>NC_141105.1:27702461-28154961 GCF_041138505.1 Cibotium barometz
GGCGTCTCCCTAAGTGGCTTCTGTTCACGGCGGCGTCTCCCTAAGTGCCTTCTGGATTTTTGGGTTCTGGTGTTGGTTCTGGCTCACTAAACAGGCATTCTGCGCGCATAAAAAACAGCAATTCTGCGCGCGCGAAAAACACGCCCTCCCATCATTTTTTGGCGATTCTGACGTGACGAGGTGGATCGTAACGCTGCGTTGCTGCGTAGGCAGCAACGCTACGGCGTTGCTACTCCCTACGTGGCTTCTGTTCACGGCGGCGTCTCCCTAAGTGGCTTCTGTTCACGGCGGCGTCTCCTTAAGTGGCTTCTGTTCACGGCGGCGTCTCCCTAAGTGGCTTCTGTTCACGGCGGCGTCTTCTTAAGTGGCTTCTGTTCACGGCGGCGTCTCCCTAAGTGGCTTCTGTTCACGGCGGCGTCTCCCTAAGTGCCTTCTGGATTTTTGGGTTCTGGTGTTGGTTCTGGCTCACTAAACAGGCATTCTGTGCGCATAAAAAACAGCAATTCTGCGCGCGCGAAAAACACGCCCTCCCATCATTTTTTGGCGATTCTGACGTGACGAGGTGGATCGTAACGCTGCGTAGCAGCAGCAACGCTACGGCGTTGCTACTCCCTAAGTGGCTTCTGTTCACGGCGGCGTCTCCCGAAGTGGCTTCTGTTCACGGCGGCGTCTCCCCAAGTGGCTTCTGTTCACGGCGGCGTCTCCCTAAGTGGCTTCTGTTCACGGCGGCGTCTCCCTAAGTGGCTTCTGTTCACGGCGTCGTCTCCCTAAGTGGCTTCTGTTCACGGCGGCGTCTCCCTAAGTGGCTTCTGTTCACGGCGTCGTCTCCTTAAGTGGCTTCTGTTCACGGCGGTGTCCCCCTAAGTGGCTTCTGTTCACGGCGGCGTCTCCCTAAGTGCCTTCTGGATTTTTGGGTTCTGGTGTTGGTTCTGGCTCACTAAACAGGCATTCTGCGCGCGTAAAAAACAGCAATTCTGCTGCGCGCGCGAAAAACACGCCCTCCCATCATTTTTTGGCGATTTTGACGTGACGAGGTGGATCGTGACGCTGCGTAGCAGCGTTGCAGCAACGCTACGGCGTTGCTACTCCCTAAGCGGCTTCTGTTCACGGCGGCGTCTCCTTAAGTGGCTTCTGTTCACGGCGGTGTCTCCCTAAGTGGCTTCTGTTCACGGTGGCGTCTCCCTAAGTGGCTTCTGTTCACGGCGGCGTCTCCCTAAGTGGCTTCTGTTCACGGCGTCGTCTCCTTAAGTGGCTTCTGTTCACGGCGGCGTCTCCCTAAGTGGCTTCTGTTCACGGCGGCGTCTCCCTAAGTGCCTTCTGGATTTTTGGGTTCTGGTGTTGGTTCTGGCTCACTAAACAGGCATTCTGCGCGCATAAAAAACAGCAATTCTGCGCGCGCGAAAAACACGCCCTCCCATCATTTTTTGGCGATTCTGACGTGACGAGGTGGATCGTAACGCTGCTTAGCAGCGTTGCTGCAACGCTACGGCGTTGCTACTCCCTAAGCGGCTTCTGTTCACGGCGGCGTCTCCCTAAGGGGCTTCTGTTCACGGCGGCGTCTCCCTAAGTGGCTTCTGTTCACGGCGGCGTCTCCCTAAGCGGCTTCTGGATTTTGAGTTCTGGTGTTGGTTCTGGCTCACTAAACAGCAATTTCGCACGCGTAAAAAACAGCAATTCTGCGCGCGCGAAAAACACGCCCTCCCATCATTTTTTGGCGATTCTGACGTGACGAGGTAGGGAAGCATGTCCTTCAGCAAACATTTCAGAGAGTATGCAACATACCCGGCCCCCCGAAAAAATTATTTTTTTCAGGCACATCTACTTTTAGCTGCCGCAGCTGAACCCGTAACCCTGAACCCGTAACCCTGAACCCTGAACCCTAAACCCTAAACCCTAAAACCCTAAACCCTAACCCCTAAAACCCTAAAACCCTAACCCCTAACCCCTAACCCCTATACCCTAAAACCCTAAAACCCTAAAAACCCTAAACCCTAAACCCTAAACCCTAAACTTTTTCGGCTTTGCCAACAAGATCCCGAGCTGAAGCATATACCTAGACCTATGATTTGCTGGAGAAATCCAAGGAATCTGCGCTCCTATCTTGTTAGATCAAGGTTTCGAACTCTAATTTGTAACTTTCTATTTTTAGTAAGTACTATTTTTAGCGTGGACCCACCTTTGTAAAGCAACCCTTGGGAGCATCGGCTTAACAGCATATGAGACCTCCCATGTTTGGTTTTGCTATCGGGAAAACCCTCCACCTATTTTATGCATCTCTCTAGTCTTCTAGTTACCTTATGTAACTTATTTTTGAATGTAGAGTCAACATGTCCACTCTAGCCTAATGGTTAAGGCTTGTGACTCTAATGAAAGAGGTCATGAGTTCAAAAACCCATAGCTTGCATGAGATGCTATTGAGCTTCTTTTACTTGTTTAGAGAGCTCTACTTATCCGATTCGAGCGCCGTTTGTTGCATTGGGTTCTTCATGTCCTAAGCTTGCTTTTTCACAACAAAAGGCTGAATTATCCCACATGCAAAGAGGCAAAAGCTAGCCCTCCCTTCTCTATATAAGGGAGAGCTCTCATTCTTGTAATCTCAAACTTGGGTGTTCCACTGAAGAGCTCATTCTAGAGCGAAAATAGTTTGGAACTACACCCTCAAGTTAATACAAGAAATCGACTTTTTTAAGTCTTTTTTGTCTCTTAAATCAAATCAAATTTTGTCTTGTGTTTTGTGTATGTTAGGCACTTAGTCCTTTTTTGGGCAAGTAAAGTGTCTTTCTTATGTGTGTGAGTAAGGCCATTGGTTTGGTGCTTAGTAAGAGGCACTTGGTCATTAATTTGGCTGGTTTAGTGTCTTTCTGCTGAGTATGCTCCTTCGATCTGGCATAATGTCATATTGCGTGGCATGCTAAGTGTCATTTTGATTGATGCACCTTCCCTTCCCCTTACCTTTATTTTTGAGGGCAACTAGTCGTTCTTTTGCGGCAAGTTGTTGTCCCCACGTCTTAGCCTTTGGTTTGGTGGACAACTAGTCGTTCTTTTGCGGCAAGTTGTTGTCCCCACAT
The DNA here is from genome assembly GCF_041138505.1 of Cibotium barometz. NCBI lineage: Eukaryota > Viridiplantae > Streptophyta > Polypodiopsida > Cyatheales > Cibotiaceae > Cibotium > Cibotium barometz. The sequence goes on from NC_141105.1 coordinate 27,705,530, forward strand.
CTTAGCCTTTATTTTGCGTGGGCAACTGGTCGTATTTTTCGGCTAGCTGTTGTCCTCGTGAGGTGGGATTTTGGACTTCTTGGTCATAGTGCGTGGCCATCTTAAGTTCATACTATTCACACCTCAACACCATATCTTACATACACTTCACTTGACTATCACGTAACCGGCCCCCCGAAAAATTTATTTTTTGCTGCCGCTGCTACCTTTAGCTGCCGCAGCTACCGGTTATTTATCTTTATCACTCCACAACCGCACACCTGAAAAAATCCCTAAACCCTAAACCTTTGCTATCATGGTGCTTTTGAACACTATCCCAGAGGCAGCAAACGAAGGTCAAGACAACCCTTCTACCAGCCAGGGAGCGTTTCAATTTGCTAGTGGAGAAAGAGAACGTGCTAAGCGGAGAATGGATGATTCTACAGATACTGCTAATGCACAAAACCAATACAGGTTTACACTTGGTGCTTCATCATCATCCTATGATGACCTTTTTGCTCTGCCTGCTCTTCCCATCGCTCAACCTTCTCACCTTAAAGATTTCTTGAAGAAGTCTATCGAGGAGTACAAGAAGATGTTTTTAGCTTTTGAGAAAAGTCAAGCTTACCTCAAAAAGCTTAGAGAGCAAAGAGAAGAAGGCACCGTACCTAACAGTCTTCGACTCAAACCACCCCGCCTTACTGTGCAAGATGAACAAGGACAGGCCTTTCTCAATCAAACTCTACAAGATCTTTGTAAAAATTACAGGAGCAGCTGCTTGGAAGTCCTCATTGAAGCCCAAGCAAAGCTGGTAGAGAATCAAGAAAAGAAGCTGGATGCTTATGCCTCCACTTTTGAAGCCAGTCTCCAGGAAATCCTGAACCTCATGGCTGCTTTGGAACTCATGGACAGCCCACACGCTTTATGGGAAAACACCATGAAGACTTGGAAGAACAAGCTGCTCAAAGATTTCAAAACTGCCATAAATAATTTCAGGGTCTCTCATCTCCTTAACTCTAAGATCAAGCAAGCTGCTTTCACCAAGAGGAAAGCTGCACATGATCAAGCCATGGGAGATGCAGAATCTCTTCCTACTGAACCCTCTATAGCCAAGCTAGTCAAAGAGCAAGTTCAGAAGCAAGTTCAAGCACAGATCAACAAGCTAAAGAAAAGTCTAGCAAATGACACAGGTGGGACAAACAAAAAACGGAAAGATAATCAACAAAAGAATAGCCAGAACAACAACAAGAAGAAAACTAGAAGCAACCAAGCTTCTAAGAAAGGCAATCAACAGAAAGACCGGCAAAACAACCACCAAGGTAAGCAGCAGCAGCAGGGAAACAAGCCAAATAAAGGCAAGTCTACCCAGCCAAAAAACCAGCGGGGAAACCGGCAAGGGGTGGAAATCAACCTCAAAGGAAGAAGACTTCCACCCCCTCCTCTGCACAGCCTTCCTCTTCTCGACAAGGCCGCAATACCCAGAAATCTGGTTCGGGACAGAAACAAAATCGGCAAAATTCACGAAGCAGATCCGCTCCACCGAGCCGATCTCGGTCTCGAAATCCCCGGCGTTAAGGCACCTCTTCTGGCTCCCTCTCCAAGATCCCGAGTGCTATGCTCTATTGCTTTTCTCTAGAAAGACCCCAACTGAGGTGGATCAACGTGTTTCAAACACTGCCATCCACAATCTCTCTCAGTACAAGCTTTCATTTAGCGAGAAAAAGCTTCTAGGACTTGGTTTGGGATATATTCCTCCATCAAAGTTTCCGGATTCAACACATCTCACCAAAGACTATGATAATTTTGCAAGGCAACTTCGTCTTCGATGGTTTTTCAGAAATGCACCAGATAGACCTCTTCCTCCTTTTCGAGTTGCAAACCCGAATTGGAATCCTTCTAAAGTTTATCAGCCTCTGGAAGACATCATCAACACTGGAAGAGTCATACTTCAAAATTCAATCTCTTCATGTGAGCGACTTCCTCAAAACAAGCTTTCGCTTCATTTGAGAAGAGCCCTTAACAGATTGATAAAGAACCATAACATCATTATCAAGCCAGCAGATAAAAACCTTGGTTTGGTAATTCTTGATAAATCATGGTATCTTAATGAAGGTGATCGGCAACTTCTAGATCAACAGGTCTATCTCCCAGTCACCCAAGCTCCATTGAATGAACTGTTTGATAGGCTTGCCTGCATCTGTCAAAAGTCTAGTGTGCTCTCAAGGGATGAAGCAAAGTTTATTTTGCAGAAGCCAGAGCAAGGGTTCAGAGTTTGCTCTCTTTACTTCTTGCCCAAAATCCACAAACCTACAGTGGTCGGAAGGCCAATCTGCTCTTACAATGGCTTTGTTTTTGAGAATGCGTCTATATGGCTTCATCATAAGCTTTTCCCCATTCTCCTCCAACAAAAGCAACATCTAAAAGACTCCCTCACTCTGATTAAAGAGTTATTTGAGCTTCATCTACCACAAGAAATTATCCTCTTCACATTTGATGTGGAATCTCTGTACCCCAGTATTCCCACCAATGAAGGACTCCATGCCCTCAAGATGATGATACAGGGTGACTTCAACCATGTAGAGCTCAACCTCATCATGACAATTGCCTCTCTTGTTCTCAAGAACCACTATCTTGAGTTTAATGGCACTTTTTTGGCATCAAATCAGAGGCACTGCTATGGGGAGTAATTTTGCTGTTGTCTATGCCTGCCTTTTTCTATGTTATTTAGAAAACCTTCAAGAACAGGTACATCCCACAACAGAGCTACTCTACTACAAAAGATACATTGATGACGCTTTAGGTTTTTGGCATGGGTCTCACACCACTTTGCTTCAACATCTTAGCAACTATGCAAAGGATCTTCAGGAGCATATCAAGATAACACATGTCATCTCCAATTCATCTGTGGATTTTTTGGACATTCACCTCTTCAAAGGTACTAATTTTCAAACCACAGGAAAGCTTTCTACTAGTTGTTTTCAGAAAGAGCTGAACAGGTATCAATACCTCCCTTTCTCTTCCTGGCACCCTAGTCATCAAAAGGAATCCTTCATCATTGGAGAACTTAAGCGTTATGTCATCAGGGAAAGCACGCTTCAAAGCTACATCAAGCTAAAGCTTTTGTTTTTCCAACGACTTCGAGGTAGAGGATATCCGGATTCTCTCCTTCGGAAAACTTTCAGCAAGGTCAAGTACAATATGCGAACAGCTCTACTTCTAAAGGCTTCCAATCGAGAAACCTCTTCGAGTAAGCGGATCCCCCTGGTTCTTAAGCTTGACTACTCCAAGTACACCAAAGCTTTAAACTTGGGGGCCTCCCTAAACCCTAAACTTTTTCGGCTTTGCCAACAAAATCCCGAGCTGAAGCATATACCTAGACCTATGATTTGCTGGAGAAATCCAAGGAATCTGCGCTCCTATCTTGTTAGATCAAGGTTTTGAACCTCTAATTTGTAACTTTCTATTTTTAGTAAGTACTATTTTTAGCGTGGACCCACCTTTGTAAAGCAACCCTTGGGAGCATCGGCTTAACAGCATATGAGACCTCCCATGTTTGGTTCTGCTATCGGGAAAACCCTCCACCTATTTTATGCATCTCTCTAGTCTTCTAGTTACCTTATGTAACTTATTTTTGCATGTAGAGTCAACATGTCCACTCTAGCCTAATGGTTAAGGCTTGTGACTCTAATGAAAGAGGTCATGAGTTCAAAACCCATAGCTTGCATGAGATGCTATTGAGCTTCTTTTACTTGTTTAGAGAGCTCTACTTATCCGATTCGAGCGCCGTTTGTTGCATTGGGTTCTTCATGTCCTAAGCTTGCTTTTTCACAACAAAAGGCTGAATTATCCCACATGCAAAGAGGCAAAAGCTAGCCCTCCCTTCTCTATATAAGGGAGAGCTCTCATTCTTGTAATCTCAAACTTGGGTGTTCCACTGAAGAGCTCATTCTAGAGCGAAACTAGTTTGGAACTACACCCTCAACTTAATATAAGAAATCGACTTTTTTAAGTCTTTTTTGTCTCTTAAATCAAATCAAATTTTGTCTTGTGTTTTGTGTATGTTAGGCACTTAGTCCTTTTTTGGGCAAGTAAAGTGTCTTTCTTGTGTGTGTGAGTAAGGCCATTGGTTTGGTGCTTAGTAAGAGGCACTTGGTCATTAATTTGGCTGGTTTAGTGTCTTTCTGCTGAGTATGCTCCTTCGATCTGGCATAATGTCATATTGCGTGGCATGCTAAGTGTCATTTTGATTGATGCACCTTCCCTTCCCCTTACCTTTATTTTTGAGGGCAACTAGTCGTTCTTTTGCGGCAAGTTGTTGTCCCCACGTCTTAGCCTTTGGTTTGGTGGACAACTAGTCGTTCTTTTGCGGCAAGTTGTTGTCCCCACATCTTAGCCTTTATTTTGCGTGGGCAACTGGTCGTATTTTTCGGCTAGCTGTTGTCCTCGTGAGGTGGGATTTTGGACTTCTTGGTCATAGTGCGTGGCCATCTTAAGTTCATACTATTCACACCTCAACACCATATCTTACATACACTTCACTTGACTATCACGTAACCGGCCCCCCGAAAAATTTATTTTTTGCTGCCGCAGCTACCTTTAGCTGCCGCAGCTACCGGTTATTTATCTTTATCACTCCACAACCGCACACCTGAAAAAATCCCTAAACCCTAAACCCTAACCCTAAACCCTAAAACCCTAAAACCCAAACCCTAAACCCTAAACCCTAAACTTTTTCGGCTTTGCCAACAAAATCCCGAGCTGAAGCATATACCTAGACCTATGATTTGCTGGAGAAATCCAAGGAATCTGCGCTCCTATCTTGTTAAATCAAGGTTGCGAACCTCTAATTTGTAACTTTCTATTTTTAGTAAGTACTATTTTTAGCGTGGACCCACCTTTGTAAAGCAACCCTTGGGAGCATCGGCTTAACAGCATATGAGACCTCCCATGTTTGGTTTTGCTATCGGGAAAACCCTCCACCTATTTTATGCATCTCTCTAGTCTTCTAGTTACCTTATGTAACTTATTTTTGCATGTAGAGTCAACATGTCCACTCTAGCCTAATGGTTAAGGCTTGTGACTTTAATGAAAGAGGTCATGAGTTCAAAACCCATAGCTTGCATGAGATGCTATTGAGCTTCTTTTACTTGTTTAGAGAGCTCTACTTATCCGATTCGAGCGCCGTTTGTTGCATTGGGTTCTTCATGTCCTAAGCTTGCTTTTTCACAACAAAAGGCTGAATTATCCCACATGCAAAGAGGCAAAAGCTAGCCCTCCCTTCTCTACATAAGGGAGAGAACCCATAGCTTGCATGAGATGCTATTGAGCTTCTTTTACTTGTTTAGAGAGCTCTACTTATCCGATTCGAGCGCCGTTTGTTGCATTGGGTTCTTCATGTCCTAAGCTTGCTTTTTCACAACAAAAGGCTGAATTATCCCACATGCAAAGAGGCAAAAGCTAGCCCTCCCTTCTCTACATAAGGGAGAGCTCTCATTCTTGTAATCTCAAACTTGGGTGTTCCACTGAAGAGCTCATTCTAGAGCGAAACTAGTTTGGAATTACACCCTCAAGTTAATACAAGAAATCGACTTTTTTAAGTCTTTTTTGTCTCTTAAATCAAATCAAATTTTGTCTTGTGTTTTGTGTATGTTAGGCACTTAGTCCTTTTTTGGGCAAGTAAAGTGTCTTTCTTGTGTGTGTGAGTAAGGCCATTGGTTTGGTGCTTAGCAAGAGGCACTTGGTCATTAATTTGGCTGGTTTAGTGTCTTTCTACTGAGTATGCTCCTTCGATCTGGCATAATGTCATATTGCGTGGCATGCTAAGTGTCATTTCGATTGATGCACCTTCCCTTCCCCTTACCTTTATTTTTGAGGGCAACTAGTCGTTCTTTTGCGGCAAGTTGTTGTCCCCACGTCTTAGCCTTTGGTTTGGTGGACAACTAGTCGTTCTTTGCGGCAAGAAGTTGTCCCCACATCTTAGCCTTTAGTTTGCGTGGGCAACTGGTCGTATTTTTCGGCTAGCTGTTGTCCTCGTGAGGTGGGATTTTGGACTTCTTGGTCATAGTGCGTGGCCATCTTAAGTTCATACTATTCACACCTCAACACCATATCTTACATACACTCCACTTGACTATCACGTAACCGGCCCCCCGAAAAATTTATTTTTTGCTGCCGCAGCTGCTTTTTGCTGCCGCAGCTACCGGCTATTTATCTTTATCACTCCACAACCGCACACCTGAAAAAACCCGTAAACCCTAAACCTTTGCTATCATGGTGCTTTTGAACACTATCCCAGAGGCAGCAAACGAAGGTCAAGACAACCCTTCTACCAGCCAGGGAGCGTTTCAATTTGCTAGTGGAGAAAGAGAACGTGCTAAGCGGAGAATGGATGATTCTACAGATACTGCTAATGCACAAAACCAATACAGGTTTACACTTGGTGCTTCATCATCATCCTATGATGACCTTTTTGCTCTGCCTACTCTTCCCATCGCTCAACCTTCTCACCTTAAAGATTTCTTGAAGAAGTCTATCGAGGAGTACAAGAAGATGTTTTTAGCTTTTGAGAAAAGTCAAGCTTACCTCAAAAAGCTTAGAGAGCAAAGAGAAGAAGGCACTGTACCTAACAGTCTTCGACTCAGACCACCCCGCCTTACTGTGCAAGATGAACAAGGACAGGCCTTTCTCAATCAAACTCTACAAGATCTTTGTAAAAATTACAGGAGCAGCTGCTTGGAAGTCCTCATTGAAGCCCAAGCAAAGCTGGTAGAGAATCAAGAAAAGAAGCTGGATGCTTATGCCTCCACTTTTGAAGCCAGTCTCCAGGAAATCCTGAACCTCATGGCTGCTTTGGAACTCATGGACAGCCCACACGCTTTATGGGAAAACACCATGAAGACTTGGAAGAACAAGCTGCTCAAAGATTTCAAAACTGCCATAAATAATTTCAGGGTCTCTCATCTCCTTAACTCTAAGATCAAGCAAGCTGCTTTCACCAAGAGGAAAGCTGCACAGGATCAAGCCATGGGAGATGCAGAATCTCTTCCTACTGAACCCTCTATAGCCAAGCTAGTCAAAGAGCAAGTTCAGAAGCAAGTTCAAGCACAGATCAACAAGCTAAAGAAAAGTCTAGCAAATGACACAGGTGGGACAAACAAAAAACGGAATGATAATCAACAAAAGAAAAGCCAGAACAATAGCCAGAACAACAACAAGAAGAAAACTAGAAGCAACCAAGCTTCTAAGAAAGGCAATCAACAGAAAGACCGGCAAAACAACCACCAAGGTAAGCAGCAGCAGGGAAACAAGCCAAATAAAGGCAAGTCTACCCAGCCAAAAAACCAGCGGGGAAACCGGCAAGGGGGTGGAAATCAACCTCAAAGGAAGAAGACTTCCACCCCCTCCTCTGCACAGCCTTCCTCTTCTCGACAAGGCCGCAATACCCAGAAATCTGGTTCGGGACAGAAACAAAATCGGCAAAATTCACGAAGCAGATCCGCTCCACCGAGCCGATCTCGGTCTCGAAATCCCCGGCGTTAAGGCACCTCTTCTGGCTCCCTCTCCAAGATCCCGAGCGCTATGCTCTATTGCTTTTCTCTAGAAAGACCCCAACTGAGGTGGATCAACGTGTTTCAAACACTGCCATCCACAATCTCTCTCAATACAAGCTTTCATTTAGCGAGAAAAAGCTTCTAGGACTTGGTTTGGGATATATTCCTCCGTCAAAGTTTCCGGATTCAACACATCTCACCAAAGACTATGATAATTTTCCAAGGCAACTTCGTCTTCGATGGTTTTTCAGAAATGCACCAGATAGACCTCTTCCTCCTTTTCGAGTTGCAAACCCGAATTGGAATCCTTCTAAAGTTTATCAGCCTCTGGAAGACATCATCAACACTGGAAGAGTCATGCTTCAAAATTCAATCTCTTCATGTGAGCGACTTCCTCAGAACAAGCTTTCGCTTCATTTGAGAAGAGCCCTTAACAGATTGATAAAGAACCATAACATCATTATCAAGCCAGCAGATAAAAACCTTGGTTTGGTAATTCTTGATAAATCATGGTATCTTAATGAAGGTGATCGGCAACTTCTAGATCAACAGGTCTATCTCCCAGTCACCCAAGCTCCATTGAATGAACTGTTTGATAGGCTTGCCTGCATCTGTCAAAAGTCTAGTGTGCTCTCAAGGGATGAAGCAAAGTTTATTTTGCAGAAGCCAGAGCAAGGGTTCAGAGTTTGCTCTCTTTACTTCTTGCCCAAAATCCACAAACCTACAGTGGTCGGAAGGCCAATCTGCTCTTACAATGGCTTTGTTTTTGAGAATACGTCTATATGGCTTCATCATAAGCTTTTCCCCATTCTCCTCCAACAAAAGCAACATCTAAAAGACTCCCTCACTCTGATTAAAGAGTTATCTGAGCTTCATCTACCACAAGAAATTATCCTCTTCACATTTGATGTGGAATCTCTGTACCCCAGTATTCCCACCAATGAAGGACTACATGCCCTCAAGATGATGATACAGGGTGACTTCAACCATGTAGAGCTCAACCTCATCATGACAATTGCCTCTCTTGTTCTCAAGAACCACTATCTTGAGTTTAATGGCACTTTTTGGCATCAAATCAGAGGCACTGCTATGGGCAGTAATTTTGCTGTTGTCTATGCCTGCCTTTTTCTATGTTATTTAGAAAACCTTCAAGAACAGGTACATCCCACAACAGAGCTACTCTACTACAAAAGATACATTGATGACGCTTTAGGATTTTGGCATGGGTCTCACACCACTTTGCTTCAACATCTTAGCAACTATGCAATGGATCTTCAGGAGCATATCAAGATAACACATGTCATCTCCAATTCATCTGTGGATTTTTTGGACATTCACCTCTTCAAAGGTACTAATTTTCAAACCACAGGAAAGCTTTCTACTAGTTGTTTTCAGAAAGAGCTGAACAGGTATCAATACCTCCCTTTCTCTTCCTGGCACCCTAGTCATCAAAAGGAATCCTTCATCATTGGAGAACTTAAGCGTTATGTCATCAGGGAAAGCACGCTTCAAAGCTACATCAAGCTAAAGCTTTTGTTTTTCCAACGACTTCGAGGTAGAGGATATCCGGATTCTCTCCTTCGGAAAACTTTCAGCAAGGTCAAGTACAATATGCGAACCGCTCTACTTCTAAAGGCTTCCAATCGAGAAACCTCTTCGAGTAAGCGGATCCCCCTGGTTCTTAAGCTTGACTACTCCAAGTACACCAAAGCTTTAAACTTGGGGGCCTCCCTAAACCCTAAACTTTTTCGGCTTTGCCAACAAAATCCCGAGCTGAAGCATATACCTAGACCTATGATTTGCTGGAGAAATCCAAGGAATCTGCGCTCCTATCTTGTTAGATCAAGGTTGCGAACCTCTAATTTGTAACTTTCTATTTTTAGTAAGTACTATTTTTAGCGTGGACCCACCTTTGTAAAGCAACCCTTGGGAGCATCGGCTTAACAGCATATGAGACCTCCCATGTTTGGTTTTGCTATCGGGAAAACCCTCCACCTATTTTATGCATCTCTCTAGTCTTCTAGTTACCTTATGTAACTTATTTTTGCATGTAGAGTCAACATGTCCACTCTAGCCTAATGGTTAAGGCTTGTGACTTTAATGAAAGAGGTCATGAGTTCAAAACCCATAGCTTGCATGAGATGCTATTGAGCTTCTTTTACTTGTTTAGAGAGCTCTACTTATCCGATTCGAGCGCCGTTTGTTGCATTGGGTTCTTCATGTCCTAAGCTTGCTTTTTCACAACAAAAGGCTGAATTATCCCACATGCAAAGAGGCAAAAGCTAGCCCTCCCTTCTCTACATAAGGGAGAGCTCTCATTCTTGTAATCTCAAACTTGGGTGTTCCACTGAAGAGCTCATTCTAGAGCGAAACTAGTTTGGAACTACACCCTCAAGTTAATACAAGAAATCGACTTTTTTAAGTCTTTTTTGTCTCTTAAATCAAATCAAATTTTGTCTTGTGTTTTGTGTATGTTAGGCACTTAGTCCTTTTTTGGGCAAGTAAAGTGTCTTTCTTGTGTGTGTGAGTAAGGCCATTGGTTTGGTGCTTAGCAAGAGGCACTTGGTCATTAATTTGGCTGGTTTAGTGTCTTTCTACTGAGTATGCTCCTTCGATCTGGCATAATGTCATATTGCGTGGCATGCTAAGTGTCATTTCGATTGATGCACCTTCCCTTCCCCTTACCTTTATTTTTGAGGGCAACTAGTCGTTCTTTTGCGGCAAGTTGTTGTCCCCACGTCTTAGCCTTTGGTTTGGTGGACAACTAGTCGTTCTTTGCGGCAAGAAGTTGTCCCCACATCTTAGCCTTTAGTTTGCGTGGGCAACTGGTCGTATTTTTCGGCTAGCTGTTGTCCTCGTGAGGTGGGATTTTGGACTTCTTGGTCATAGTGCGTGGCCATCTTAAGTTCATACTATTCACACCTCAACACCATATCTTACATACACTCCACTTGACTATCACGTAACCGGCCCCCCGAAAAATTTATTTTTCACTGCCGCAGCTACTTTTAGCTGCCGCAGCTACCGGTTATTTATCTTTATCACTCCACAACCGCACACCTGAAAAAAACCCTAAACCCTAAACCCTAAACCCTAAACTTTTTCGGCTTTGCCAACAAAATCCCGAGCTGAAGCATATACCTAGACCTATGATTTGCTGGAGAAATCCAAGGAATCTGCGCTCCTATCTTGTTAGATCAAGGTTTCGAACCTTTAATTTGTAACTTGCTATTTTTAGTAAGTACTATTTTTAGCGTGGATCCACCTTTGTAAAGCAACCCTTGGGAGCATCGGCTTAACAGCATATGAGACCTCCCATGTTTGGTTCTGCTATCGGGAAAACCCTCCACCTATTTTATGCATCTCTCTAGTCTTCTAGTTACCTTATGTAACTTATTTTTGCATGTAGAGTCAACATGTCCACTCTAGTCTAATGGTTAAGGCTTGTGACTCTAATGAAAGAGGTCATGAGTTCAAAACCCATAGCTTGCATGAGATGCTATTGAGCTTCTTTTACTTGTTTAGAGAGCTCTACTTATCCGATTCGATCGCCGTTTGTTGCATTGGGTTCTTCATGTCCTAAGCTTGCTTTTTCACAACAAAAGGCTGAATTATCCCACATGCAAAGAGGCAAAAGCTAGCCCTCCCTTCTCTACATAAGGGAGAGCTCTCATTCTTGTAATCTCAAACTTGGGTGTTCCACTGAAGAGCTCATTCTAGAGCGAAACTAGTTTGGAACTACACCCTCAAGTTAATACAAGAAATTGACTTTTTTAAGTCTTTTTTGTCTCTTAAATCAAATCAAATTTTGTCTTGTGTTTTGTGTATGTTAGGCACTTAGTCCTTTTTTGGGCAAGTAAAGTGTCTTTCTTGTGTGTGTGAGTAAGGCCATTGGTTTGGTGCTTAGTAAGAGGCACTTGGTCATTAATTTGGCTGGTTTAGTGTCTTTCTGCTGAGTATGCTCCTTCGATCTGGCATAATGTCATATTGCGTGGCATGCTAAGTGTCATTTCGATTGATGCACCTTCCCTTCCCCTTACCTTTATTTTTGAGGGCAACTAGTCGTTCTTTTGCGGCAAGTTGTTGTCCCCACGTCTTAGCCTTTGGTTTGGTGGACAACTAGTCGTTCTTTTGCGGCAAGTTGTTGTCCCCACATCTTAGCCTTTATTTTGCGTGGGCAACTTGGTCGTATTTTTCGGCTAGCTGTTGTCCTCGTGAGGTGGGATTTTGGACTTCTTGGTCATAGTGCGTGGCCATCTTAAGTTCATACTATTCACACCTCAATACCATATCTTACATACACTTCACTTGACTATCACGTAACCGGCCCCCCGAAAAATTTATTTTTCGCTGCCGCAGCTGCTTTTTGCTGCCGCAGCTACCGGTTATTTATCTTTATCACTCCACAACCGCACACCTGAAAAAACCCGTAATCCCTAAATCTTTGCTATCATGGTGCTTTTGAACACTATCCCAGAGGCAGCAAACGAAGGTCAAGACAACCCTTCTACCAGCCAGGGAGCGTTTCAATTTGCTAGTGGAGAAAGAGAACGTGCTAAGCGGAGAATGGATGATTCTACAGATACTGCTAATGCACAAAACCAATACAGGTTTACACTTGGTGCTTCATCATCATCCTATGATGACCTTTTTGCTCTGCCTACTCTTCCCATCGCTCAACCTTCTCACCTTAAAGATTTCTTGAAGAAGTCTATCGAGGAGTACAAGAAGATGTTTTTAGCTTTTGAGAAAAGTCAAGCTTACCTCAAAAAGCTTAGAGAGCAAAGAGAAGAAGGCACCGTACCTAACAGTCTTCGACTCAAACCACCCCGCCTTACTGTGCAAGATGAACAAGGACAGGCCTTTCTCAATCAAACTCTACAAGATCTTTGTAAAAATTACAGGAGCAGCTGCTTGGAAGTCCTCATTGAAGCCCAAGCAAAGCTGGTAGAGAATCAAGAAAAGAAGCTGGATGCTTATGCCTCCACTTTTGAAGCCAGTCTCCAGGAAATCCTGAACCTCATGGCTGCTTTGGAACTCATGGACAGCCCACACGCTTTATGGGAAAACACCATGAAGACTTGGAAGAACAAGCTGCTCAAAGATTTCAAAACTGCCATAAATAATTTTAGGGTCTCTCATCTCCTTAACTCTAAGATCAAGCAAGCTGCTTTCACCAAGAGGAAAGCTGCACAAGATCAAGCCATGGGAGATGCAGAATCTCTTCCTACTGAACCCTCTATAGCCAAGCTAGTCAAAGAGCAAGTTCAGAAGCAAGTTCAAGCACAGATCAACAAGCTAAAGAAAAGTCTAGCAAACGACACAGGTGGGACAAACAAAAAACGGAAAGATAATCAACAAAAGAAAAGCCAGAACAATAGCCAGAACAACAACAAGAAGAACACTAGAAGCAACCAAGCTTCTAAGAAAGGCAATCAACAGAAAGACCGGCAAAACAACCACCAAGGTAAGCAGCAGCAGCAGGGAAACAAGCCAAATAAAGGCAAGTCTACCCAGCCAAAAAACCAGCGGGGAAACCGGCAAGGGGGTGGAAATCAACCTCAAAGGAAGAAGACTTCCACCCCCTCCTCTGCACAGCCTTCCTCTTCTCGACAAGGCCGCAATACCCAGAAATCTGGTTCGGGACAGAAACAAAATCGGCAAAATTCACGAAGCAGATCCGCTCCACCGAGCCGATCTCGGTCTCGAAATCCCCGGCGTTAAGGCACCTCTTCTGGCTCCCTCTCCAAGATCCCGAGTGCTATGCTCTATTGCTTTTCTCTAGAAAGACCCCAACTGAGGTGGATCAACGTGTTTCAAACACTGCCATCCACAATCTCTCTCAGTACAAGCTTTCATTTAGCGAGAAAAAGCTTCTAGGACTTGGTTTGGGATATATTCCTCCATCAAAGTTTCCGGATTCAACACATCTCACCAAAGACTATGATAATTTTGCAAGGCAACTTCGTCTTCGATGGTTTTTCAGAAATGCACCAGATAGACCTCTTCCTCCTTTTCGAGTTGCAAACCCGAATTGGAATCCTTCTAAAGTTTATCAGCCTCTGGAAGACATCATCGACACTGGAAGAGTCATACTTCAAAATTCAATCTTTTCATGTGAGCGACTTCCTCAGAACAAGCTTTCGCTTCATTTGAGAAGAGCCCTTAACAGATTGATAAAGAACCATAACATCATTATCAAGCCAGCAGATAAAAACCTTGGTTTGGTAATTCTTGATAAATCATGGTATCTTAATGAAGGTGATCGGCAACTTCTAGATCAACAGGTCTATCTCCCAGTCACCCAAGCTCCATTGAATGAACTGTTTGATAGGCTTGCCTGCATCTGTCAAAAGTCTAGTGTGCTCTCAAGGGATGAAGCAAAGTTTATTTTGCAGAAGCCAGAGCAAGGGTTCAGAGTTTGCTCTCTTTACTTCTTGCCCAAAATCCACAAACCTACAGTGGTCGGAAGGCCAATCTGCTCTTACAATGGCTTTGTTTTTGAGAATGCGTCTATATGGCTTCATCATAAGCTTTTTCCCATTCTCCTCCAACAAAAGCAACATCTAAAAGACTCCCTCACTCTGATTAAAGAGTTATCTGAGCTTCATCTACCACAAGAAATTATCCTCTTCACATTTGATGTGGAATCTCTGTACCCCAGTATTCCCACCAATGAAGGACTGCATGCCCTCAAGATGATGATACAGGGTGACTTCAACCATGTAGAGCTCAACCTCATCATGACAATTGCCTCTCTTGTTCTCAAGAACCACTATCTTGAGTTTAACGGCACTTTTTGGCATCAAATCAGAGGCACTGCTATGGGCAGTAATTTTGCTGTTGTCTATGCCTGCCTTTTTCTATGTTATTTAGAAAACCTTCAAGAACAGGTACATCCCACAACAGAGCTACTCTACTACAAAAGATACATTGATGACGCTTTAGGTTTTTGGCATGGGTCTCACACCACTTTGCTTCAACATCTTAGCAACTATGCAATGGATCTTCAGGAGCATATCAAGATAACACATGTCATCTCCAATTCATCTGTGGATTTTTTGGATATTCACCTCTTCAAAGGTACTAATTTTCAAACCACAGGAAAGCTTTCTACTAGTTGTTTTCAGAAAGAGCTGAACAGGTATCAATACCTCCCTTTCTCTTCCTGGCACCCTAGTCATCAAAAGGAATCCTTCATCATTGGAGAACTTAAGCGTTATGTCATCAGGGAAAGCACGCTTCAAAGCTACATCAAGCTAAAGCTTTTGTTTTTCCAACGACTTCGAGGTAGAGGATATCCGGATTCTCTCCTTCGGAAAACTTTCAGCAAGGTCAAGTACAATATGCGAACAGCTCTACTTCTAAAGGCTTCCAATCGAGAAACCTCTTCAAGTAAGCGGATCCCCCTGGTTCTTAAGCTTGACTACTCCAAGTACACCAAAGCTTTAAACTTGGGGGCCTCCCTAAACCCTAAACTTTTTCGGCTTTGCCAACAAAATCCCGAGCTGAAGCATATACCTAGACCTATGATTTGCTGGAGAAATCCAAGGAATCTGCGCTCCTATCTTGTTAGATCAAGGTTTCGAACCTTTAATTTGTAACTTGCTATTTTTAGTAAGTACTATTTTTAGCGTGGATCCACCTTTGTAAAGCAACCCTTGGGAGCATCGGCTTAACAGCATATGAGACCTCCCATGTTTGGTTCTGCTATCGGGAAAACCCTCCACCTATTTTATGCATCTCTCTAGTCTTCTAGTTACCTTATGTAACTTATTTTTGCATGTAGAGTCAACATGTCCACTCTAGTCTAATGGTTAAGGCTTGTGACTCTAATGAAAGAGGTCATGAGTTCAAAACCCATAGCTTGCATGAGATGCTATTGAGCTTCTTTTACTTGTTTAGAGAGCTCTACTTATCCGATTCGAGCGCCGTTTGTTGCATTGGGTTCTTCATGTCCTAAGCTTGCTTTTTCACAACAAAAGGCTGAATTATCCCACATGCAAAGAGGCAAAAGCTAGCCCTCCCTTCTCTACATAAGGGAGAGCTCTCATTCTTGTAATCTCAAACTTGGGTGTTCCACTGAAGAGCTCATTCTAGAGCGAAACTAGTTTGGAACTACACCCTCAAGTTAATACAAGAAATTGACTTTTTTAAGTCTTTTTTGTCTCTTAAATCAAATCAAATTTTGTCTTGTGTTTTGTGTATGTTAGGCACTTAGTCCTTTTTTGGGCAAGTAAAGTGTCTTTCTTGTGTGTGTGAGTAAGGCCATTGGTTTGGTGCTTAGTAAGAGGCACTTGGTCATTAATTTGGCTGGTTTAGTGTCTTTCTGCTGAGTATGCTCCTTCGATCTGGCATAATGTCATATTGCGTGGCATGCTAAGTGTCATTTCGATTGATGCACCTTCCCTTCCCCTTACCTTTATTTTTGAGGGCAACTAGTCGTTCTTTTGCGGCAAGTTGTTGTCCCCACGTCTTAGCCTTTGGTTTGGTGGACAACTAGTCGTTCTTTTGCGGCAAGTTGTTGTCCCCACATCTTAGCCTTTATTTTGCGTGGGCAACTTGGTCGTATTTTTCGGCTAGCTGTTGTCCTCGTGAGGTGGGATTTTGGACTTCTTGGTCATAGTGCGTGGCCATCTTAAGTTCATACTATTCACACCTCAATACCATATCTTACATACACTTCACTTGACTATCACGTAACCGGCCCCCCGAAAAATTTATTTTTTGCTGCCGCAGCTGCTTTTTGCTGCCGCAGCTACCGGTTATTTATCTTTATCACTCCACAACCGCACACCTGAAAAAACCCGTAAACCCTAAACCTTTGCTATCATGGTGCTTTTGAACACTATCCCAGAGGCAGCAAACGAAGGTCAAGACAACCCTTCTACCAGCCAGGGAGCGTTTCAATTTGCTAGTGGAGAAAGAGAACGTGCTAAGCGGAGAATGGATGATTCTACAGATACTGCTAATGCACAAAACCAATACAGGTTTACACTTGGTGCTTCATCATCATCCTATGATGACCTTTTTGCTCTGCCTACTCTTCCCATCGCTCAACCTTCTCACCTTAAAGATTTCTTGAAGAAGTCTATCGAGGAGTACAAGAAGATGTTTTTAGCTTTTGAGAAAAGTCAAGCTTACTTCAAAAAGCTTAGAGAGCAAAGAGAAGAAGGCACCGTACCTAACAGTCTTCGACTCAAACCACCCCGCCTTACTGTGCAAGATGAACAAGGACAGGCCTTTCTCAATCAAACTCTACAAGATCTTTGTAAAAATTACAGGAGCAGCTGCTTGGAAGTCCTCATTGAAGCCCAAGCAAAGCTGGTAGAGAATCAAGAAAAGAAGCTGGATGCTTATGCCTCCACTTTTGAAGCCAGTCTCCAGGAAATCCTGAACCTCATGGCTGCTTTGGAACTCATGGACAGCCCACACGCTTTATGGGAAAACACCATGAAGACTTGGAAGAACAAGCTGCTCAAAGATTTCAAAACTGCCATAAATAATTTCAGGGTCTCTCATCTCCTTAACTCTAAGATCAAGCAAGCTGCTTTCACCAAGAGGAAAGCTGCACAAGATCAAGCCATGGGAGATGCAGAATCTCTTCCTACTGAACCCTCTATAGCCAAGCTAGTCAAAGAGCAAGTTCAGAAGCAAGTTCAAGCACAGATCAACAAGCTAAAGAAAAGTCTAGCAAACGACACAGGTGGGACAAACAAAAAACGGAAAGATAATCAACAAAAGAAAAGCCAGAACAATAGCCAGAACAACAACAAGAAGAACACTAGAAGCAACCAAGCTTCTAAGAAAGGCAATCAACAGAAAGACCGGCAAAACAACCACCAAGGTAAGCAGCAGCAGCAGGGAAACAAGCCAAATAAAGGCAAGTCTACCCAGCCAAAAAACCAGCGGGGAAACCGGCAAGGGGGTGGAAATCAACCTCAAAGGAAGAAGACTTCCACCCCCTCCTCTGCACAGCCTTCCTCTTCTCGACAAGGCCGCAATACCCAGAAATCTGGTTCGGGACAGAAACAAAATCGGCAAAATTCACGAAGCAGATCCGCTCCACCGAGCCGATCTCGGTCTCGAAATCCCCGGCGTTAAGGCACCTCTTCTGGCTCCCTCTCCAAGATCCCGAGTGCTATGCTCTATTGCTTTTCTCTAGAAAGACCCCAACTGAGGTGGATCAACGTGTTTCAAACACTGCCATCCACAATCTCTCTCAGTACAAGCTTTCATTTAGCGAGAAAAAGCTTCTAGGACTTGGTTTGGGATATATTCCTCCATCAAAGTTTCCGGATTCAACACATCTCACCAAAGACTATGATAATTTTGCAAGGCAACTTCGTCTTCGATGGTTTTTCAGAAATGCACCAGATAGACCTCTTCCTCCTTTTCGAGTTGCAAACCCGAATTGGAATCCTTCTAAAGTTTATCAGCCTCTGGAAGACATCATCGACACTGGAAGAGTCATACTTCAAAATTCAATCTTTTCATGTGAGCGACTTCCTCAGAACAAGCTTTCGCTTCATTTGAGAAGAGCCCTTAACAGATTGATAAAGAACCATAACATCATTATCAAGCCAGCAGATAAAAACCTTGGTTTGGTAATTCTTGATAAATCATGGTATCTTAATGAAGGTGATCGGCAACTTCTAGATCAACAGGTCTATCTCCCAGTCACCCAAGCTCCATTGAATGAACTGTTTGATAGGCTTGCCTGCATCTGTCAAAAGTCTAGTGTGCTCTCAAGGGATGAAGCAAAGTTTATTTTGCAGAAGCCAGAGCAAGGGTTCAGAGTTTGCTCTCTTTACTTCTTGCCCAAAATCCACAAACCTACAGTGGTCAGAAGGCCAATCTGCTCTTACAATGGCTTTGTTTTTGAGAATGCGTCTATATGGCTTCATCATAAGCTTTTCCCCATTCTCCTCCAACAAAAGCAACATCTAAAAGACTCCCTCACTCTGATTAAAGAGTTATCTGAGCTTCATCTACCACAAGAAATTATCCTCTTCACATTTGATGTGGAATCTCTGTACCCCAGTATTCCCACCAATGAAGGACTGCATGCCCTCAAGATGATGATACAGGGTGACTTCAACCATGTAGAGCTCAACCTCATCATGACAATTGCCTCTCTTGTTCTCAAGAACCACTATCTTGAGTTTAACGGCACTTTTTGGCATCAAATCAGAGGCACTGCTATGGGCAGTAATTTTGCTGTTGTCTATGCCTGCCTTTTTCTATGTTATTTAGAAAACCTTCAAGAACAGGTACATCCCACAACAGAGCTACTCTACTACAAAAGATACATTGATGACGCTTTAGGTTTTTGGCATGGGTCTCATACCACTTTGCTTCAACATCTTAGCAACTATGCAATGGATCTTCAGGAGCATATCAAGATAACACATGTCATCTCCAATTCATCTGTGGATTTTTTGGATATTCACCTCTTCAAAGGTACTAATTTTCAAACCACAGGAAAGCTTTCTACTAGTTGTTTTCAGAAAGAGCTGAACAGGTATCAATACCTCCCTTTCTCTTCCTGGCACCCTAGTCATCAAAAGGAATCCTTCATCATTGGAGAACTTAAGCGTTATGTCATCAGGGAAAGCACGCTTCAAAGCTACATCAAGCTAAAGCTTTTGTTTTTCCAACGACTTCGAGGTAGAGGATATCCGGATTCTCTCCTTCGGAAAACTTTCAGCAAGGTCAAGTACAATATGCGAACAGCTCTACTTCTAAAGGCTTCCAATCGAGAAACCTCTTCAAGTAAGCGGATCCCCCTGGTTCTTAAGCTTGACTACTCCAAGTACACCAAAGCTTTAAACTTGGGGGCCTCCCTAAACCCTAAACTTTTTCGGCTTTGCCAACAAAATCCCGAGCTGAAGCATATACCTAGACCTATGATTTGCTGGAGAAATCCAAGGAATCTGCGCTCCTATCTTGTTAGATCAAGGTTTCAAACCTTTAATTTGTAACTTGCTATTTTTAGTAAGTACTATTTTTAGCGTGGATCCACCTTTGTAAAGCAACCCTTGGGAGCATCGGCTTAATAGCATATGAGACCTCCCATGTTTGGTTCTGCTATCGGGAAAACCCTCCACCTATTTTATGCATCTCTCTGGTCTTCTAGTTACCTTATGTAACTTATTTTTGCATGTAGAGTCAACATGTCCACTCTAGTCTAATGGTTAAGGCTTGTGACTCTAATGAAAGAGGTCATGAGTTCAAAACCCATAGCTTGCATGAGATGCTATTGAGCTTCTTTTACTTGTTTAGAGAGCTCTACTTATCCGATTCGAGCGCCGTTTGTTGCATTGGGTTCTTCATGTCCTAAGCTTGCTTTTTCACAACAAAAGGCTGAATTATCCCACATGCAAAGAGGCAAAAGCTAGCCCTCCCTTCTCTACATAAGGGAGAGCTCTCATTCTTGTAATCTCAAACTTGGGTGTTCCACTGAAGAGCTCATTCTAGAGCGAAACTAGTTTGGAACTACACCCTCAAGTTAATACAAGAAATTGACTTTTTTAAGTCTTTTTTGTCTCTTAAATCAAATCAAATTTTGTCTTGTGTTTTGTGTATGTTAGGCACTTAGTCCTTTTTTGGGCAAGTAAAGTGTCTTTCTTGTGTGTGTGAGTAAGGCCATTGGTTTGGTGCTTAGTAAGAGGCACTTGGTCATTAATTTGGCTGGTTTAGTGTCTTTCTGCTGAGTATGCTCCTTCGATCTGGCATAATGTCATATTGCGTGGCATGCTAAGTGTCATTTCGATTGATGCACCTTCCCTTCCCCTTACCTTTATTTTTGAGGGCAACTAGTCGTTCTTTTGCGGCAAGTTGTTGTCCCCACGTCTTAGCCTTTGGTTTGGTGGACAACTAGTCGTTCTTTTGCGGCAAGTTGTTGTCCCCACATCTTAGCCTTTATTTTGCGTGGGCAACTTGGTCGTATTTTTCGGCTAGCTGTTGTCCTCGTGAGGTGGGATTTTGGACTTCTTGGTCATAGTGCGTGGCCATCTTAAGTTCATACTATTCACACCTCAATACCATATCTTACATACACTTCACTTGACTATCACGTAACCGGCCCCCCGAAAAATTTATTTTTTGCTGCCGCAGCTGCTTTTTGCTGCCGCAGCTACCGGTTATTTATCTTTATCACTCCACAACCGCACACCTGAAAAAACCCGTAAACCCTAAACCTTTGCTATCATGGTGCTTTTGAACACTATCCCAGAGGCAGCAAACGAAGGTCAAGACAACCCTTCTACCAGCCAGGGAGCGTTTCAATTTGCTAGTGGAGAAAGAGAACGTGCTAAGCGGAGAATGGATGATTCTACAGATACTGCTAATGCACAAAACCAATACAGGTTTACACTTGGTGCTTCATCATCATCCTATGATGACCTTTTTGCTCTGCCTACTCTTCCCATCG
The DNA here is from genome assembly GCF_041138505.1 of Cibotium barometz. Lineage (NCBI taxonomy): Eukaryota > Viridiplantae > Streptophyta > Polypodiopsida > Cyatheales > Cibotiaceae > Cibotium > Cibotium barometz. Next base: position 27,726,494 of record NC_141105.1, read on the forward strand.
CTCAACCTTCTCACCTTAAAGATTTCTTGAAGAAGTCTATCGAGGAGTACAAGAAGATGTTTTTAGCTTTTGAGAAAAGTCAAGCTTACTTCAAAAAGCTTAGAGAGCAAAGAGAAGAAGGCACCGTACCTAACAGTCTTCGACTCAAACCACCCCGCCTTACTGTGCAAGATGAACAAGGACAGGCCTTTCTCAATCAAACTCTACAAGATCTTTGTAAAAATTACAGGAGCAGCTGCTTGGAAGTCCTCATTGAAGCCCAAGCAAAGCTGGTAGAGAATCAAGAAAAGAAGCTGGATGCTTATGCCTCCACTTTTGAAGCCAGTCTCCAGGAAATCCTGAACCTCATGGCTGCTTTGGAACTCATGGACAGCCCACACGCTTTATGGGAAAACACCATGAAGACTTGGAAGAACAAGCTGCTCAAAGATTTCAAAACTGCCATAAATAATTTCAGGGTCTCTCATCTCCTTAACTCTAAGATCAAGCAAGCTGCTTTCACCAAGAGGAAAGCTGCACAAGATCAAGCCATGGGAGATGCAGAATCTCTTCCTACTGAACCCTCTATAGCCAAGCTAGTCAAAGAGCAAGTTCAGAAGCAAGTTCAAGCACAGATCAACAAGCTAAAGAAAAGTCTAGCAAACGACACAGGTGGGACAAACAAAAAACGGAAAGATAATCAACAAAAGAAAAGCCAGAACAATAGCCAGAACAACAACAAGAAGAACACTAGAAGCAACCAAGCTTCTAAGAAAGGCAATCAACAGAAAGACCGGCAAAACAACCACCAAGGTAAGCAGCAGCAGCAGGGAAACAAGCCAAATAAAGGCAAGTCTACCCAGCCAAAAAACCAACGGGGAAACCGGCAAGGGGGTGGAAATCAACCTCAAAGGAAGAAGACTTCCACCCCCTCCTCTGCACAGCCTTCCTCTTCTCGACAAGGCCGCAATACCCAGAAATCTGGTTCGGGACAGAAACAAAATCGGCAAAATTCACGAAGCAGATCCGCTCCACCGAGCCGATCTCGGTCTCGAAATCCCCGGCGTTAAGGCACCTCTTCTGGCTCCCTCTCCAAGATCCCGAGTGCTATGCTCTATTGCTTTTCTCTAGAAAGACCCCAACTGAGGTGGATCAACGTGTTTCAAACACTGCCATCCACAATCTCTCTCAGTACAAGCTTTCATTTAGCGAGAAAAAGCTTCTAGGACTTGGTTTGGGATATATTCCTCCATCAAAGTTTCCGGATTCAACACATCTCACCAAAGACTATGATAATTTTGCAAGGCAACTTCGTCTTCGATGGTTTTTCAGAAATGCACCAGATAGACCTCTTCCTCCTTTTCGAGTTGCAAACCCGAATTGGAATCCTTCTAAAGTTTATCAGCCTCTGGAAGACATCATCGACACTGGAAGAGTCATACTTCAAAATTCAATCTTTTCATGTGAGCGACTTCCTCAGAACAAGCTTTCGCTTCATTTGAGAAGAGCCCTTAACAGATTGATAAAGAACCATAACATCATTATCAAGCCAGCAGATAAAAACCTTGGTTTGGTAATTCTTGATAAATCATGGTATCTTAATGAAGGTGATCGGCAACTTCTAGATCAACAGGTCTATCTCCCAGTCACCCAAGCTCCATTGAATGAACTGTTTGATAGGCTTGCCTGCATCTGTCAAAAGTCTAGTGTGCTCTCAAGGGATGAAGCAAAGTTTATTTTGCAGAAGCCAGAGCAAGGGTTCAGAGTTTGCTCTCTTTACTTCTTGCCCAAAATCCACAAACCTACAGTGGTCGGAAGGCCAATCTGCTCTTACAATGGCTTTGTTTTTGAGAATGCGTCTATATGGCTTCATCATAAGCTTTTCCCCATTCTCCTCCAACAAAAGCAACATCTAAAAGACTCCCTCACTCTGATTAAAGAGTTATCTGAGCTTCATCTACCACAAGAAATTATCCTCTTCACATTTGATGTGGAATCTCTGTACCCCAGTATTCCCACCAATGAAGGACTGCATGCCCTCAAGATGATGATACAGGGTGACTTCAACCATGTAGAGCTCAACCTCATCATGACAATTGCCTCTCTTGTTCTCAAGAACCACTATCTTGAGTTTAACGGCACTTTTTGGCATCAAATCAGAGGCACTGCTATGGGCAGTAATTTTGCTGTTGTCTATGCCTGCCTTTTTCTATGTTATTTAGAAAACCTTCAAGAACAGGTACATCCCACAACAGAGCTACTCCACTACAAAAGATACATTGATGACGCTTTAGGTTTTTGGCATGGGTCTCACACCACTTTGCTTCAACATCTTAGCAACTATGCAATGGATCTTCAGGAGCATATCAAGATAACACATGTCATCTCCAATTCATCTGTGGATTTTTTGGATATTCACCTCTTCAAAGGTACTAATTTTCAAACCACAGGAAAGCTTTCTACTAGTTGTTTTCAGAAAGAGCTGAACAGGTATCAATACCTCCCTTTCTCTTCCTGGCACCCTAGTCATCAAAAGGAATCCTTCATCATTGGAGAACTTAAGCGTTATGTCATCAGGGAAAGCACGCTTCAAAGCTACATCAAGCTAAAGCTTTTGTTTTTCCAACGACTTCGAGGTAGAGGATATCCGGATTCTCTCCTTCGGAAAACTTTCAGCAAGGTCAAGTACAATATGCGAACAGCTCTACTTCTAAAGGCTTCCAATCGAGAAACCTCTTCAAGTAAGCGGATCCCCCTGGTTCTTAAGCTTGACTACTCCAAGTACACCAAAGCTTTAAACTTGGGGGCCTCCCTAAACCCTAAACTTTTTCGGCTTTGCCAACAAAATCCCGAGCTGAAGCATATACCTAGACCTATGATTTGCTGGAGAAATCCAAGGAATCTGCGCTCCTATCTTGTTAGATCAAGGTTTCGAACCTTTAATTTGTAACTTGCTATTTTTAGTAAGTACTATTTTTAGCGTGGATCCACCTTTGTAAAGCAACCCTTGGGAGCATCGGCTTAACAGCATATGAGACCTCCCATGTTTGGTTCTGCTATCGGGAAAACCCTCCACCTATTTTATGCATCTCTCTAGTCTTCTAGTTACCTTATGTAACTTATTTTTGCATGTAGAGTCAACATGTCCACTCTAGTCTAATGGTTAAGGCTTGTGACTCTAATGAAAGAGGTCATGAGTTCAAAACCCATAGCTTGCATGAGATGCTATTGAGCTTCTTTTACTTGTTTAGAGAGCTCTACTTATCCGATTCGAGCGCCGTTTGTTGCATTGGGTTCTTCATGTCCTAAGCTTGCTTTTTCACAACAAAAGGCTGAATTATCCCACATGCAAAGAGGCAAAAGCTAGCCCTCCCTTCTCTACATAAGGGAGAGCTCTCATTCTTGTAATCTCAAACTTGGGTGTTCCACTGAAGAGCTCATTCTAGAGCGAAACTAGTTTGGAACTACACCCTCAAGTTAATACAAGAAATTGACTTTTTTAAGTCTTTTTTGTCTCTTAAATCAAATCAAATTTTGTCTTGTGTTTTGTGTATGTTAGGCACTTAGTCCTTTTTTGGGCAAGTAAAGTGTCTTTCTTGTGTGTGTGAGTAAGGCCATTGGTTTGGTGCTTAGTAAGAGGCACTTGGTCATTAATTTGGCTGGTTTAGTGTCTTTCTGCTGAGTATGCTCCTTCGATCTGGCATAATGTCATATTGCGTGGCATGCTAAGTGTCATTTCGATTGATGCACCTTCCCTTCCCCTTACCTTTATTTTTGAGGGCAACTAGTCGTTCTTTTGCGGCAAGTTGTTGTCCCCACGTCTTAGCCTTTGGTTTGGTGGACAACTAGTCGTTCTTTTGCGGCAAGTTGTTGTCCCCACATCTTAGCCTTTATTTTGCGTGGGCAACTTGGTCGTATTTTTCGGCTAGCTGTTGTCCTCGTGAGGTGGGATTTTGGACTTCTTGGTCATAGTGCGTGGCCATCTTAAGTTCATACTATTCACACCTCAATACCATATCTTACATACACTTCACTTGACTATCACGTAACCGGCCCCCCGAAAAATTTATTTTTTGCTGCCGCAGCTGCTTTTTGCTGCCGCAGCTACCGGTTATTTATCTTTATCACTCCACAACCGCACACCTGAAAAAACCCGTAAACCCTAAACCTTTGCTATCATGGTGCTTTTGAACACTATCCCAGAGGCAGCAAACGAAGGTCAAGACAACCCTTCTACCAGCCAGGGAGCGTTTCAATTTGCTAGTGGAGAAAGAGAACGTGCTAAGCGGAGAATGGATGATTCTACAGATACTGCTAATGCACAAAACCAATACAGGTTTACACTTGGTGCTTCATCATCATCCTATGATGACCTTTTTGCTCTGCCTACTCTTCCCATCGCTCAACCTTCTCACCTTAAAGATTTCTTGAAGAAGTCTATCGAGGAGTACAAGAAGATGTTTTTAGCTTTTGAGAAAAGTCAAGCTTACTTCAAAAAGCTTAGAGAGCAAAGAGAAGAAGGCACCGTACCTAACAGTCTTCGACTCAAACCACCCCGCCTTACTGTGCAAGATGAACAAGGACAGGCCTTTCTCAATCAAACTCTACAAGATCTTTGTAAAAATTACAGGAGCAGCTGCTTGGAAGTCCTCATTGAAGCCCAAGCAAAGCTGGTAGAGAATCAAGAAAAGAAGCTGGATGCTTATGCCTCCACTTTTGAAGCCAGTCTCCAGGAAATCCTGAACCTCATGGCTGCTTTGGAACTCATGGACAGCCCACACGCTTTATGGGAAAACACCATGAAGACTTGGAAGAACAAGCTGCTCAAAGATTTCAAAACTGCCATAAATAATTTCAGGGTCTCTCATCTCCTTAACTCTAAGATCAAGCAAGCTGCTTTCACCAAGAGGAAAGCTGCACAAGATCAAGCCATGGGAGATGCAGAATCTCTTCCTACTGAACCCTCTATAGCCAAGCTAGTCAAAGAGCAAGTTCAGAAGCAAGTTCAAGCACAGATCAACAAGCTAAAGAAAAGTCTAGCAAACGACACAGGTGGGACAAACAAAAAACGGAAAGATAATCAACAAAAGAAAAGCCAGAACAATAGCCAGAACAACAACAAGAAGAACACTAGAAGCAACCAAGCTTCTAAGAAAGGCAATCAACAGAAAGACCGGCAAAACAACCACCAAGGTAAGCAGCAGCAGCAGGGAAACAAGCCAAATAAAGGCAAGTCTACCCAGCCAAAAAACCAGCGGGGAAACCGGCAAGGGGGTGGAAATCAACCTCAAAGGAAGAAGACTTCCACCCCCTCCTCTGCACAGCCTTCCTCTTCTCGACAAGGCCGCAATACCCAGAAATCTGGTTCGGGACAGAAACAAAATCGGCAAAATTCACGAAGCAGATCCGCTCCACCGAGCCGATCTCGGTCTCGAAATCCCCGGCGTTAAGGCACCTCTTCTGGCTCCCTCTCCAAGATCCCGAGTGCTATGCTCTATTGCTTTTCTCTAGAAAGACCCCAACTGAGGTGGATCAACGTGTTTCAAACACTGCCATCCACAATCTCTCTCAGTACAAGCTTTCATTTAGCGAGAAAAAGCTTCTAGGACTTGGTTTGGGATATATTCCTCCATCAAAGTTTCCGGATTCAACACATCTCACCAAAGACTATGATAATTTTGCAAGGCAACTTCGTCTTCGATGGTTTTTCAGAAATGCACCAGATAGACCTCTTCCTCCTTTTCGAGTTGCAAACCCGAATTGGAATCCTTCTAAAGTTTATCAGCCTCTGGAAGACATCATCGACACTGGAAGAGTCATACTTCAAAATTCAATCTTTTCATGTGAGCGACTTCCTCAGAACAAGCTTTCGCTTCATTTGAGAAGAGCCCTTAACAGATTGATAAAGAACCATAACATCATTATCAAGCCAGCAGATAAAAACCTTGGTTTGGTAATTCTTGATAAATCATGGTATCTTAATGAAGGTGATCGGCAACTTCTAGATCAACAGGTCTATCTCCCAGTCACCCAAGCTCCATTGAATGAACTGTTTGATAGGCTTGCCTGCATCTGTCAAAAGTCTAGTGTGCTCTCAAGGGATGAAGCAAAGTTTATTTTGCAGAAGCCAGAGCAAGGGTTCAGAGTTTGCTCTCTTTACTTCTTGCCCAAAATCCACAAACCTACAGTGGTCGGAAGGCCAATCTGCTCTTACAATGGCTTTGTTTTTGAGAATGCGTCTATATGGCTTCATCATAAGCTTTTCCCCATTCTCCTCCAACAAAAGCAACATCTAAAAGACTCCCTCACTCTGATTAAAGAGTTATCTGAGCTTCATCTACCACAAGAAATTATCCTCTTCACATTTGATGTGGAATCTCTGTACCCCAGTATTCCCACCAATGAAGGACTGCATGCCCTCAAGATGATGATACAGGGTGACTTCAACCATGTAGAGCTCAACCTCATCATGACAATTGCCTCTCTTGTTCTCAAGAACCACTATCTTGAGTTTAACGGCACTTTTTGGCATCAAATCAGAGGCACTGCTATGGGCAGTAATTTTGCTGTTGTCTATGCCTGCCTTTTTCTATGTTATTTAGAAAACCTTCAAGAACAGGTACATCCCACAACAGAGCTACTCCACTACAAAAGATACATTGATGACGCTTTAGGTTTTTGGCATGGGTCTCACACCACTTTGCTTCAACATCTTAGCAACTATGCAATGGATCTTCAGGAGCATATCAAGATAACACATGTCATCTCCAATTCATCTGTGGATTTTTTGGATATTCACCTCTTCAAAGGTACTAATTTTCAAACCACAGGAAAGCTTTCTACTAGTTGTTTTCAGAAAGAGCTGAACAGGTATCAATACCTCCCTTTCTCTTCCTGGCACCCTAGTCATCAAAAGGAATCCTTCATCATTGGAGAACTTAAGCGTTATGTCATCAGGGAAAGCACGCTTCAAAGCTACATCAAGCTAAAGCTTTTGTTTTTCCAACGACTTCGAGGTAGAGGATATCCGGATTCTCTCCTTCGGAAAACTTTCAGCAAGGTCAAGTACAATATGCGAACAGCTCTACTTCTAAAGGCTTCCAATCGAGAAACCTCTTCAAGTAAGCGGATCCCCCTGGTTCTTAAGCTTGACTACTCCAAGTACACCAAAGCTTTAAACTTGGGGGCCTCCCTAAACCCTAAACTTTTTCGGCTTTGCCAACAAAATCCCGAGCTGAAGCATATACCTAGACCTATGATTTGCTGGAGAAATCCAAGGAATCTGCGCTCCTATCTTGTTAGATCAAGGTTTCGAACCTTTAATTTGTAACTTGCTATTTTTAGTAAGTACTATTTTTAGCGTGGATCCACCTTTGTAAAGCAACCCTTGGGAGCATCGGCTTAACAGCATATGAGACCTCCCATGTTTGGTTCTGCTATCGGGAAAACCCTCCACCTATTTTATGCATCTCTCTAGTCTTCTAGTTACCTTATGTAACTTATTTTTGCATGTAGAGTCAACATGTCCACTCTAGTCTAATGGTTAAGGCTTGTGACTCTAATGAAAGAGGTCATGAGTTCAAAACCCATAGCTTGCATGAGATGCTATTGAGCTTCTTTTACTTGTTTAGAGAGCTCTACTTATCCGATTCGAGCGCCGTTTGTTGCATTGGGTTCTTCATGTCCTAAGCTTGCTTTTTCACAACAAAAGGCTGAATTATCCCACATGCAAAGAGGCAAAAGCTAGCCCTCCCTTCTCTACATAAGGGAGAGCTCTCATTCTTGTAATCTCAAACTTGGGTGTTCCACTGAAGAGCTCATTCTAGAGCGAAACTAGTTTGGAACTACACCCTCAAGTTAATACAAGAAATTGACTTTTTTAAGTCTTTTTTGTCTCTTAAATCAAATCAAATTTTGTCTTGTGTTTTGTGTATGTTAGGCACTTAGTCCTTTTTTGGGCAAGTAAAGTGTCTTTCTTGTGTGTGTGAGTAAGGCCATTGGTTTGGTGCTTAGTAAGAGGCACTTGGTCATTAATTTGGCTGGTTTAGTGTCTTTCTGCTGAGTATGCTCCTTCGATCTGGCATAATGTCATATTGCGTGGCATGCTAAGTGTCATTTCGATTGATGCACCTTCCCTTCCCCTTACCTTTATTTTTGAGGGCAACTAGTCGTTCTTTTGCGGCAAGTTGTTGTCCCCACGTCTTAGCCTTTGGTTTGGTGGACAACTAGTCGTTCTTTTGCGGCAAGTTGTTGTCCCCACATCTTAGCCTTTATTTTGCGTGGGCAACTTGGTCGTATTTTTCGGCTAGCTGTTGTCCTCGTGAGGTGGGATTTTGGACTTCTTGGTCATAGTGCGTGGCCATCTTAAGTTCATACTATTCACACCTCAATACCATATCTTACATACACTTCACTTGACTATCACGTAACCGGCCCCCCGAAAAATTTATTTTTTGCTGCCGCAGCTGCTTTTTGCTGCCGCAGCTACCGGTTATTTATCTTTATCACTCCACAACCGCACACCTGAAAAAACCCGTAAACCCTAAACCTTTGCTATCATGGTGCTTTTGAACACTATCCCAGAGGCAGCAAACGAAGGTCAAGACAACCCTTCTACCAGCCAGGGAGCGTTTCAATTTGCTAGTGGAGAAAGAGAACGTGCTAAGCGGAGAATGGATGATTCTACAGATACTGCTAATGCACAAAACCAATACAGGTTTACACTTGGTGCTTCATCATCATCCTATGATGACCTTTTTGCTCTGCCTACTCTTCCCATCGCTCAACCTTCTCACCTTAAAGATTTCTTGAAGAAGTCTATCGAGGAGTACAAGAAGATGTTTTTAGCTTTTGAGAAAAGTCAAGCTTACTTCAAAAAGCTTAGAGAGCAAAGAGAAGAAGGCACCGTACCTAACAGTCTTCGACTCAAACCACCCCGCCTTACTGTGCAAGATGAACAAGGACAGGCCTTTCTCAATCAAACTCTACAAGATCTTTGTAAAAATTACAGGAGCAGCTGCTTGGAAGTCCTCATTGAAGCCCAAGCAAAGCTGGTAGAGAATCAAGAAAAGAAGCTGGATGCTTATGCCTCCACTTTTGAAGCCAGTCTCCAGGAAATCCTGAACCTCATGGCTGCTTTGGAACTCATGGACAGCCCACACGCTTTATGGGAAAACACCATGAAGACTTGGAAGAACAAGCTGCTCAAAGATTTCAAAACTGCCATAAATAATTTCAGGGTCTCTCATCTCCTTAACTCTAAGATCAAGCAAGCTGCTTTCACCAAGAGGAAAGCTGCACAAGATCAAGCCATGGGAGATGCAGAATCTCTTCCTACTGAACCCTCTATAGCCAAGCTAGTCAAAGAGCAAGTTCAGAAGCAAGTTCAAGCACAGATCAACAAGCTAAAGAAAAGTCTAGCAAACGACACAGGTGGGACAAACAAAAAACGGAAAGATAATCAACAAAAGAAAAGCCAGAACAATAGCCAGAACAACAACAAGAAGAACACTAGAAGCAACCAAGCTTCTAAGAAAGGCAATCAACAGAAAGACCGGCAAAACAACCACCAAGGTAAGCAGCAGCAGCAGGGAAACAAGCCAAATAAAGGCAAGTCTACCCAGCCAAAAAACCAGCGGGGAAACCGGCAAGGGGGTGGAAATCAACCTCAAAGGAAGAAGACTTCCACCCCCTCCTCTGCACAGCCTTCCTCTTCTCGACAAGGCCGCAATACCCAGAAATCTGGTTCGGGACAGAAACAAAATCGGCAAAATTCACGAAGCAGATCCGCTCCACCGAGCCGATCTCGGTCTCGAAATCCCCGGCGTTAAGGCACCTCTTCTGGCTCCCTCTCCAAGATCCCGAGTGCTATGCTCTATTGCTTTTCTCTAGAAAGACCCCAACTGAGGTGGATCAACGTGTTTCAAACACTGCCATCCACAATCTCTCTCAGTACAAGCTTTCATTTAGCGAGAAAAAGCTTCTAGGACTTGGTTTGGGATATATTCCTCCATCAAAGTTTCCGGATTCAACACATCTCACCAAAGACTATGATAATTTTGCAAGGCAACTTCGTCTTCGATGGTTTTTCAGAAATGCACCAGATAGACCTCTTCCTCCTTTTCGAGTTGCAAACCCGAATTGGAATCCTTCTAAAGTTTATCAGCCTCTGGAAGACATCATCGACACTGGAAGAGTCATACTTCAAAATTCAATCTTTTCATGTGAGCGACTTCCTCAGAACAAGCTTTCGCTTCATTTGAGAAGAGCCCTTAACAGATTGATAAAGAACCATAACATCATTATCAAGCCAGCAGATAAAAACCTTGGTTTGGTAATTCTTGATAAATCATGGTATCTTAATGAAGGTGATCGGCAACTTCTAGATCAACAGGTCTATCTCCCAGTCACCCAAGCTCCATTGAATGAACTGTTTGATAGGCTTGCCTGCATCTGTCAAAAGTCTAGTGTGCTCTCAAGGGATGAAGCAAAGTTTATTTTGCAGAAGCCAGAGCAAGGGTTCAGAGTTTGCTCTCTTTACTTCTTGCCCAAAATCCACAAACCTACAGTGGTCGGAAGGCCAATCTGCTCTTACAATGGCTTTGTTTTTGAGAATGCGTCTATATGGCTTCATCATAAGCTTTTCCCCATTCTCCTCCAACAAAAGCAACATCTAAAAGACTCCCTCACTCTGATTAAAGAGTTATCTGAGCTTCATCTACCACAAGAAATTATCCTCTTCACATTTGATGTGGAATCTCTGTACCCCAGTATTCCCACCAATGAAGGACTGCATGCCCTCAAGATGATGATACAGGGTGACTTCAACCATGTAGAGCTCAACCTCATCATGACAATTGCCTCTCTTGTTCTCAAGAACCACTATCTTGAGTTTAACGGCACTTTTTGGCATCAAATCAGAGGCACTGCTATGGGCAGTAATTTTGCTGTTGTCTATGCCTGCCTTTTTCTATGTTATTTAGAAAACCTTCAAGAACAGGTACATCCCACAACAGAGCTACTCCACTACAAAAGATACATTGATGACGCTTTAGGTTTTTGGCATGGGTCTCACACCACTTTGCTTCAACATCTTAGCAACTATGCAATGGATCTTCAGGAGCATATCAAGATAACACATGTCATCTCCAATTCATCTGTGGATTTTTTGGATATTCACCTCTTCAAAGGTACTAATTTTCAAACCACAGGAAAGCTTTCTACTAGTTGTTTTCAGAAAGAGCTGAACAGGTATCAATACCTCCCTTTCTCTTCCTGGCACCCTAGTCATCAAAAGGAATCCTTCATCATTGGAGAACTTAAGCGTTATGTCATCAGGGAAAGCACGCTTCAAAGCTACATCAAGCTAAAGCTTTTGTTTTTCCAACGACTTCGAGGTAGAGGATATCCGGATTCTCTCCTTCGGAAAACTTTCAGCAAGGTCAAGTACAATATGCGAACAGCTCTACTTCTAAAGGCTTCCAATCGAGAAACCTCTTCAAGTAAGCGGATCCCCCTGGTTCTTAAGCTTGACTACTCCAAGTACACCAAAGCTTTAAACTTGGGGGCCTCCCTAAACCCTAAACTTTTTCGGCTTTGCCAACAAAATCCCGAGCTGAAGCATATACCTAGACCTATGATTTGCTGGAGAAATCCAAGGAATCTGCGCTCCTATCTTGTTAGATCAAGGTTTCGAACCTTTAATTTGTAACTTGCTATTTTTAGTAAGTACTATTTTTAGCGTGGATCCACCTTTGTAAAGCAACCCTTGGGAGCATCGGCTTAACAGCATATGAGACCTCCCATGTTTGGTTCTGCTATCGGGAAAACCCTCCACCTATTTTATGCATCTCTCTAGTCTTCTAGTTACCTTATGTAACTTATTTTTGCATGTAGAGTCAACATGTCCACTCTAGTCTAATGGTTAAGGCTTGTGACTCTAATGAAAGAGGTCATGAGTTCAAAACCCATAGCTTGCATGAGATGCTATTGAGCTTCTTTTACTTGTTTAGAGAGCTCTACTTATCCGATTCGAGCGCCGTTTGTTGCATTGGGTTCTTCATGTCCTAAGCTTGCTTTTTCACAACAAAAGGCTGAATTATCCCACATGCAAAGAGGCAAAAGCTAGCCCTCCCTTCTCTACATAAGGGAGAGCTCTCATTCTTGTAATCTCAAACTTGGGTGTTCCACTGAAGAGCTCATTCTAGAGCGAAACTAGTTTGGAACTACACCCTCAAGTTAATACAAGAAATTGACTTTTTTAAGTCTTTTTTGTCTCTTAAATCAAATCAAATTTTGTCTTGTGTTTTGTGTATGTTAGGCACTTAGTCCTTTTTTGGGCAAGTAAAGTGTCTTTCTTGTGTGTGTGAGTAAGGCCATTGGTTTGGTGCTTAGTAAGAGGCACTTGGTCATTAATTTGGCTGGTTTAGTGTCTTTCTGCTGAGTATGCTCCTTCGATCTGGCATAATGTCATATTGCGTGGCATGCTAAGTGTCATTTCGATTGATGCACCTTCCCTTCCCCTTACCTTTATTTTTGAGGGCAACTAGTCGTTCTTTTGCGGCAAGTTGTTGTCCCCACGTCTTAGCCTTTGGTTTGGTGGACAACTAGTCGTTCTTTTGCGGCAAGTTGTTGTCCCCACATCTTAGCCTTTATTTTGCGTGGGCAACTTGGTCGTATTTTTCGGCTAGCTGTTGTCCTCGTGAGGTGGGATTTTGGACTTCTTGGTCATAGTGCGTGGCCATCTTAAGTTCATACTATTCACACCTCAATACCATATCTTACATACACTTCACTTGACTATCACGTAACCGGCCCCCCGAAAAATTTATTTTTTGCTGCCGCAGCTGCTTTTTGCTGCCGCAGCTACCGGTTATTTATCTTTATCACTCCACAACCGCACACCTGAAAAAACCCGTAAACCCTAAACCTTTGCTATCATGGTGCTTTTGAACACTATCCCAGAGGCAGCAAACGAAGGTCAAGACAACCCTTCTACCAGCCAGGGAGCGTTTCAATTTGCTAGTGGAGAAAGAGAACGTGCTAAGCGGAGAATGGATGATTCTACAGATACTGCTAATGCACAAAACCAATACAGGTTTACACTTGGTGCTTCATCATCATCCTATGATGACCTTTTTGCTCTGCCTACTCTTCCCATCGCTCAACCTTCTCACCTTAAAGATTTCTTGAAGAAGTCTATCGAGGAGTACAAGAAGATGTTTTTAGCTTTTGAGAAAAGTCAAGCTTACTTCAAAAAGCTTAGAGAGCAAAGAGAAGAAGGCACCGTACCTAACAGTCTTCGACTCAAACCACCCCGCCTTACTGTGCAAGATGAACAAGGACAGGCCTTTCTCAATCAAACTCTACAAGATCTTTGTAAAAATTACAGGAGCAGCTGCTTGGAAGTCCTCATTGAAGCCCAAGCAAAGCTGGTAGAGAATCAAGAAAAGAAGCTGGATGCTTATGCCTCCACTTTTGAAGCCAGTCTCCAGGAAATCCTGAACCTCATGGCTGCTTTGGAACTCATGGACAGCCCACACGCTTTATGGGAAAACACCATGAAGACTTGGAAGAACAAGCTGCTCAAAGATTTCAAAACTGCCATAAATAATTTCAGGGTCTCTCATCTCCTTAACTCTAAGATCAAGCAAGCTGCTTTCACCAAGAGGAAAGCTGCACAAGATCAAGCCATGGGAGATGCAGAATCTCTTCCTACTGAACCCTCTATAGCCAAGCTAGTCAAAGAGCAAGTTCAGAAGCAAGTTCAAGCACAGATCAACAAGCTAAAGAAAAGTCTAGCAAACGACACAGGTGGGACAAACAAAAAACGGAAAGATAATCAACAAAAGAAAAGCCAGAACAATAGCCAGAACAACAACAAGAAGAACACTAGAAGCAACCAAGCTTCTAAGAAAGGCAATCAACAGAAAGACCGGCAAAACAACCACCAAGGTAAGCAGCAGCAGCAGGGAAACAAGCCAAATAAAGGCAAGTCTACCCAGCCAAAAAACCAGCGGGGAAACCGGCAAGGGGGTGGAAATCAACCTCAAAGGAAGAAGACTTCCACCCCCTCCTCTGCACAGCCTTCCTCTTCTCGACAAGGCCGCAATACCCAGAAATCTGGTTCGGGACAGAAACAAAATCGGCAAAATTCACGAAGCAGATCCGCTCCACCGAGCCGATCTCGGTCTCGAAATCCCCGGCGTTAAGGCACCTCTTCTGGCTCCCTCTCCAAGATCCCGAGTGCTATGCTCTATTGCTTTTCTCTAGAAAGACCCCAACTGAGGTGGATCAACGTGTTTCAAACACTGCCATCCACAATCTCTCTCAGTACAAGCTTTCATTTAGCGAGAAAAAGCTTCTAGGACTTGGTTTGGGATATATTCCTCCATCAAAGTTTCCGGATTCAACACATCTCACCAAAGACTATGATAATTTTGCAAGGCAACTTCGTCTTCGATGGTTTTTCAGAAATGCACCAGATAGACCTCTTCCTCCTTTTCGAGTTGCAAACCCGAATTGGAATCCTTCTAAAGTTTATCAGCCTCTGGAAGACATCATCGACACTGGAAGAGTCATACTTCAAAATTCAATCTTTTCATGTGAGCGACTTCCTCAGAACAAGCTTTCGCTTCATTTGAGAAGAGCCCTTAACAGATTGATAAAGAACCATAACATCATTATCAAGCCAGCAGATAAAAACCTTGGTTTGGTAATTCTTGATAAATCATGGTATCTTAATGAAGGTGATCGGCAACTTCTAGATCAACAGGTCTATCTCCCAGTCACCCAAGCTCCATTGAATGAACTGTTTGATAGGCTTGCCTGCATCTGTCAAAAGTCTAGTGTGCTCTCAAGGGATGAAGCAAAGTTTATTTTGCAGAAGCCAGAGCAAGGGTTCAGAGTTTGCTCTCTTTACTTCTTGCCCAAAATCCACAAACCTACAGTGGTCGGAAGGCCAATCTGCTCTTACAATGGCTTTGTTTTTGAGAATGCGTCTATATGGCTTCATCATAAGCTTTTCCCCATTCTCCTCCAACAAAAGCAACATCTAAAAGACTCCCTCACTCTGATTAAAGAGTTATCTGAGCTTCATCTACCACAAGAAATTATCCTCTTCACATTTGATGTGGAATCTCTGTACCCCAGTATTCCCACCAATGAAGGACTGCATGCCCTCAAGATGATGATACAGGGTGACTTCAACCATGTAGAGCTCAACCTCATCATGACAATTGCCTCTCTTGTTCTCAAGAACCACTATCTTGAGTTTAACGGCACTTTTTGGCATCAAATCAGAGGCACTGCTATGGGCAGTAATTTTGCTGTTGTCTATGCCTGCCTTTTTCTATGTTATTTAGAAAACCTTCAAGAACAGGTACATCCCACAACAGAGCTACTCCACTACAAAAGATACATTGATGACGCTTTAGGTTTTTGGCATGGGTCTCACACCACTTTGCTTCAACATCTTAGCAACTATGCAATGGATCTTCAGGAGCATATCAAGATAACACATGTCATCTCCAATTCATCTGTGGATTTTTTGGATATTCACCTCTTCAAAGGTACTAATTTTCAAACCACAGGAAAGCTTTCTACTAGTTGTTTTCAGAAAGAGCTGAACAGGTATCAATACCTCCCTTTCTCTTCCTGGCACCCTAGTCATCAAAAGGAATCCTTCATCATTGGAGAACTTAAGCGTTATGTCATCAGGGAAAGCACGCTTCAAAGCTACATCAAGCTAAAGCTTTTGTTTTTCCAACGACTTCGAGGTAGAGGATATCCGGATTCTCTCCTTCGGAAAACTTTCAGCAAGGTCAAGTACAATATGCGAACAGCTCTACTTCTAAAGGCTTCCAATCGAGAAACCTCTTCAAGTAAGCGGATCCCCCTGGTTCTTAAGCTTGACTACTCCAAGTACACCAAAGCTTTAAACTTGGGGGCCTCCCTAAACCCTAAACTTTTTCGGCTTTGCCAACAAAATCCCGAGCTGAAGCATATACCTAGACCTATGATTTGCTGGAGAAATCCAAGGAATCTGCGCTCCTATCTTGTTAGATCAAGGTTTCAAACCTTTAATTTGTAACTTGCTATTTTTAGTAAGTACTATTTTTAGCGTGGATCCACCTTTGTAAAGCAACCCTTGGGAGCATCGGCTTAACAGCATATGAGACCTCCCATGTTTGGTTCTGCTATCGGGAAAACCCTCCACCTATTTTATGCATCTCTCTGGTCTTCTAGTTACCTTATGTAACTTATTTTTGCATGTAGAGTCAACATGCCCACTCTAGTCTAATGGTTAAGGCTTGTGACTCTAATGAAAGAGGTCATGAGTTCAAAACCCATAGCTTGCATGAGATGCTATTGAGCTTCTTTTACTTGTTTAGAGAGCTCTACTTATCCGATTCGAGCGCCGTTTGTTGCATTGGGTTCTTCATGTCCTAAGCTTGCTTTTTCACAACAAAAGGCTGAATTATCCCACATGCAAAGAGGCAAAAGCTAGCCCTCCCTTCTCTACATAAGGGAGAGCTCTCATTCTTGTAATCTCAAACTTGGGTGTTCCACTGAAGAGCTCATTCTAGAGCGAAACTAGTTTGGAACTACACCCTCAAGTTAATACAAGAAATTGACTTTTTTAAGTCTTTTTTGTCTCTTAAATCAAATCAAATTTTGTCTTGTGTTTTGTGTATGTTAGGCACTTAGTCCTTTTTTGGGCAAGTAAAGTGTCTTTCTTGTGTGTGTGAGTAAGGCCATTGGTTTGGTGCTTAGTAAGAGGCACTTGGTCATTAATTTGGCTGGTTTAGTGTCTTTCTGCTGAGTATGCTCCTTCGATCTGGCATAATGTCATATTGCGTGGCATGCTAAGTGTCATTTCGATTGATGCACCTTCCCTTCCCCTTACCTTTATTTTTGAGGGCAACTAGTCGTTCTTTTGCGGCAAGTTGTTGTCCCCACGTCTTAGCCTTTGGTTTGGTGGACAACTAGTCGTTCTTTTGCGGCAAGTTGTTGTCCCCACATCTTAGCCTTTATTTTGCGTGGGCAACTTGGTCGTATTTTTCGGCTAGCTGTTGTCCTCGTGAGGTGGGATTTTGGACTTCTTGGTCATAGTGCGTGGCCATCTTAAGTTCATACTATTCACACCTCAATACCATATCTTACATACACTTCACTTGACTATCACGTAACCGGCCCCCCGAAAAATTTATTTTTTGCTGCCGCAGCTGCTTTTTGCTGCCGCAGCTACCGGTTATTTATCTTTATCACTCCACAACCGCACACCTGAAAAAACCCGTAAACCCTAAACCTTTGCTATCATGGTGCTTTTGAACACTATCCCAGAGGCAGCAAACGAAGGTCAAGACAACCCTTCTACCAGCCAGGGAGCGTTTCAATTTGCTAGTGGAGAAAGAGAACGTGCTAAGCGGAGAATGGATGATTCTACAGATACTGCTAATGCACAAAACCAATACAGGTTTACACTTGGTGCTTCATCATCATCCTATGATGACCTTTTTGCTCTGCCTACTCTTCCCATCGCTCAACCTTCTCACCTTAAAGATTTCTTGAAGAAGTCTATCGAGGAGTACAAGAAGATGTTTTTAGCTTTTGAGAAAAGTCAAGCTTACTTCAAAAAGCTTAGAGAGCAAAGAGAAGAAGGCACCGTACCTAACAGTCTTCGACTCAAACCACCCCGCCTTACTGTGCAAGATGAACAAGGACAGGCCTTTCTCAATCAAACTCTACAAGATCTTTGTAAAAATTACAGGAGCAGCTGCTTGGAAGTCCTCATTGAAGCCCAAGCAAAGCTGGTAGAGAATCAAGAAAAGAAGCTGGATGCTTATGCCTCCACTTTTGAAGCCAGTCTCCAGGAAATCCTGAACCTCATGGCTGCTTTGGAACTCATGGACAGCCCACACGCTTTATGGGAAAACACCATGAAGACTTGGAAGAACAAGCTGCTCAAAGATTTCAAAACTGCCATAAATAATTTCAGGGTCTCTCATCTCCTTAACTCTAAGATCAAGCAAGCTGCTTTCACCAAGAGGAAAGCTGCACAAGATCAAGCCATGGGAGATGCAGAATCTCTTCCTACTGAACCCTCTATAGCCAAGCTAGTCAAAGAGCAAGTTCAGAAGCAAGTTCAAGCACAGATCAACAAGCTAAAGAAAAGTCTAGCAAACGACACAGGTGGGACAAACAAAAAACGGAAAGATAATCAACAAAAGAAAAGCCAGAACAATAGCCAGAACAACAACAAGAAGAACACTAGAAGCAACCAAGCTTCTAAGAAAGGCAATCAACAGAAAGACTGGCAAAACAACCACCAAGGTAAGCAGCAGCAGCAGGGAAACAAGCCAAATAAAGGCAAGTCTACCCAGCCAAAAAACCAGCGGGGAAACCGGCAAGGGGGTGGAAATCAACCTCAAAGGAAGAAGACTTCCACCCCCTCCTCTGCACAGCCTTCCTCTTCTCGACAAGGCCGCAATACCCAGAAATCTGGTTCGGGACAGAAACAAAATCGGCAAAATTCACGAAGCAGATCCGCTCCACCGAGCCGATCTCGGTCTCGAAATCCCCGGCGTTAAGGCACCTCTTCTGGCTCCCTCTCCAAGATCCCGAGTGCTATGCTCTATTGCTTTTCTCTAGAAAGACCCCAACTGAGGTGGATCAACGTGTTTCAAACACTGCCATCCACAATCTCTCTCAGTACAAGCTTTCATTTAGCGAGAAAAAGCTTCTAGGACTTGGTTTGGGATATATTCCTCCATCAAAGTTTCCGGATTCAACACATCTCACCAAAGACTATGATAATTTTGCAAGGCAACTTCGTCTTCGATGGTTTTTCAGAAATGCACCAGATAGACCTCTTCCTCCTTTTCGAGTTGCAAACCCGAATTGGAATCCTTCTAAAGTTTATCAGCCTCTGGAAGACATCATCGACACTGGAAGAGTCATACTTCAAAATTCAATCTTTTCATGTGAGCGACTTCCTCAGAACAAGCTTTCGCTTCATTTGAGAAGAGCCCTTAACAGATTGATAAAGAACCATAACATCATTATCAAGCCAGCAGATAAAAACCTTGGTTTGGTAATTCTTGATAAATCATGGTATCTTAATGAAGGTGATCGGCAACTTCTAGATCAACAGGTCTATCTCCCAGTCACCCAAGCTCCATTGAATGAACTGTTTGATAGGCTTGCCTGCATCTGTCAAAAGTCTAGTGTGCTCTCAAGGGATGAAGCAAAGTTTATTTTGCAGAAGCCAGAGCAAGGGTTCAGAGTTTGCTCTCTTTACTTCTTGCCCAAAATCCACAAACCTACAGTGGTCGGAAGGCCAATCTGCTCTTACAATGGCTTTGTTTTTGAGAATGCGTCTATATGGCTTCATCATAAGCTTTTCCCCATTCTCCTCCAACAAAAGCAACATCTAAAAGACTCCCTCACTCTGATTAAAGAGTTATCTGAGCTTCATCTACCACAAGAAATTATCCTCTTCACATTTGATGTGGAATCTCTGTACCCCAGTATTCCCACCAATGAAGGACTGCATGCCCTCAAGATGATGATACAGGGTGACTTCAACCATGTAGAGCTCAACCTCATCATGACAATTGCCTCTCTTGTTCTCAAGAACCACTATCTTGAGTTTAACGGCACTTTTTGGCATCAAATCAGAGGCACTGCTATGGGCAGTAATTTTGCTGTTGTCTATGCCTGCCTTTTTCTATGTTATTTAGAAAACCTTCAAGAACAGGTACATCCCACAACAGAGCTACTCCACTACAAAAGATACATTGATGACGCTTTAGGTTTTTGGCATGGGTCTCACACCACTTTGCTTCAACATCTTAGCAACTATGCAATGGATCTTCAGGAGCATATCAAGATAACACATGTCATCTCCAATTCATCTGTGGATTTTTTGGATATTCACCTCTTCAAAGGTACTAATTTTCAAACCACAGGAAAGCTTTCTACTAGTTGTTTTCAGAAAGAGCTGAACAGGTATCAATACCTCCCTTTCTCTTCCTGGCACCCTAGTCATCAAAAGGAATCCTTCATCATTGGAGAACTTAAGCGTTATGTCATCAGGGAAAGCACGCTTCAAAGCTACATCAAGCTAAAGCTTTTGTTTTTCCAACGACTTCGAGGTAGAGGATATCCGGATTCTCTCCTTCGGAAAACTTTCAGCAAGGTCAAGTACAATATGCGAACAGCTCTACTTCTAAAGGCTTCCAATCGAGAAACCTCTTCAAGTAAGCGGATCCCCCTGGTTCTTAAGCTTGACTACTCCAAGTACACCAAAGCTTTAAACTTGGGGGCCTCCCTAAACCCTAAACTTTTTCGGCTTTGCCAACAAAATCCCGAGCTGAAGCATATACCTAGACCTATGATTTGCTGGAGAAATCCAAGGAATCTGCGCTCCTATCTTGTTAGATCAAGGTTTCGAACCTTTAATTTGTAACTTGCTATTTTTAGTAAGTACTATTTTTAGCGTGGATCCACCTTTGTAAAGCAACCCTTGGGAGCATCGGCTTAACAGCATATGAGACCTCCCATGTTTGGTTCTGCTATCGGGAAAACCCTCCACCTATTTTATGCATCTCTCTGGTCTTCTAGTTACCTTATGTAACTTATTTTTGCATGTAGAGTCAACATGTCCACTCTAGTCTAATGGTTAAGGCTTGTGACTCTAATGAAAGAGGTCATGAGTTCAAAACCCATAGCTTGCATGAGATGCTATTGAGCTTCTTTTACTTGTTTAGAGAGCTCTACTTATCCGATTCGAGCGCCGTTTGTTGCATTGGGTTCTTCATGTCCTAAGCTTGCTTTTTCACAACAAAAGGCTGAATTATCCCACATGCAAAGAGGCAAAAGCTAGCCCTCCCTTCTCTACATAAGGGAGAGCTCTCATTCTTGTAATCTCAAACTTGGGTGTTCCACTGAAGAGCTCATTCTAGAGCGAAACTAGTTTGGAACTACACCCTCAAGTTAATACAAGAAATTGACTTTTTTAAGTCTTTTTTGTCTCTTAAATCAAATCAAATTTTGTCTTGTGTTTTGTGTATGTTAGGCACTTAGTCCTTTTTTGGGCAAGTAAAGTGTCTTTCTTGTGTGTGTGAGTAAGGCCATTGGTTTGGTGCTTAGTAAGAGGCACTTGGTCATTAATTTGGCTGGTTTAGTGTCTTTCTGCTGAGTATGCTCCTTCGATCTGGCATAATGTCATATTGCGTGGCATGCTAAGTGTCATTTCGATTGATGCACCTTCCCTTCCCCTTACCTTTATTTTTGAGGGCAACTAGTCGTTCTTTTGCGGCAAGTTGTTGTCCCCACGTCTTAGCCTTTGGTTTGGTGGACAACTAGTCGTTCTTTTGCGGCAAGTTGTTGTCCCCACATCTTAGCCTTTATTTTGCGTGGGCAACTTGGTCGTATTTTTCGGCTAGCTGTTGTCCTCGTGAGGTGGGATTTTGGACTTCTTGGTCATAGTGCGTGGCCATCTTAAGTTCATACTATTCACACCTCAATACCATATCTTACATACACTTCACTTGACTATCACGTAACCGGCCCCCCGAAAAATTTATTTTTTGCTGCCGCAGCTGCTTTTTGCTGCCGCAGCTACCGGTTATTTATCTTTATCACTCCACAACCGCACACCTGAAAAAACCCGTAAACCCTAAACCTTTGCTATCATGGTGCTTTTGAACACTATCCCAGAGGCAGCAAACGAAGGTCAAGACAACCCTTCTACCAGCCAGGGAGCGTTTCAATTTGCTAGTGGAGAAAGAGAACGTGCTAAGCGGAGAATGGATGATTCTACAGATACTGCTAATGCACAAAACCAATACAGGTTTACACTTGGTGCTTCATCATCATCCTATGATGACCTTTTTGCTCTGCCTACTCTTCCCATCGCTCAACCTTCTCACCTTAAAGATTTCTTGAAGAAGTCTATCGAGGAGTACAAGAAGATGTTTTTAGCTTTTGAGAAAAGTCAAGCTTACTTCAAAAAGCTTAGAGAGCAAAGAGAAGAAGGCACCGTACCTAACAGTCTTCGACTCAAACCACCCCGCCTTACTGTGCAAGATGAACAAGGACAGGCCTTTCTCAATCAAACTCTACAAGATCTTTGTAAAAATTACAGGAGCAGCTTCTTGGAAGTCCTCATTGAAGCCCAAGCAAAGCTGGTAGAGAATCAAGAAAAGAAGCTGGATGCTTATGCCTCCACTTTTGAAGCCAGTCTCCAGGAAATCCTGAACCTCATGGCTGCTTTGGAACTCATGGACAGCCCACACGCTTTATGGGAAAACACCATGAAGACTTGGAAGAACAAGCTGCTCAAAGATTTCAAAACTGCCATAAATAATTTCAGGGTCTCTCATCTCCTTAACTCTAAGATCAAGCAAGCTGCTTTCACCAAGAGGAAAGCTGCACAAGATCAAGCCATGGGAGATGCAGAATCTCTTCCTACTGAACCCTCTATAGCCAAGCTAGTCAAAGAGCAAGTTCAGAAGCAAGTTCAAGCACAGATCAACAAGCTAAAGAAAAGTCTAGCAAACGACACAGGTGGGACAAACAAAAAACGGAAAGATAATCAACAAAAGAAAAGCCAGAACAATAGCCAGAACAACAACAAGAAGAACACTAGAAGCAACCAAGCTTCTAAGAAAGGCAATCAACAGAAAGACCGGCAAAACAACCACCAAGGTAAGCAGCAGCAGCAGGGAAACAAGCCAAATAAAGGCAAGTCTACCCAGCCAAAAAACCAGCGGGGAAACCGGCAAGGGGGTGGAAATCAACCTCAAAGGAAGAAGACTTCCACCCCCTCCTCTGCACAGCCTTCCTCTTCTCGACAAGGCCGCAATACCCAGAAATCTGGTTCGGGACAGAAACAAAATCGGCAAAATTCACGAAGCAGATCCGCTCCACCGAGCCGATCTCGGTCTCGAAATCCCCGGCGTTAAGGCACCTCTTCTGGCTCCCTCTCCAAGATCCCGAGTGCTATGCTCTATTGCTTTTCTCTAGAAAGACCCCAACTGAGGTGGATCAACGTGTTTCAAACACTGCCATCCACAATCTCTCTCAGTACAAGCTTTCATTTAGCGAGAAAAAGCTTCTAGGACTTGGTTTGGGATATATTCCTCCATCAAAGTTTCCGGATTCAACACATCTCACCAAAGACTATGATAATTTTGCAAGGCAACTTCGTCTTCGATGGTTTTTCAGAAATGCACCAGATAGACCTCTTCCTCCTTTTCGAGTTGCAAACCCGAATTGGAATCCTTCTAAAGTTTATCAGCCTCTGGAAGACATCATCGACACTGGAAGAGTCATACTTCAAAATTCAATCTTTTCATGTGAGCGACTTCCTCAGAACAAGCTTTCGCTTCATTTGAGAAGAGCCCTTAACAGATTGATAAAGAACCATAACATCATTATCAAGCCAGCAGATAAAAACCTTGGTTTGGTAATTCTTGATAAATCATGGTATCTTAATGAAGGTGATCGGCAACTTCTAGATCAACAGGTCTATCTCCCAGTCACCCAAGCTCCATTGAATGAACTGTTTGATAGGCTTGCCTGCATCTGTCAAAAGTCTAGTGTGCTCTCAAGGGATGAAGCAAAGTTTATTTTGCAGAAGCCAGAGCAAGGGTTCAGAGTTTGCTCTCTTTACTTCTTGCCCAAAATCCACAAACCTACAGTGGTCGGAAGGCCAATCTGCTCTTACAATGGCTTTGTTTTTGAGAATGCGTCTATATGGCTTCATCATAAGCTTTTCCCCATTCTCCTCCAACAAAAGCAACATCTAAAAGACTCCCTCACTCTGATTAAAGAGTTATCTGAGCTTCATCTACCACAAGAAATTATCCTCTTCACATTTGATGTGGAATCTCTGTACCCCAGTATTCCCACCAATGAAGGACTGCATGCCCTCAAGATGATGATACAGGGTGACTTCAACCATGTAGAGCTCAACCTCATCATGACAATTGCCTCTCTTGTTCTCAAGAACCACTATCTTGAGTTTAACGGCACTTTTTGGCATCAAATCAGAGGCACTGCTATGGGCAGTAATTTTGCTGTTGTCTATGCCTGCCTTTTTCTATGTTATTTAGAAAACCTTCAAGAACAGGTACATCCCACAACAGAGCTACTCCACTACAAAAGATACATTGATGACGCTTTAGGTTTTTGGCATGGGTCTCACACCACTTTGCTTCAACATCTTAGCAACTATGCAATGGATCTTCAGGAGCATATCAAGATAACACATGTCATCTCCAATTCATCTGTGGATTTTTTGGATATTCACCTCTTCAAAGGTACTAATTTTCAAACCACAGGAAAGCTTTCTACTAGTTGTTTTCAGAAAGAGCTGAACAGGTATCAATACCTCCCTTTCTCTTCCTGGCACCCTAGTCATCAAAAGGAATCCTTCATCATTGGAGAACTTAAGCGTTATGTCATCAGGGAAAGCACGCTTCAAAGCTACATCAAGCTAAAGCTTTTGTTTTTCCAACGACTTCGAGGTAGAGGATATCCGGATTCTCTCCTTCGGAAAACTTTCAGCAAGGTCAAGTACAATATGCGAACAGCTCTACTTCTAAAGGCTTCCAATCGAGAAACCTCTTCAAGTAAGCGGATCCCCCTGGTTCTTAAGCTTGACTACTCCAAGTACACCAAAGCTTTAAACTTGGGGGCCTCCCTAAACCCTAAACTTTTTCGGCTTTGCCAACAAAATCCCGAGCTGAAGCATATACCTAGACCTATGATTTGCTGGAGAAATCCAAGGAATCTGCGCTCCTATCTTGTTAGATCAAGGTTTCGAACCTTTAATTTGTAACTTGCTATTTTTAGTAAGTACTATTTTTAGCGTGGATCCACCTTTGTAAAGCAACCCTTGGGAGCATCGGCTTAACAGCATATGAGACCTCCCATGTTTGGTTCTGCTATCGGGAAAACCCTCCACCTATTTTATGCATCTCTCTGGTCTTCTAGTTACCTTATGTAACTTATTTTTGCATGTAGAGTCAACATGTCCACTCTAGTCTAATGGTTAAGGCTTGTGACTCTAATGAAAGAGGTCATGAGTTCAAAACCCATAGCTTGCATGAGATGCTATTGAGCTTCTTTTACTTGTTTAGAGAGCTCTACTTATCCGATTCGAGCGCCGTTTGTTGCATTGGGTTCTTCATGTCCTAAGCTTGCTTTTTCACAACAAAAGGCTGAATTATCCCACATGCAAAGAGGCAAAAGCTAGCCCTCCCTTCTCTACATAAGGGAGAGCTCTCATTCTTGTAATCTCAAACTTGGGTGTTCCACTGAAGAGCTCATTCTAGAGCGAAACTAGTTTGGAACTATACCCTCAAGTTAATACAAGAAATTGACTTTTTTAAGTCTTTTTTGTCTCTTAAATCAAATCAAATTTTGTCTTGTGTTTTGTGTATGTTAGGCACTTAGTCCTTTTTTGGGCAAGTAAAGTGTCTTTCTTGTGTGTGTGAGTAAGGCCATTGGTTTGGTGCTTAGTAAGAGGCACTTGGTCATTAATTTGGCTGGTTTAGTGTCTTTCTGCTGAGTATGCTCCTTCGATCTGGCATAATGTATTGCGTGGCATGCTAAGTGTCATTTCGATTGATGCACCTTCCCTTCCCCTTACCTTTATTTTTGAGGGCAACTAGTCGTTCTTTTGCGGCAAGTTGTTGTCCCCACGTCTTAGCCTTTGGTTTGGTGGACAACTAGTCGTTCTTTTGCGGCAAGTTGTTGTCCCCACATCTTAGCCTTTATTTTGCGTGGGCAACTTGGTCGTATTTTTCGGCTAGCTGTTGTCCTCGTGAGGTGGGATTTTGGACTTCTTGGTCATAGTGCGTGGCCATCTTAAGTTCATACTATTCACACCTCAATACCATATCTTACATACACTTCACTTGACTATCACGTAACCGGCCCCCCGAAAAATTTATTTTTTGCTGCCGCAGCTGCTTTTTGCTGCCGCAGCTACCGGTTATTTATCTTTATCACTCCACAACCGCACACCTGAAAAAACCCGTAAACCCTAAACCTTTGCTATCATGGTGCTTTTGAACACTATCCCAGAGGCAGCAAACGAAGGTCAAGACAACCCTTCTACCAGCCAGGGAGCGTTTCAATTTGCTAGTGGAGAAAGAGAACGTGCTAAGCGGAGAATGGATGATTCTACAGATACTGCTAATGCACAAAACCAATACAGGTTTACACTTGGTGCTTCATCATCATCCTATGATGACCTTTTTGCTCTGCCTACTCTTCCCATCGCTCAACCTTCTCACCTTAAAGATTTCTTGAAGAAGTCTATCGAGGAGTACAAGAAGATGTTTTTAGCTTTTGAGAAAAGTCAAGCTTACTTCAAAAAGCTTAGAGAGCAAAGAGAAGAAGGCACCGTACCTAACAGTCTTCGACTCAAACCACCCCGCCTTACTGTGCAAGATGAACAAGGACAGGCCTTTCTCAATCAAACTCTACAAGATCTTTGTAAAAATTACAGGAGCAGCTGCTTGGAAGTCCTCATTGAAGCCCAAGCAAAGCTGGTAGAGAATCAAGAAAAGAAGCTGGATGCTTATGCCTCCACTTTTGAAGCCAGTCTCCAGGAAATCCTGAACCTCATGGCTGCTTTGGAACTCATGGACAGCCCACACGCTTTATGGGAAAACACCATGAAGACTTGGAAGAACAAGCTGCTCAAAGATTTCAAAACTGCCATAAATAATTTCAGGGTCTCTCATCTCCTTAACTCTAAGATCAAGCAAGCTGCTTTCACCAAGAGGAAAGCTGCACAAGATCAAGCCATGGGAGATGCAGAATCTCTTCCTACTGAACCCTCTATAGCCAAGCTAGTCAAAGAGCAAGTTCAGAAGCAAGTTCAAGCACAGATCAACAAGCTAAAGAAAAGTCTAGCAAACGACACAGGTGGGACAAACAAAAAACGGAAAGATAATCAACAAAAGAAAAGCCAGAACAATAGCCAGAACAACAACAAGAAGAACACTAGAAGCAACCAAGCTTCTAAGAAAGGCAATCAACAGAAAGACCGGCAAAACAACCACCAAGGTAAGCAGCAGCAGCAGGGAAACAAGCCAAATAAAGGCAAGTCTACCCAGCCAAAAAACCAGCGGGGAAACCGGCAAGGGGGTGGAAATCAACCTCAAAGGAAGAAGACTTCCACCCCCTCCTCTGCACAGCCTTCCTCTTCTCGACAAGGCCGCAATACCCAGAAATCTGGTTCGGGACAGAAACAAAATCGGCAAAATTCACGAAGCAGATCCGCTCCACCGAGCCGATCTCGGTCTCGAAATCCCCGGCGTTAAGGCACCTCTTCTGGCTCCCTCTCCAAGATCCCGAGTGCTATGCTCTATTGCTTTTCTCTAGAAAGACCCCAACTGAGGTGGATCAACGTGTTTCAAACACTGCCATCCACAATCTCTCTCAGTACAAGCTTTCATTTAGCGAGAAAAAGCTTCTAGGACTTGGTTTGGGATATATTCCTCCATCAAAGTTTCCGGATTCAACACATCTCACCAAAGACTATGATAATTTTGCAAGGCAACTTCGTCTTCGATGGTTTTTCAGAAATGCACCAGATAGACCTCTTCCTCCTTTTCGAGTTGCAAACCCGAATTGGAATCCTTCTAAAGTTTATCAGCCTCTGGAAGACATCATCGACACTGGAAGAGTCATACTTCAAAATTCAATCTTTTCATGTGAGCGACTTCCTCAGAACAAGCTTTCGCTTCATTTGAGAAGAGCCCTTAACAGATTGATAAAGAACCATAACATCATTATCAAGCCAGCAGATAAAAACCTTGGTTTGGTAATTCTTGATAAATCATGGTATCTTAATGAAGGTGATCGGCAACTTCTAGATCAACAGGTCTATCTCCCAGTCACCCAAGCTCCATTGAATGAACTGTTTGATAGGCTTGCCTGCATCTGTCAAAAGTCTAGTGTGCTCTCAAGGGATGAAGCAAAGTTTATTTTGCAGAAGCCAGAGCAAGGGTTCAGAGTTTGCTCTCTTTACTTCTTGCCCAAAATCCACAAACCTACAGTGGTCGGAAGGCCAATCTGCTCTTACAATGGCTTTGTTTTTGAGAATGCGTCTATATGGCTTCATCATAAGCTTTTCCCCATTCTCCTCCAACAAAAGCAACATCTAAAAGACTCCCTCACTCTGATTAAAGAGTTATCTGAGCTTCATCTACCACAAGAAATTATCCTCTTCACATTTGATGTGGAATCTCTGTACCCCAGTATTCCCACCAATGAAGGACTGCATGCCCTCAAGATGATGATACAGGGTGACTTCAACCATGTAGAGCTCAACCTCATCATGACAATTGCCTCTCTTGTTCTCAAGAACCACTATCTTGAGTTTAACGGCACTTTTTGGCATCAAATCAGAGGCACTGCTATGGGCAGTAATTTTGCTGTTGTCTATGCCTGCCTTTTTCTATGTTATTTAGAAAACCTTCAAGAACAGGTACATCCCACAACAGAGCTACTCTACTACAAAAGATACATTGATGACGCTTTAGGTTTTTGGCATGGGTCTCACACCACTTTGCTTCAACATCTTAGCAACTATGCAATGGATCTTCAGGAGCATATCAAGATAACACATGTCATCTCCAATTCATCTGTGGATTTTTTGGATATTCACCTCTTCAAAGGTACTAATTTTCAAACCACAGGAAAGCTTTCTACTAGTTGTTTTCAGAAAGAGCTGAACAGGTATCAATACCTCCCTTTCTCTTCCTGGCACCCTAGTCATCAAAAGGAATCCTTCATCATTGGAGAACTTAAGCGTTATGTCATCAGGGAAAGCACGCTTCAAAGCTACATCAAGCTAAAGCTTTTGTTTTTCCAACGACTTCGAGGTAGAGGATATCCGGATTCTCTCCTTCGGAAAACTTTCAGCAAGGTCAAGTACAATATGCGAACAGCTCTACTTCTAAAGGCTTCCAATCGAGAAACCTCTTCAAGTAAGCGGATCCCCCTGGTTCTTAAGCTTGACTACTCCAAGTACACCAAAGCTTTAAACTTGGGGGCCTCCCTAAACCCTAAACTTTTTCGGCTTTGCCAACAAAATCCCGAGCTGAAGCATATACCTAGACCTATGATTTGCTGGAGAAATCCAAGGAATCTGCGCTCCTATCTTGTTAGATCAAGGTTTCGAACCTTTAATTTGTAACTTGCTATTTTTAGTAAGTACTATTTTTAGCGTGGATCCACCTTTGTAAAGCAACCCTTGGGAGCATCGGCTTAACAGCATATGAGACCTCCCATGTTTGGTTCTGCTATCGGGAAAACCCTCCACCTATTTTATGCATCTCTCTGGTCTTCTAGTTACCTTATGTAACTTATTTTTGCATGTAGAGTCAACATGTCCACTCTAGTCTAATGGTTAAGGCTTGTGACTCTAATGAAAGAGGTCATGAGTTCAAAACCCATAGCTTGCATGAGATGCTATTGAGCTTCTTTTACTTGTTTAGAGAGCTCTACTTATCCGATTCGAGCGCCGTTTGTTGCATTGGGTTCTTCATGTCCTAAGCTTGCTTTTTCACAACAAAAGGCTGAATTATCCCACATGCAAAGAGGCAAAAGCTAGCCCTCCCTTCTCTACATAAGGGAGAGCTCTCATTCTTGTAATCTCAAACTTGGGTGTTCCACTGAAGAGCTCATTCTAGAGCGAAACTAGTTTGGAACTACACCCTCAAGTTAATACAAGAAATTGACTTTTTTAAGTCTTTTTTGTCTCTTAAATCAAATCAAATTTTGTCTTGTGTTTTGTGTATGTTAGGCACTTAGTCCTTTTTTGGGCAAGTAAAGTGTCTTTCTTGTGTGTGTGAGTAAGGCCATTGGTTTGGTGCTTAGTAAGAGGCACTTGGTCATTAATTTGGCTGGTTTAGTGTCTTTCTGCTGAGTATGCTCCTTCGATCTGGCATAATGTCATATTGCGTGGCATGCTAAGTGTCATTTCGATTGATGCACCTTCCCTTCCCCTTACCTTTATTTTTGAGGGCAACTAGTCGTTCTTTTGCGGCAAGTTGTTGTCCCCACGTCTTAGCCTTTGGTTTGGTGGACAACTAGTCGTTCTTTTGCGGCAAGTTGTTGTCCCCACATCTTAGCCTTTATTTTGCGTGGGCAACTTGGTCGTATTTTTCGGCTAGCTGTTGTCCTCGTGAGGTGGGATTTTGGACTTCTTGGTCATAGTGCGTGGCCATCTTAAGTTCATACTATTCACACCTCAATACCATATCTTACATACACTTCACTTGACTATCACGTAACCGGCCCCCCGAAAAATTTATTTTTTGCTGCCGCAGCTGCTTTTTGCTGCCGCAGCTACCGGTTATTTATCTTTATCACTCCACAACCGCACACCTGAAAAAACCCGTAAACCCTAAACCTTTGCTATCATGGTGCTTTTGAACACTATCCCAGAGGCAGCAAACGAAGGTCAAGACAACCCTTCTACCAGCCAGGGAGCGTTTCAATTTGCTAGTGGAGAAAGAGAACGTGCTAAGCGGAGAATGGATGATTCTACAGATACTGCTAATGCACAAAACCAATACAGGTTTACACTTGGTGCTTCATCATCATCCTATGATGACCTTTTTGCTCTGCCTACTCTTCCCATCGCTCAACCTTCTCACCTTAAAGATTTCTTGAAGAAGTCTATCGAGGAGTACAAGAAGATGTTTTTAGCTTTTGAGAAAAGTCAAGCTTACTTCAAAAAGCTTAGAGAGCAAAGAGAAGAAGGCACCGTACCTAACAGTCTTCGACTCAAACCACCCCGCCTTACTGTGCAAGATGAACAAGGACAGGCCTTTCTCAATCAAACTCTACAAGATCTTTGTAAAAATTACAGGAGCAGCTGCTTGGAAGTCCTCATTGAAGCCCAAGCAAAGCTGGTAGAGAATCAAGAAAAGAAGCTGGATGCTTATGCCTCCACTTTTGAAGCCAGTCTCCAGGAAATCCTGAACCTCATGGCTGCTTTGGAACTCATGGACAGCCCACACGCTTTATGGGAAAACACCATGAAGACTTGGAAGAACAAGCTGCTCAAAGATTTCAAAACTGCCATAAATAATTTCAGGGTCTCTCATCTCCTTAACTCTAAGATCAAGCAAGCTGCTTTCACCAAGAGGAAAGCTGCACAAGATCAAGCCATGGGAGATGCAGAATCTCTTCCTACTGAACCCTCTATAGCCAAGCTAGTCAAAGAGCAAGTTCAGAAGCAAGTTCAAGCACAGATCAACAAGCTAAAGAAAAGTCTAGCAAACGACACAGGTGGGACAAACAAAAAACGGAAAGATAATCAACAAAAGAAAAGCCAGAACAATAGCCAGAACAACAACAAGAAGAACACTAGAAGCAACCAAGCTTCTAAGAAAGGCAATCAACAGAAAGACCGGCAAAACAACCACCAAGGTAAGCAGCAGCAGCAGGGAAACAAGCCAAATAAAGGCAAGTCTACCCAGCCAAAAAACCAGCGGGGAAACCGGCAAGGGGGTGGAAATCAACCTCAAAGGAAGAAGACTTCCACCCCCTCCTCTGCACAGCCTTCCTCTTCTCGACAAGGCCGCAATACCCAGAAATCTGGTTCGGGACAGAAACAAAATCGGCAAAATTCACGAAGCAGATCCGCTCCACCGAGCCGATCTCGGTCTCGAAATCCCCGGCGTTAAGGCACCTCTTCTGGCTCCCTCTCCAAGATCCCGAGTGCTATGCTCTATTGCTTTTCTCTAGAAAGACCCCAACTGAGGTGGATCAACGTGTTTCAAACACTGCCATCCACAATCTCTCTCAGTACAAGCTTTCATTTAGCGAGAAAAAGCTTCTAGGACTTGGTTTGGGATATATTCCTCCATCAAAGTTTCCGGATTCAACACATCTCACCAAAGACTATGATAATTTTGCAAGGCAACTTCGTCTTCGATGGTTTTTCAGAAATGCACCAGATAGACCTCTTCCTCCTTTTCGAGTTGCAAACCTGAATTGGAATCCTTCTAAAGTTTATCAGCCTCTGGAAAACATCATCGACACTGGAAGAGTCATACTTCAAAATTCAATCTTTTCATGTGAGCGACTTCCTCAGAACAAGCTTTCGCTTCATTTGAGAAGAGCCCTTAACAGATTGATAAAGAACCATAACATCATTATCAAGCCAGCAGATAAAAACCTTGGTTTGGTAATTCTTGATAAATCATGGTATCTTAATGAAGGTGATCGGCAACTTCTAGATCAACAGGTCTATCTCCCAGTCACCCAAGCTCCATTGAATGAACTGTTTGATAGGCTTGCCTGCATCTGTCAAAAGTCTAGTGTGCTCTCAAGGGATGAAGCAAAGTTTATTTTGCAGAAGCCAGAGCAAGGGTTCAGAGTTTGCTCTCTTTACTTCTTGCCCAAAATCCACAAACCTACAGTGGTCGGAAGGCCAATCTGCTCTTACAATGGCTTTGTTTTTGAGAATGCGTCTATATGGCTTCATCATAAGCTTTTCCCCATTCTCCTCCAACAAAAGCAACATCTAAAAGACTCCCTCACTCTGATTAAAGAGTTATCTGAGCTTCATCTACCACAAGAAATTATCCTCTTCACATTTGATGTGGAATCTCTGTACCCCAGTATTCCCACCAATGAAGGACTGCATGCCCTCAAGATGATGATACAGGGTGACTTCAACCATGTAGAGCTCAACCTCATCATGACAATTGCCTCTCTTGTTCTCAAGAACCACTATCTTGAGTTTAACGGCACTTTTTGGCATCAAATCAGAGGCACTGCTATGGGCAGTAATTTTGCTGTTGTCTATGCCTGCCTTTTTCTATGTTATTTAGAAAACCTTCAAGAACAGGTACATCCCACAACAGAGCTACTCTACTACAAAAGATACATTGATGACGCTTTAGGTTTTTGGCATGGGTCTCACACCACTTTGCTTCAACATCTTAGCAACTATGCAATGGATCTTCAGGAGCATATCAAGATAACACATGTCATCTCCAATTCATCTGTGGATTTTTTGGATATTCACCTCTTCAAAGGTACTAATTTTCAAACCACAGGAAAGCTTTCTACTAGTTGTTTTCAGAAAGAGCTGAACAGGTATCAATACCTCCCTTTCTCTTCCTGGCACCCTAGTCATCAAAAGGAATCCTTCATCATTGGAGAACTTAAGCGTTATGTCATCAGGGAAAGCACGCTTCAAATCTACATCAAGCTAAAGCTTTTGTTTTTCCAACGACTTCGAGGTAGAGGATATCCGGATTCTCTCCTTCGGAAAACTTTCAGCAAGGTCAAGTACAATATGCGAACAGCTCTACTTCTAAAGGCTTCCAATCGAGAAACCTCTTCAAGTAAGCGGATCCCCCTGGTTCTTAAGCTTGACTACTCCAAGTACACCAAAGCTTTAAACTTGGGGGCCTCCCTAAACCCTAAACTTTTTCGGCTTTGCCAACAAAATCCCGAGCTGAAGCATATACCTAGACCTATGATTTGCTGGAGAAATCCAAGGAATCTGCGCTCCTATCTTGTTAGATCAAGGTTTCGAACCTTTAATTTGTAACTTGCTATTTTTAGTAAGTACTATTTTTAGCGTGGATCCACCTTTGTAAAGCAACCCTTGGGAGCATCGGCTTAACAGCATATGAGACCTCCCATGTTTGGTTCTGCTATCGGGAAAACCCTCCACCTATTTTATGCATCTCTCTGGTCTTCTAGTTACCTTATGTAACTTATTTTTGCATGTAGAGTCAACATGTCCACTCTAGTCTAATGGTTAAGGCTTGTGACTCTAATGAAAGAGGTCATGAGTTCAAAACCCATAGCTTGCATGAGATGCTATTGAGCTTCTTTTACTTGTTTAGAGAGCTCTACTTATCCGATTCGAGCGCCGTTTGTTGCATTGGGTTCTTCATGTCCTAAGCTTGCTTTTTCACAACAAAAGGCTGAATTATCCCACATGCAAAGAGGCAAAAGCTAGCCCTCCCTTCTCTACATAAGGGAGAGCTCTCATTCTTGTAATCTCAAACTTGGGTGTTCCACTGAAGAGCTCATTCTAGAGCGAAACTAGTTTGGAACTACACCCTCAAGTTAATACAAGAAATTGACTTTTTTAAGTCTTTTTTGTCTCTTAAATCAAATCAAATTTTGTCTTGTGTTTTGTGTATGTTAGGCACTTAGTCCTTTTTTGGGCAAGTAAAGTGTCTTTCTTGTGTGTGTGAGTAAGGCCATTGGTTTGGTGCTTAGTAAGAGGCACTTGGTCATTAATTTGGCTGGTTTAGTGTCTTTCTGCTGAGTATGCTCCTTCGATCTGGCATAATGTCATATTGCGTGGCATGCTAAGTGTCATTTCGATTGATGCACCTTCCCTTCCCCTTACCTTTATTTTTGAGGGCAACTAGTCGTTCTTTTGCGGCAAGTTGTTGTCCCCACGTCTTAGCCTTTGGTTTGGTGGACAACTAGTCGTTCTTTTGCGGCAAGTTGTTGTCCCCACATCTTAGCCTTTATTTTGCGTGGGCAACTTGGTCGTATTTTTCGGCTAGCTGTTGTCCTCGTGAGGTGGGATTTTGGACTTCTTGGTCATAGTGCGTGGCCATCTTAAGTTCATACTATTCACACCTCAATACCATATCTTACATACACTTCACTTGACTATCACGTAACCGGCCCCCCGAAAAATTTATTTTTTGCTGCCGCAGCTGCTTTTTGCTGCCGCAGCTACCGGTTATTTATCTTTATCACTCCACAACCGCACACCTGAAAAAACCCGTAAACCCTAAACCTTTGCTATCATGGTGCTTTTGAACACTATCCCAGAGGCAGCAAACGAAGGTCAAGACAACCCTTCTACCAGCCAGGGAGCGTTTCAATTTGCTAGTGGAGAAAGAGAACGTGCTAAGCGGAGAATGGATGATTCTACAGATACTGCTAATGCACAAAACCAATACAGGTTTACACTTGGTGCTTCATCATCATCCTATGATGACCTTTTTGCTCTGCCTACTCTTCCCATCGCTCAACCTTCTCACCTTAAAGATTTCTTGAAGAAGTCTATCGAGGAGTACAAGAAGATGTTTTTAGCTTTTGAGAAAAGTCAAGCTTACTTCAAAAAGCTTAGAGAGCAAAGAGAAGAAGGCACCGTACCTAACAGTCTTTGACTCAAACCACCCCGCCTTACTGTGCAAGATGAACAAGGACAGGCCTTTCTCAATCAAACTCTACAAGATCTTTGTAAAAATTACAGGAGCAGCTGCTTGGAAGTCCTCATTGAAGCCCAAGCAAAGCTGGTAGAGAATCAAGAAAAGAAGCTGGATGCTTATGCCTCCACTTTTGAAGCCAGTCTCCAGGAAATCCTGAACCTCATGGCTGCTTTGGAACTCATGGACAGCCCACACGCTTTATGGGAAAACACCATGAAGACTTGGAAGAACAAGCTGCTCAAAGATTTCAAAACTGCCATAAATAATTTCAGGGTCTCTCATCTCCTTAACTCTAAGATCAAGCAAGCTGCTTTCACCAAGAGGAAAGCTGCACAAGATCAAGCCATGGGAGATGCAGAATCTCTTCCTACTGAACCCTCTATAGCCAAGCTAGTCAAAGAGCAAGTTCAGAAGCAAGTTCAAGCACAGATCAACAAGCTAAAGAAAAGTCTAGCAAACGACACAGGTGGGACAAACAAAAAACGGAAAGATAATCAACAAAAGAAAAGCCAGAACAACAACAAGAAGAACACTAGAAGCAACCAAGCTTCTAAGAAAGGCAATCAACAGAAAGACCGGCAAAACAACCACCAAGGTAAGCAGCAGCAGCAGGGAAACAAGCCAAATAAAGGCAAGTCTACCCAGCCAAAAAACCAGCGGGGAAACCGGCAAGGGGGTGGAAATCAACCTCAAAGGAAGAAGACTTCCACCCCCTCCTCTGCACAGCCTTCCTCTTCTCGACAAGGCCGCAATACCTAGAAATCTGGTTCGGGACAGAAACAAAATCGGCAAAATTCACGAAGCAGATCCGCTCCACCGAGCCGATCTCGGTCTCGAAATCCCCGGCGTTAAGGCACCTCTTCTGGCTCCCTCTCCAAGATCCCGAGTGCTATGCTCTATTGCTTTTCTCTAGAAAGACCCCAACTGAGGTGGATCAACGTGTTTCAAACACTGCCATCCACAATCTCTCTCAGTACAAGCTTTCATTTAGCGAGAAAAAGCTTCTAGGACTTGGTTTGGGATATATTCCTCCATCAAAGTTTCCGGATTC
This sequence comes from Cibotium barometz, assembly GCF_041138505.1. NCBI lineage: Eukaryota > Viridiplantae > Streptophyta > Polypodiopsida > Cyatheales > Cibotiaceae > Cibotium > Cibotium barometz. Next base: position 27,762,767 of record NC_141105.1, read on the forward strand.
AACACATCTCACCAAAGACTATGATAATTTTGCAAGGCAACTTCGTCTTCGATGGTTTTTCAGAAATGCACCAGATAGACCTCTTCCTCCTTTTCGAGTTGCAAACCTGAATTGGAATCCTTCTAAAGTTTATCAGCCTCTGGAAAACATCATCGACACTGGAAGAGTCATACTTCAAAATTCAATCTTTTCATGTGAGCGACTTCCTCAGAACAAGCTTTCGCTTCATTTGAGAAGAGCCCTTAACAGATTGATAAAGAACCATAACATCATTATCAAGCCAGCAGATAAAAACCTTGGTTTGGTAATTCTTGATAAATCATGGTATCTTAATGAGGTGATCGGCAACTTCTAGATCAACAGGTCTATCTCCCAGTCACCCAAGCTCCATTGAATGAACTGTTTGATAGGCTTGCCTGCATCTGTCAAAAGTCTAGTGTGCTCTCAAGGGATGAAGCAAAGTTTATTTTGTAGAAGCCAGAGCAAGGGTTCAGAGTTTGCTCTCTTTACTTCTTGCCCAAAATCCACAAACCTACAGTGGTCGGAAGGCCAATCTGCTCTTACAATGGCTTTGTTTTTGAGAATGCGTCTATATGGCTTCATCATAAGCTTTTCCCCATTCTCCTCCAACAAAAGCAACATCTAAAAGACTCCCTCACTCTGATTAAAGAGTTATCTGAGCTTCATCTACCACAAGAAATTATCCTCTTCACATTTGATGTGGAATCTCTGTACCCCAGTATTCCCACCAATGAAGGACTGCATGCCCTCAAGATGATGATACAGGGTGACTTCAACCATGTAGAGCTCAACCTCATCATGACAATTGCCTCTCTTGTTCTCAAGAACCACTATCTTGAGTTTAACGGCACTTTTTGGCATCAAATCAGAGGCACTGCTATGGGCAGTAATTTTGCTGTTGTCTATGCCTGCCTTTTTCTATGTTATTTAGAAAACCTTCAAGAACAGGTACATCCCACAACAGAGCTACTCTACTACAAAAGATACATTGATAACGCTTTAGGTTTTTGGCATGGGTCTCACACCACTTTGCTTCAACATCTTAGCAACTATGCAATGGATCTTCAGGAGCATATCAAGATAACACATGTCATCTCCAATTCATCTGTGGATTTTTTGGATATTCACCTCTTCAAAGGTACTAATTTTCAAACCACAGGAAAGCTTTCTACTAGTTGTTTTCAGAAAGAGCTGAACAGGTATCAATACCTCCCTTTCTCTTCCTGGCACCCTAGTCATCAAAAGGAATCCTTCATCATTGGAGAACTTAAGCGTTATGTCATCAGGGAAAGCACGCTTCAAAGCTACATCAAGCTAAAGCTTTTGTTTTTCCAACGACTTCGAGGTAGAGGATATCCGGATTCTCTCCTTCGGAAAACTTTCAGCAAGGTCAAGTACAATATGCGAACAGCTCTACTTCTAAAGGCTTCCAATCGAGAAACCTCTTCAAGTAAGCGGATCCCCCTGGTTCTTAAGCTTGACTACTCCAAGTACACCAAAGCTTTAAACTTGGGGGCCTCCCTAAACCCTAAACTTTTTCGGCTTTGCCAACAAAATCCCGAGCTGAAGCATATACCTAGACCTATGATTTGCTGGAGAAATCCAAGGAATCTGCGCTCCTATCTTGTTAGATCAAGGTTTCGAACCTTTAATTTGTAACTTGCTATTTTTAGTAAGTACTATTTTTAGCGTGGATCCACCTTTGTAAAGCAACCCTTGGGAGCATCGGCTTAACAGCATATGAGACCTCCCATGTTTGGTTCTGCTATCGGGAAAACCCTCCACCTATTTTATGCATCTCTCTGGTCTTCTAGTTACCTTATGTAACTTATTTTTGCATGTAGAGTCAACATGTCCACTCTAGTCTAATGGTTAAGGCTTGTGACTCTAATGAAAGAGGTCATGAGTTCAAAACCCATAGCTTGCATGAGATGCTATTGAGCTTCTTTTACTTGTTTAGAGAGCTCTACTTATCCGATTCGAGCGCCGTTTGTTGCATTGGGTTCTTCATGTCCTAAGCTTGCTTTTTCACAACAAAAGGCTGAATTATCCCACATGCAAAGAGGCAAAAGCTAGCCCTCCCTTCTCTACATAAGGGAGAGCTCTCATTCTTGTAATCTCAAACTTGGGTGTTCCACTGAAGAGCTCATTCTAGAGCGAAACTAGTTTGGAACTACACCCTCAAGTTAATACAAGAAATTGACTTTTTTAAGTCTTTTTTGTCTCTTAAATCAAATCAAATTTTGTCTTGTGTTTTGTGTATGTTAGGCACTTAGTCCTTTTTTGGGCAAGTAAAGTGTCTTTCTTGTGTGTGTGAGTAAGGCCATTGGTTTGGTGCTTAGTAAGAGGCACTTGGTCATTAATTTGGCTGGTTTAGTGTCTTTCTGCTGAGTATGCTCCTTCGATCTGGCATAATGTCATATTGCGTGGCATGCTAAGTGTCATTTCGATTGATGCACCTTCCCTTCCCCTTACCTTTATTTTTGAGGGCAACTAGTCGTTCTTTTGCGGCAAGTTGTTGTCCCCACGTCTTAGCCTTTGGTTTGGTGGACAACTAGTCGTTCTTTTGCGGCAAGTTGTTGTCCCCACATCTTAGCCTTTATTTTGCGTGGGCAACTTGGTCGTATTTTTCGGCTAGCTGTTGTCCTCGTGAGGTGGGATTTTGGACTTCTTGGTCATAGTGCGTGGCCATCTTAAGTTCATACTATTCACACCTCAATACCATATCTTACATACACTTCACTTGACTATCTCGTAACTGGCCCCCCGAAAAATTTATTTTTTGCTGCCGCAACTGCTTTTTGCTGCCGCAGCTACCGGTTATTTATCTTTATCACTCCACAACCGCACACCTGAAAAAACCCGTAAACCCTAAACCTTTGCTATCATGGTGCTTTTGAACACTATCCCAGAGGCAGCAAACGAAGGTCAAGACAACCCTTCTACCAGCCAGGGAGCGTTTCAATTTGCTAGTGGAGAAAGAGAACGTGCTAAGCGGAGAATGGATGATTCTACAGATACTGCTAATGCACAAAACCAATACAGGTTTACACTTGGTGCTTCATCATCATCCTATGATGACCTTTTTGCTCTGCCTACTCTTCCCATCGCTCAACCTTCTCACCTTAAAGATTTCTTGAAGAAGTCTATCGAGGAGTACAAGAAGATGTTTTTAGCTTTTGAGAAAAGTCAAGCTTACTTCAAAAAGCTTAGAGAGCAAAGAGAAGAAGGCACCGTACCTAACAGTCTTCGACTCAAACCACCCCGCCTTACTGTGCAAGATGAACAAGGACAGGCCTTTCTCAATCAAACTCTACAAGATCTTTGTAAAAATTACAGGAGCAGCTGCTTGGAAGTCCTCATTGAAGCCCAAGCAAAGCTGGTAGAGAATCAAGAAAAGAAGCTGGATGCTTATGCCTCCACTTTTGAAGCCAGTCTCCAGGAAATCCTGAACCTCATGGCTGCTTTGGAACTCATGGACAGCCCACACGCTTTATGGGAAAACACCATGAAGACTTGGAAGAACAAGCTGCTCAAAGATTTCAAAACTGCCATAAATAATTTCAGGGTCTCTCATCTCCTTAACTCTAAGATCAAGCAAGCTGCTTTCACCAAGAGGAAAGCTGCACAAGATCAAGCCATGGGAGATGCAGAATCTCTTCCTACTGAACCCTCTATAGCCAAGCTAGTCAAAGAGCAAGTTCAGAAGCAAGTTCAAGCACAGATCAACAAGCTAAAGAAAAGTCTAGCAAACGACACAGGTGGGACAAACAAAAAACGGAAAGATAATCAACAAAAGAAAAGCCAGAACAATAGCCAGAACAACAACAAGAAGAACACTAGAAGCAACCAAGCTTCTAAGAAAGGCAATCAACAGAAAGACCGGCAAAACAACCACCAAGGTAAGCAGCAGCAGCAGGGAAACAAGCCAAATAAAGGCAAGTCTACCCAGCCAAAAAACCAGCGGGGAAACCGGCAAGGGGGTGGAAATCAACCTCAAAGGAAGAAGACTTCCACCCCCTCCTCTGCACAGCCTTCCTCTTCTCGACAAGGCCGCAATACCCAGAAATCTGGTTCGGGACAGAAACAAAATCGGCAAAATTCACGAAGCAGATCCGCTCCACCGAGCCGATCTCGGTCTCGAAATCCCCGGCGTTAAGGCACCTCTTCTGGCTCCCTCTCCAAGATCCCGAGTGCTATGCTCTATTGCTTTTCTCTAGAAAGACCCCAACTGAGGTGGATCAACGTGTTTCAAACACTGCCATCCACAATCTCTCTCAGTACAAGCTTTCATTTAGCGAGAAAAAGCTTCTAGGACTTGGTTTGGGATATATTCCTCCATCAAAGTTTCCGGATTCAACACATCTCACCAAAGACTATGATAATTTTGCAAGGCAACTTCGTCTTCGATGGTTTTTCAGAAATGCACCAGATAGACCTCTTCCTCCTTTTCGAGTTGCAAACCCGAATTGGAATCCTTCTAAAGTTTATCAGCCTCTAAGACATCATCGACACTGGAAGAGTCATACTTCAAAATTCAATCTTTTCATGTGAGCGACTTCCTCAGAACAAGCTTTCGCTTCATTTGAGAAGAGCCCTTAACAGATTGATAAAGAACCATAACATCATTATCAAGCCAGCAGATAAAAACCTTGGTTTGGTAATTCTTGATAAATCATGGTATCTTAATGAAGGTGATCGGCAACTTCTAGATCAACAGGTCTATCTCCCAGTCACCCAAGCTCCATTGAATGAACTGTTTGATAGGCTTGCCTGCATCTGTCAAAAGTCTAGTGTGCTCTCAAGGGATGAAGCAAAGTTTATTTTGCAGAAGCCAGAGCAAGGGTTCAGAGTTTGCTCTCTTTACTTCTTGCCCAAAATCCACAAACCTACAGTGGTCGGACGGCCAATCTGCTCTTACAATGGCTTTGTTTTTGAGAATGCGTCTATATGGCTTCATCATAAGCTTTTCCCCATTCTCCTCCAACAAAAGCAACATCTAAAAGACTCCCTCACTCTGATTAAAGAGTTATCTGAGCTTCATCTACCACAAGAAATTATCCTCTTCACATTTGATGTGGAATCTCTGTACCCCAGTATTCCCACCAATGAAGGACTGCATGCCCTCAAGATGATGATACAGGGTGACTTCAACCATGTAGAGCTCAACCTCATCATGACAATTGCCTCTCTTGTTCTCAAGAACCACTATCTTGAGTTTAACGGCACTTTTTGGCATCAAATCAGAGGCACTGCTATGGGCAGTAATTTTGCTGTTGTCTATGCCTGCCTTTTTCTATGTTATTTAGAAAACCTTCAAGAACAGGTACATCCCACAACAGAGCTACTCTACTACAAAAGATACATTGATGACGCTTTAGGTTTTTGGCATGGGTCTCACACCACTTTGCTTCAACATCTTAGCAACTATGCAATGGATCTTCAGGAGCATATCAAGATAACACATGTCATCTCCAATTCATCTGTGGATTTTTTGGATATTCACCTCTTCAAAGGTACTAATTTTCAAACCACAGGAAAGCTTTCTACTAGTTGTTTTCAGAAAGAGCTGAACAGGTATCAATACCTCCCTTTCTCTTCCTGGCACCCTAGTCATCAAAAGGAATCCTTCATCATTGGAGAACTTAAGCGTTATGTCATCAGGGAAAGCACGCTTCAAAGCTACATCAAGCTAAAGCTTTTGTTTTTCCAACGACTTCGAGGTAGAGGATATCCGGATTCTCTCCTTCGGAAAACTTTCAGCAAGGTCAAGTACAATATGCGAACAGCTCTACTTCTAAAGGCTTCCAATCGAGAAACCTCTTCAAGTAAGCGGATCCCCCTGGTTCTTAAGCTTGACTACTCCAAGTACACCAAAGCTTTAAACTTGGGGGCCTCCCTAAACCCTAAACTTTTTCGGCTTTGCCAACAAAATCCCGAGCTGAAGCATATACCTAGACCTATGATTTGCTGGAGAAATCCAAGGAATCTGCGCTCCTATCTTGTTAGATCAAGGTTTCGAACCTTTAATTTGTAACTTGCTATTTTTAGTAAGTACTATTTTTAGCGTGGATCCACCTTTGTAAAGCAACCCTTGGGAGCATCGGCTTAACAGCATATGAGACCTCCCATGTTTGGTTCTGCTATCGGGAAAACCCTCCACCTATTTTATGCATCTCTCTAGTCTTCTAGTTACCTTATGTAACTTATTTTTGCATGTAGAGTCAACATGTCCACTCTAGTCTAATGGTTAAGGCTTGTGACTCTAATGAAAGAGGTCATGAGTTCAAAACCCATAGCTTGCATGAGATGCTATTGAGCTTCTTTTACTTGTTTAGAGAGCTCTACTTATCCGATTCGAGCGCCGTTTGTTGCATTGGGTTCTTCATGTCCTAAGCTTGCTTTTTCACAACAAAAGGCTGAATTATCCCACATGCAAAGAGGCAAAAGCTAGCCCTCCCTTCTCTACATAAGGGAGAGCTCTCATTCTTGTAATCTCAAACTTGGGTGTTCCACTGAAGAGCTCATTCTAGAGCGAAACTAGTTTGGAACTACACCCTCAAGTTAATACAAGAAATTGACTTTTTTAAGTCTTTTTTGTCTCTTAAATCAAATCAAATTTTGTCTTGTGTTTTTGTGTATGTTAGGCACTTAGTCCTTTTTTGGGCAAGTAAAGTGTCTTTCTTGTGTGTGTGAGTAAGGCCATTGGTTTGGTGCTTAGTAAGAGGCACTTGGTCATTAATTTGGCTGGTTTAGTGTCTTTCTGCTGAGTATGCTCCTTCGATCTGGCATAATGTCATATTGCGTGGCATGCTAAGTGTCATTTCGATTGATGCACCTTCCCTTCCCCTTACCTTTATTTTTGAGGGCAACTAGTCGTTCTTTTGCGGCAAGTTGTTGTCCCCACGTCTTAGCCTTTGGTTTGGTGGACAACTAGTCGTTCTTTTGCGGCAAGTTGTTGTCCCCACATCTTAGCCTTTATTTTGCGTGGGCAACTTGGTCGTATTTTTCGGCTAGCTGTTGTCCTCGTGAGGTGGGATTTTGGACTTCTTGGTCATAGTGCGTGGCCATCTTAAGTTCATACTATTCACACCTCAATACCATATCTTACATACACTTCACTTGACTATCACGTAACCGGCCCCCCGAAAAATTTATTTTTTGCTACCGCAGCTACCGGTTATTTATCTTTATCACTCCACAACCGCACACCTGAAAAAACCCGTAAACCCTAAACCTTTGCTATCATGGTGCTTTTGAACACTATCCCAGAGGCAGCAAACGAAGGTCAAGACAACCCTTCTACCAGCCAGGGAGCGTTTCAATTTGCTAGTGGAGAAAGAGAACGTGCTAAGCGGAGAATGGATGATTCTACAGATACTGCTAATGCACAAAACCAATACAGGTTTACACTTGGTGCTTCATCATCATCCTATGATGACCTTTTTGCTCTGCCTACTCTTCCCATCGCTCAACCTTCTCACCTTAAAGATTTCTTGAAGAAGTCTATCGAGGAGTACAAGAAGATGTTTTTAGCTTTTGAGAAAAGTCAAGCTTACTTCAAAAAGCTTAGAGAGCAAAGAGAAGAAGGCACCGTACCTAACAGTCTTCGACTCAAACCACCCCGCCTTACTGTGCAAGATGAACAAGGACAGGCCTTTCTCAATCAAACTCTACAAGATCTTTGTAAAAATTACAGGAGCAGCTGCTTGGAAGTCCTCATTGAAGCCCAAGCAAAGCTGGTAGAGAATCAAGAAAAGAAGCTGGATGCTTATGCCTCCACTTTTGAAGCCAGTCTCCATGAAATCCTGAACCTCATGGCTGCTTTGGAACTCATGGACAGCCCACACGCTTTATGGGAAAACACCATGAAGACTTGGAAGAACAAGCTGCTCAAAGATTTCAAAACTGCCATAAATAATTTCAGGGTCTCTCATCTCCTTAACTCTAAGATCAAGCAAGCTGCTTTCACCAAGAGGAAAGCTGCACAAGATCAAGCCATGGGAGATGCAGAATCTCTTCCTACTGAACCCTCTATAGCCAAGCTAGTCAAAGAGCAAGTTCAGAAGCAAGTTCAAGCACAGATCAACAAGCTAAAGAAAAGTCTAGCAAACGACACAGGTGGGACAAACAAAAAACGGAAAGATAATCAACAAAAGAAAAGCCAGAACAATAGCCAGAACAACAACAAGAAGAACACTAGAAGCAACCAAGCTTCTAAGAAAGGCAATCAACAGAAAGACCGGCAAAACAACCACCAAGGTAAGCAGCAGCAGCAGGGAAACAAGCCAAATAAAGGCAAGTCTACCCAGCCAAAAAACCAGCGGGGAAACCGGCAAGGGGGTGGAAATCAACCTCAAAGGAAGAAGACTTCCACCCCCTCCTTTGCACAGCCTTCCTCTTCTCGACAAGGCCGCAATACCCAGAAATCTGGTTCGGGACAGAAACAAAATCGGCAAAATTCACGAAGCAGATCCGCTCCACCGAGCCGATCTCGGTCTCGAAATCCCCGGCGTTAAGGCACCTCTTCTGGCTCCCTCTCCAAGATCCCGAGTGCTATGCTCTATTGCTTTTCTCTAGAAAGACCCCAACTGAGGTGGATCAACGTGTTTCAAACACTGCCATCCACAATCTCTCTCAGTACAAGCTTTCATTTAGCGAGAAAAAACTTCTAGGACTTGGTTTGGGATATATTCCTCCATCAAAGTTTCCGGATTCAACACATCTCACCAAAGACTATGATAATTTTGCAAGGCAACTTCGTCTTCGATGGTTTTTCAGAAATGCACCAGATAGACCTCTTCCTCCTTTTCGAGTTGCAAACCCGAATTGGAATCCTTCTAAAGTTTATCAGCCTCTAAGACATCATCGACACTGGAAGAGTCATACTTCAAAATTCAATCTTTTCATGTGAGCGACTTCCTCAGAACAAGCTTTCGCTTCATTTGAGAAGAGCCCTTAACAGATTGATAAAGAACCATAACATCATTATCAAGCCAGCAGATAAAAACCTTGGTTTGGTAATTCTTGATAAATCATGGTATCTTAATGAAGGTGATCGGCAACTTCTAGATCAACAGGTCTATCTCCCAGTCACCCAAGCTCCATTGAATGAACTGTTTGATAGGCTTGCCTGCATCTGTCAAAAGTCTAGTGTGCTCTCAAGGGATGAAGCAAAGTTTATTTTGCAGAAGCCAGAGCAAGGGTTCAGAGTTTGCTCTCTTTACTTCTTGCCCAAAATCCACAAACCTACAGTGGTCGGAAGGCCAATCTGCTCTTACAATGGCTTTGTTTTTGAGAATGCGTCTATATGGCTTCATCATAAGCTTTTCCCCATTCTCCTCCAACAAAAGCAACATCTAAAAGACTCCCTCACTCTGATTAAAGAGTTATCTGAGCTTCATCTACCACAAGAAATTATCCTCTTCACATTTGATGTGGAATCTCTGTACCCCAGTATTCCCACCAATGAAGGACTGCATGCCCTCAAGATGATGATACAGGGTGACTTCAACCATGTAGAGCTCAACCTCATCATGACAATTGCCTCTCTTGTTCTCAAGAACCACTATCTTGAGTTTAACGGCACTTTTTGGCATCAAATCAGAGGCACTGCTATGGGCAGTAATTTTGCTGTTGTCTATGCCTGCCTTTTTCTATGTTATTTAGAAAACCTTCAAGAACAGGTACATCCCACAACAGAGCTACTCTACTACAAAAGATACATTGATGACGCTTTAGGTTTTTGGCATGGGTCTCACACCACTTTGCTTCAACATCTTAGCAACTATGCAATGGATCTTCAGGAGCATATCAAGATAACACATGTCATCTCCAATTCATCTGTGGATTTTTTGGATATTCACCTCTTCAAAGGTACTAATTTTCAAACCACAGGAAAGCTTTCTACTAGTTGTTTTCAGAAAGAGCTGAACAGGTATCAATACCTCCCTTTCTCTTCCTGGCACCCTAGTCATCAAAAGGAATCCTTCATCATTGGAGAACTTAAGCGTTATGTCATCAGGGAAAGCACGCTTCAAAGCTACATCAAGCTAAAGCTTTTGTTTTTCCAACGACTTCGAGGTAGAGGATATCCGGATTCTCTCCTTCGGAAAACTTTCAGCAAGGTCAAGTACAATATGCGAACAGCTCTACTTCTAAAGGCTTCCAATCGAGAAACCTCTTCAAGTAAGCGGATCCCCCTGGTTCTTAAGCTTGACTACTCCAAGTACACCAAAGCTTTAAACTTGGGGGCCTCCCTAAACCCTAAACTTTTTCGGCTTTGCCAACAAAATCCCGAGCTGAAGCATATACCTAGACCTATGATTTGCTGGAGAAATCCAAGGAATCTGCGCTCCTATCTTGTTAGATCAAGGTTTGGAACCTTTAATTTGTAACTTGCTATTTTTAGTAAGTACTATTTTTAGCGTGGATCCACCTTTGTAAAGCAACCCTTGGGAGCATCGGCTTAACAGCATATGAGACCTCCCATGTTTGGTTCTGCTATCGGGAAAACCCTCCACCTATTTTATGCATCTCTCTGGTCTTCTAGTTACCTTATGTAACTTATTTTTGCATGTAGAGTCAACATGTCCACTCTAGTCTAATGGTTAAGGCTTGTGACTCTAATGAAAGAGGTCATGAGTTCAAAACCCATAGCTTGCATGAGATGCTATTGAGCTTCTTTTACTTGTTTAGAGAGCTCTACTTATCCGATTCGAGCGCCGTTTGTTGCATTGGGTTCTTCATGTCCTAAGCTTGCTTTTTCACAACAAAAGGCTGAATTATCCCACATGCAAAGAGGCAAAAGCTAGCCCTCCCTTCTCTACATAAGGGAGAGCTCTCATTCTTGTAATCTCAAACTTGGGTGTTCCACTGAAGAGCTCATTCTAGAGCGAAACTAGTTTGGAACTACACCCTCAAGTTAATACAAGAAATTGACTTTTTTAAGTCTTTTTTGTCTCTTAAATCAAATCAAATTTTGTCTTGTGTTTTGTGTATGTTAGGCACTTAGTCCTTTTTTGGGCAAGTAAAGTGTCTTTCTTGTGTGTGTGAGTAAGGCCATTGGTTTGGTGCTTAGTAAGAGGCACTTGGTCATTAATTTGGCTGGTTTAGTGTCTTTCTGCTGAGTATGCTCCTTCGATCTGGCATAATGTCATATTGCGTGGCATGCTAAGTGTCATTTCGATTGATGCACCTTCCCTTCCCCTTACCTTTATTTTTGAGGGCAACTAGTCGTTCTTTTGCGGCAAGTTGTTGTCCCCACGTCTTAGCCTTTGGTTTGGTGGACAACTAGTCGTTCTTTTGCGGCAAGTTGTTGTCCCCACATCTTAGCCTTTATTTTGCGTGGGCAACTTGGTCGTATTTTTCGGCTAGCTGTTGTCCTCGTGAGGTGGGATTTTGGACTTCTTGGTCATAGTGCGTGGCCATCTTAAGTTCATACTATTCACACCTCAATACCATATCTTACATACACTTCACTTGACTATCACGTAACCGGCCCCCCGAAAAATTTATTTTTTGCTGCCGCAGCTGCTTTTTGCTGCCGCAGCTACCGGTTATTTATCTTTATCACTCCACAACCGCACACCTGAAAAAACCCGTAAACCCTAAACCTTTGCTATCATGGTGCTTTTGAACACTATCCCAGAGGCAGCAAACGAAGGTCAAGACAACCCTTCTACCAGCCAGGAGCGTTTCAATTTGCTAGTGGAGAAAGAGAACGTGCTAAGCGGAGAATGGATGATTCTACAGATACTGCTAATGCACAAAACCAATACAGGTTTACACTTGGTGCTTCATCATCATCCTATGATGACCTTTTTGCTCTGCCTACTCTTCCCATCGCTCAACCTTCTCACCTTAAAGATTTCTTGAAGAAGTCTATCGAGGAGCACAAGAAGATGTTTTTAGCTTTTGAGAAAAGTCAAGCTTACTTCAAAAAGCTTAGAGAGCAAAGAGAAGAAGGCACCATACCTAACAGTCTTCGACTCAAACCACCCCGCCTTACTGTGCAAGATAAACAAGGACAGGCCTTTCTCAATCAAACTCTACAAGATCTTTGTAAAAATTACAGGAGCAGCTGCTTGGAAGTCCTCATTGAAGCCCAAGCAAAGCTGGTAGAGAATCAAGAAAAGAAGCTGGATGCTTATGCCTCCACTTTTGAAGCCAGTCTCTAGGAAATCCTGAACCTCATGGCTGCTTTGGAACTCATGGACAGCCCACACGCTTTATGGGAAAACACCATGAAGACTTGGAAGAACAAGCTGCTCAAAGATTTCAAAACTGCCATAAATAATTTCAGGGTCTCTCATCTCCTTAACTCTAAGATCAAGCAAGCTGCTTTCACCAAGAGGAAAGCTGCACAAGATCAAGCCATGGGAGATGCAGAATCTCTTCCTACTGAACCCTCTATAGCCAAGCTAGTCAAAGAGCAAGTTCAGAAGCAAGTTCAAGCACAGATCAACAAGCTAAAGAAAAGTCTAGCAAACGACACAGGTGGGACAAACAAAAAACGGAAAGATAATCAACAAAAGAAAAGCCAGAACAATAGCCAGAACAACAACAAGAAGAACACTAGAAGCAACCAAGCTTCTAAGAAAGGCAATCAACAGAAAGACCGGCAAAACAACCACCAAGGTAAGCAGCAGCAGCAGGGAAACAAGCCAAATAAAGGCAAGTCTACCCAGCCAAAAAACCAGCGGGGAAACCGGCAAGGGGGTGGAAATCAACCTCAAAGGAAGAAGACTTCCACCCCCTCCTCTGCACAGCCTTCCTCTTCTCGACAAGGCCGCAATACCCAGAAATCTGGTTCGGGACAGAAACAAAATCGGCAAAATTCACGAAGCAGATCCGCTCCACCGAGCCGATCTCGGTCTCGAAATCCCCGGCGTTAAGGCACCTCTTCTGGCTCCCTCTCCAAGATCCCGAGTGCTATGCTCTATTGCTTTTCTCTAGAAAGACCCCAACTGAGGTGGATCAACGTGTTTCAAACACTGCCATCCACAATCTCTCTCAGTACAAGCTTTCATTTAGCGAGAAAAAGCTTCTAGGACTTGGTTTGGGATATATTCCTCCATCAAAGTTTCCGGATTCAACACATCTCACCAAAGACTATGATAATTTTGCAAGGCAACTTCGTCTTCGATGGTTTTTCAGAAATGCACCAGATAGACCTCTTCCTCCTTTTCGAGTTGCAAACCCGAATTGGAATCCTTCTAAAGTTTATCAGCCTCTGGAAGACATCATCGACACTGGAAGAGTCATACTTCAAAATTCAATCTTTTCATGTGAGCGACTTCCTCAGAACAAGCTTTCGCTTCATTTGAGAAGAGCCCTTAACAGATTGATAAAGAACCATAACATCATTATCAAGCCAGCAGATAAAAACCTTGGTTTGGTAATTCTTGATAAATCATGGTATCTTAATGAAGGTGATCGGCAACTTCTAGATCAACAGGTCTATCTCCCAGTCACCCAAGCTCCATTGAATGAACTGTTTGATAGGCTTGCCTGCATCTGTCAAAAGTCTAGTGTGCTCTCAAGGGATGAAGCAAAGTTTATTTTGCAGAAGCCAGAGCAAGGGTTCAGAGTTTGCTCTCTTTACTTCTTGCCCAAAATCCACAAACCTACAGTGGTCGGAAGGCCAATCTGCTCTTACAATGGCTTTGTTTTTGAGAATGCGTCTATATGGCTTCATCATAAGCTTTTCCCCATTCTCCTCCAACAAAAGCAACATCTAAAAGACTCCCTCACTCTGATTAAAGAGTTATCTAAGCTTCATCTACCACAAGAAATTATCCTCTTCACATTTGATGTGGAATCTCTGTACCCCAGTATTCCCACCAATGAAGGACTGCATGCCCTCAAGATGATGATACAGGGTGACTTCAACCATGTAGAGCTCAACCTCATCATGACAATTGCCTCTCTTGTTCTCAAGAACCACTATCTTGAGTTTAACGGCACTTTTTGGCATCAAATCAGAGGCACTGCTATGGGCAGTAATTTTGCTGTTGTCTATGCCTGCCTTTTTCTATGTTATTTAGAAAACCTTCAAGAACAGGTACATCCCACAACAGAGTTACTCTACTACAAAAGATACATTGATGACGCTTTAGGTTTTTGGCATGGGTCTCACACCACTTTGCTTCAACATCTTAGCAACTATGCAATGGATCTTCAGGAGCATATCAAGATAACACATGTCATCTCCAATTCATCTGTGGATTTTTTGGATATTCACCTCTTCAAAGGTACTAATTTTCAAACCACAGGAAAGCTTTCTACTAGTTGTTTTCAGAAAGAGCTGAACAGGTATCAATACCTCCCTTTCTCTTCCTGGCACCCTAGTCATCAAAAGGAATCCTTCATCATTGGAGAACTTAAGCGTTATGTCATCAGGGAAAGCACGCTTCAAAGCTACATCAAGCTAAAGCTTTTGTTTTTCCAACGACTTCGAGGTAGAGGATATCCGGATTCTCTCCTTCGGAAAACTTTCAGCAAGGTCAAGTACAATATGCGAACAGCTCTACTTCTAAAGGCTTCCAATCGAGAAACCTCTTCAAGTAAGCGGATCCCCCTGGTTCTTAAGCTTGACTACTCCAAGTACACCAAAGCTTTAAACTTGGGGGCCTCCCTAAACCCTAAACTTTTTCGGCTTTGCCAACAAAATCCCGAGCTGAAGCATATACCTAGACCTATGATTTGCTGGAGAAATCCAAGGAATCTGCGCTCCTATCTTGTTAGATCAAGGTTTCGAACCTTTAATTTGTAACTTGCTATTTTTAGTAAGTACTATTTTTAGCGTGGATCCACCTTTGTAAAGCAACCCTTGGGAGCATCGGCTTAACAGCATATGAGACCTCCCATGTTTGGTTCTGCTATCGGGAAAACCCTCCACCTATTTTATGCATCTCTCTAGTCTTCTAGTTACCTTATGTAACTTATTTTTGCATGTAGAGTCAACATGTCCACTCTAGCCTAATGGTTAAGGCTTGTGACTCTAATGAAAGAGGTCATGAGTTCAAAACCCATAGCTTGCATGAGATGCTATTGAGCTTCTTTTACTTGTTTAGAGAGCTCTACTTATCCGATTCGAGCGCCGTTTGTTGCATTGGGTTCTTCATGTCCTAAGCTTGTTTTTTCACAACAAAAGGCTGAATTATCCCACATGCAAAGAGGCAAAAGCTAGCCCTCCCTTCTCTACATAAGGGAGAGCTCTCATTCTTGTAATCTCAAACTTGGGTGTTCCACTGAAGAGCTCATTCTAGAGCGAAACTAGTTTGGAACTACACCCTCAAGTTAATACAAGAAATTGACTTTTTTAAGTCCTTTTTGTCTCTTAAATCAAATCAAATTTTGTCTTGTATTTTGTGTATGTTAGGCACTTAGTCCTTTTTTGGGCAAGTAAAGTGTCTTTCTTGTGTGTGTGAGTAAGGCCATTGGTTTGGTGCTTAGTAAGAGGCACTTGGTCATTAATTTGGCTGGTTTAGTGTCTTTCTGCTGAGTATGCTCCTTCGATCTGGCATAATGTCATATTGCGTGGCATGCTAAGTGTCATTTCGATTGATGCACCTTCCCTTCCCCTTACCTTTATTTTTGAGGGCAACTAGTCGTTCTTTTGCGGCAAGTTGTTGTCCCCACGTCTTAGCCTTTGGTTTGGTGGACAACTAGTCGTTCTTTTGCGGCAAGTTGTTGTCCCCACATCTTAGCCTTTATTTTGCGTGGGCAATTGGTCGTATTTTTCGGCTAGCTGTTGTCCTTGTGAGGTGGGATTTTGGACTTCTTGGTCATAGTGCGTGGCCATCTTAAGTTCATACTATTCACACCTCAACACCATATCTTACATACACTTCACTTGACTATCACGTAACCGGCCCCCCGAAAAATTTATTTTTTGCTGCCGCAGCTGCTTTTTGCTGCCGCAGCTACCGGTTATTTATCTTTATCACTCCACAACCGCACACCTGAAAAAACCCGTAAACCCTAAACCTTTGCTATCATGGTGCTTTTGAACACTATCCCAGAGGCAGCAAACGAAGGTCAAGACAACCCTTCTACCAGCCAGGGAGCGTTTCAATTTGCTAGTGGAGAAAGAGAACGTGCTAAGCGGAGAATGGATGATTCTACAGATACTGCTAATGCACAAAACCAATACAGGTTTACACTTGGTGCTTCATCATCATCCTATGATGACCTTTTTGCTCTGCCTACTCTTCCCATCGCTCAACCTTCTCACCTTAAAGATTTCTTGAAGAAGTCTATCGAGGAGTACAAGAAGATGTTTTTAGCTTTTGAGAAAAGTCAAGCTTACTTCAAAAAGCTTAGAGAGCAAAGAGAAGAAGGCACCGTACCTAACAGTCTTCGACTCAAACCACCCCGCCTTACTGTGCAAGATAAACAAGGACAGGCCTTTCTCAATCAAACTCTACAAGATCTTTGTAAAAATTACAGGAGCAGCTGCTTGGAAGTCCTCATTGAAGCCCAAGCAAAGCTGGTAGAGAATCAAGAAAAGAAGCTGGATGCTTATGCCTCCACTTTTGAAGCCAGTCTCCAGGAAATCCTGAACCTCATGGCTGCTTTGGAACTCATGGACAGCCCACACGCTTTATGGGAAAACACCATGAAGACTTGGAAGAACAAGCTGCTCAAAGATTTCAAAACTGCCATAAATAATTTCAGGGTCTCTCATCTCCTTAACTCTAAGATCAAGCAAGCTGCTTTCACCAAGAGGAAAGCTGCACAAGATCAAGCCATGGGAGATGCAGAATCTCTTCCTACTGAACCCTCTATAGCCAAGCTAGTCAAAGAGCAAGTTCAGAAGCAAGTTCAAGCACAGATCAACAAGCTAAAGAAAAGTCTAGCAAACGACACAGGTGGGACAAACAAAAAACGGAAAGATAATCAACAAAAGAAAAGCCAGAACAATAGCCAGAACAACAACAAGAAGAACACTAGAAGCAACCAAGCTTCTAAGAAAGGCAATCAACAGAAAGACCGGCAAAACAACCACCAAGGTAAGCAGCAGCAGCAGGGAAACAAGCCAAATAAAGGCAAGTCTACCCAGCCAAAAAACCAGCGGGGAAACCGGCAAGGGGGTGGAAATCAACCTCAAAGGAAGAAGACTTCCACCCCCTCCTCTGCACAGCCTTCCTCTTCTCGACAAGGCCGCAATACCCAGAAATCTGGTTCGGGACAGAAACAAAATCGGCAAAATTCACGAAGCAGATCCGCTCCACCGAGCCGATCTCGGTCTCGAAATCCCCGGCGTTAAGGCACCTCTTCTGGCTCCCTCTCCAAGATCCCGAGTGCTATGCTCTATTGCTTTTCTCTAGAAAGACCCCAACTGAGGTGGATCAACGTGTTTCAAACACTGCCATCCACAATCTCTCTCAGTACAAGCTTTCATTTAGCGAGAAAAAGCTTCTAGGACTTGGTTTGGGATATATTCCTCCATCAAAGTTTCCGGATTCAACACATCTCACCAAAGACTATGATAATTTTGCAAGGCAACTTCGTCTTCGATGGTTTTTCAGAAATGCACCAGATAGACCTCTTCCTCCTTTTCGAGTTGCAAACCCGAATTGGAATCCTTCTAAAGTTTATCAGCCTCTGGAAGACATCATCGACACTGGAAGAGTCATACTTCAAAATTCAATCTTTTCATGTGAGCGACTTCCTCAGAACAAGCTTTCGCTTCATTTGAGAAGAGCCCTTAACAGATTGATAAAGAACCATAACATCATTATCAAGCCAGCAGATAAAAACCTTGGTTTGGTAATTCTTGATAAATCATGGTATCTTAATGAAGGTGATCGGCAACTTCTAGATCAACAGGTCTATCTCCCAGTCACCCAAGCTCCATTGAATGAACTGTTTGATAGGCTTGCCTGCATCTGTCAAAAGTCTAGTGTGCTCTCAAGGGATGAAGCAAAGTTTATTTTGCAGAAGCCAGAGCAAGGGTTCAGAGTTTGCTCTCTTTACTTCTTGCCCAAAATCCACAAACCTACAGTGGTCGGAAGGCCAATCTGCTCTTACAATGGCTTTGTTTTTGAGAATGCGTCTATATGGCTTCATCATAAGCTTTTCCCCATTCTCCTCCAACAAAAGCAACATCTAAAAGACTCCCTCACTCTGATTAAAGAGTTATCTGAGCTTCATCTACCACAAGAAATTATCCTCTTCACATTTGATGTGGAATCTCTGTACCCCAGTATTCCCACCAATGAAGGACTGCATGCCCTCAAGATGATGATACAGGGTGACTTCAACCATGTAGAGCTCAACCTCATCATGACAATTGCCTCTCTTGTTCTCAAGAACCACTATCTTGAGTTTAACGGCACTTTTTGGCATCAAATCAGAGGCACTGCTATGGGCAGTAATTTTGCTGTTGTCTATGCCTGCCTTTTTCTATGTTATTTAGAAAACCTTCAAGAACAGGTACATCCCACAACAGAGTTACTCTACTACAAAAGATACATTGATGACGCTTTAGGTTTTTGGCATGGGTCTCACACCACTTTGCTTCAACATCTTAGCAACTATGCAATGGATCTTCAGGAGCATATCAAGATAACACATGTCATCTCCAATTCATCTGTGGATTTTTTGGATATTCACCTCTTCAAAGGTACTAATTTTCAAACCACAGGAAAGCTTTCTACTAGTTGTTTTCAGAAAGAGCTGAACAGGTATCAATACCTCCCTTTCTCTTCCTGGCACCCTAGTCATCAAAAGGAATCCTTCATCATTGGAGAACTTAAGCGTTATGTCATCAGGGAAAGCACGCTTCAAAGCTACATCAAGCTAAAGCTTTTGTTTTTCCAACGACTTCGAGGTAGAGGATATCCGGATTCTCTCCTTCGGAAAACTTTCAGCAAGGTCAAGTACAATATGCGAACAGCTCTACTTCTAAAGGCTTCCAATCGAGAAACCTCTTCAAGTAAGCGGATCCCCCTGGTTCTTAAGCTTGACTACTCCAAGTACACCAAAGCTTTAAACTTGGGGGCCTCCCTAAACCCTAAACTTTTTCGGCTTTGCCAACAAAATCCCGAGCTGAAGCATATACCTAGACCTATGATTTGCTGGAGAAATCCAAGGAATCTGCGCTCCTATCTTGTTAGATCAAGGTTTCGAACCTTTAATTTGTAACTTGCTATTTTTAGTAAGTACTATTTTTAGCGTGGATCCACCTTTGTAAAGCAACCCTTGGGAGCATCGGCTTAACAGCATATGAGACCTCCCATGTTTGGTTCTGCTATCGGGAAAACCCTCCACCTATTTTATGCATCTCTCTAGTCTTCTAGTTACCTTATGTAACTTATTTTTGCATGTAGAGTCAACATGTCCACTCTAGTCTAATGGTTAAGGCTTGTGACTCTAATGAAAGAGGTCATGAGTTCAAAACCCATAGCTTGCATGAGATGCTATTGAGCTTCTTTTACTTGTTTAGAGAGCTCTACTTATCCGATTCGAGCGCCGTTTGTTGCATTGGGTTCTTCATGTCCTAAGCTTGCTTTTTCACAACAAAAGGCTGAATTATCCCACATGCAAAGAGGCAAAAGCTAGCCCTCCCTTCTCTACATAAGGGAGAGCTCTCATTCTTGTAATCTCAAACTTGGGTGTTCCACTGAAGAGCTCATTCTAGAGCGAAACTAGTTTGGAACTACACCCTCAAGTTAATACAAGAAATTGACTTTTTTAAGTCTTTTTTGTCTCTTAAATCAAATCAAATTTTGTCTTGTGTTTTTGTGTATGTTAGGCACTTAGTCCTTTTTTGGGCAAGTAAAGTGTCTTTCTTGTGTGTGTGAGTAAGGCCATTGGTTTGGTGCTTAGTAAGAGGCACTTGGTCATTAATTTGGCTGGTTTAGTGTCTTTCTGCTGAGTATGCTCCTTCGATCTGGCATAATGTCATATTGCGTGGCATGCTAAGTGTCATTTCGATTGATGCACCTTCCCTTCCCCTTACCTTTATTTTTGAGGGCAACTAGTCGTTCTTTTGCGGCAAGTTGTTGTCCCCACGTCTTAGCCTTTGGTTTGGTGGACAACTAGTCGTTCTTTTGCGGCAAGTTGTTGTCCCCACATCTTAGCCTTTATTTTGCGTGGGCAATTGGTCGTATTTTTCGGCTAGCTGTTGTCCTTGTGAGGTGGGATTTTGGACTTCTTGGTCATAGTGCGTGGCCATCTTAAGTTCATACTATTCACACCTCAACACCATATCTTACATACACTTCACTTGACTATCACGTAACCGGCCCCCCGAAAAATTTATTTTTTGCTGCCGCAGGTACTTTTAGCTGCCGCAGCTACCGGTTATTTATCTTTGTCACTCCACAACCGCACACCTGAAAAAACCCCTAAACCCTAAACCTTTGCTATCATGGTGCTTTTGAACACTATCCCAGAGGCAGCAAACGAAGGTCAAGACAACCCTTCTACCAGCCAGGGAGCGTTTCAATTTGCTAGTGGAGAAAGAGAACGTGCTAAGCGGAGAATGGATGATTCTACAGATACTGCTAATGCACAAAACCAATACAGGTTTACACTTGGTGCTTCATCATCATCCTATGATGACCTTTTTGCTCTGCCTACTCTTCCCATCGCTCAACCTTCTCACCTTAAAGATTTCTTGAAGAAGTCTATCGAGGAGTACAAGAAGATGTTTTTAGCTTTTGAGAAAAGTCAAGCTTACCTCAAAAAGCTTAGAGAGCAAAGAGAAGAAGGCACCGTACCTAACAGTCTTCGACTCAAACCACCCCGCCTTACTGTGCAAGATGAACAAGGACAGGCCTTTCTCAATCAAACTCTACAAGATCTTTGTAAAAATTACAGGAGCAGCTGCTTGGAAGTCCTCATTGAAGCCCAAGCAAAGCTGGTAGAGAATCAAGAAAAGAAGCTGGATGCTTATGCCTCCACTTTTGAAGCCAGTCTCCAGGAAATCCTGAACCTCATGGTTGCTTTGGAACTCATGGACAGCCCACACGCTTTATGGGAAAACACCATGAAGACTTGGAAGAACAAGCTGCTCAAAGATTTCAAAACTGCCATAAATAATTTCAGGGTCTCTCATCTCCTTAACTCTAAGATCAAGCAAGCTGCTTTCATCAAGAGGAAAGTTGCACAGGATCAAGCCATGGGAGATGCAGAATCTCTTCCTACTGAACCCTCTATAGCCAAGCTAGTCAAAGAGCAAGTTCAAGCACAGATCAACAAGCTAAAGAAAAGTCTAGCAAATGACACAGGTGGGACAAACAAAAAACGGAAAGATAATCAACAAAAGAAAAGCCAGAACAATAGCCAGAACAACAAGAAGAAGAAAACTAGAAGCAACCAAGCTTCTAAGAAAGGCAATCAACAGAAAGACCGGCAAAACAACCACCAAGGTAAGCAGCAGGGAAACAAGCCAAATAAAGGCAAGTCTACCCAGCCAAAAAACCAGCGGGGAAACCGGCAAGGGGGTGGAAATCAACCTCAAAGGAAGAAGACTTCCACCCCCTCCTCTGCACAGCCTTCCTCTTCTCGACAAGGCCGCAATACCCAGAAATCTGGTTTGGGACAGAAACAAAATCGGCAAAATTCACGAAGCAGATCCGCTCCACCGAGCCGATCTCGGTCTCGAAATCCCCGGCGTTAAGGCACCTCTTCTGGCTCCCTCTCCAAGATCCCGAGCGCTATGCTCTATTGCTTTTCTCTAGAAAGACCCCAACTGAGGTGGATCAACGTGTTTCAAACACTGCCATCCACAATCTCTCTCAGTACAAGCTTTCATTTAGCGAGAAAAAGCTTCTAGGACTTGGTTTGGGATATATTCCTCCGTCAAAGTTTCCGGATTCAACACATCTCACCAAAGACTATGATAATTTTGCAAGGCAACTTCGTCTTCGATGGTTTTTCAGAAATGCACCAGATAGACCTCTTCCTCCTTTTCGAGTTGCAAACCCGAATTGGAATCCTTCTAAAGTTTATCAGCCTCTGGAAGACATCATCGACACTGGAAGAGTCATACTTCAAAATTCAATCTCTTCATGTGAGCGACTTCCTCAGAACAAGCTTTCGCTTCATTTGAAAAGAGCCCTTAACAGATTGATAAAGAACCATAACATCATTATCAAGCCAGCAGATAAAAACCTTGGTTTGGTAATTCTTGATAAATCATGGTATCTTAATGAAGGTGATCGGCAACTTCTAGATCAACAGGTCTATCTCCCAGTCACCCAAGCTCCATTGAATGAACTGTTTGATAGGCTTGCCTGCATCTGTCAAAAGTCTAGTGTGCTCTCAAGGGATGAAGCAAAGTTTATTTTGCAGAAGCCAGAGCAAGGGTTCAGAGTTTGCTCTCTTTACTTCTTGCCCAAAATCCACAAACCTACAGTGGTCGGAAGGCCAATCTGCTCTTACAATGGCTTTGTTTTTGAGAATGCGTCTATATGGCTTCATCATAAGCTTTTCCCCATTCTCCTCCAACAAAAGCAACATCTAAAAGACTCCCTCACTCTGATTAAAGAGTTATCTGAGCTTCATCTACCACAAGAAATTATCCTCTTCACATTTGATGTGGAATCTCTGTACCCCAGTATTCCCACCAATGAAGGACTACATGCCCTCAAGATGATGATACAGGGTGGCTTTAACCATGTAGAGCTCAACCTCATCATGACAATTGCCTCTCTTGTTCTCAAGAACCACTATCTTGAGTTTAATGGCACTTTTTGGCATCAAATCAGAGGCACTGCTATGGGGAGTAATTTTGCTGTTGTCTATGCTTGCCTTTTTCTATGTTATTTAGAAAACCTTCAAGAACAGGTACATCCCACAACAGAGCTACTCTACTACAAAAGATACATTGATGACGCTTTAGGTTTTTGGCATGGGTCTCACACCACTTTGCTTCAACATCTTAGCAACTATGCAATGGATCTTCAGGAGCATATCAAGATAACACATGTCATCTCCAATTCATCTGTGGATTTTTTGGACATTCACCTCTTCAAAGGTACTAATTTTCAAACCACAGGAAAGCTTTCTACTAGTTGTTTTCAGAAAGAGCTGAACAGGTATCAATACCTCCCTTTCTCTTCCTGGCACCCTAGTCATCAAAAGGAATCCTTCATCATTGGAGAACTTAAGCGTTATGTCATCAGGGAAAGCACGCTTCAAAGCTACATCAAGCTAAAGCTTTTGTTTTTCCAACGACTTCGAGGTAGAGGATATCCGGATTCTCTCCTTCGGAAAACTTTCAGCAAGGTCAAGTACAATATGCGAACAGCTCTACTTCTAAAGGCTTCCAATCGAGAAACCTCTTCGAGTAAGCGGATCCCCCTGGTTCTTAAGCTTGATTACTCCAAGTACACCAAAGCTTTAAACTTGGGGGCCTCCCTAAACCCTAAACTTTTTCGGCTTTGCCAACAAAATCCCGAGCTGAAGCATATACCTAGACCTATGATTTGCTGGAGAAATCCAAGGAATCTGCGCTCCTATCTTGTTAGATCAAGGTTTCGAACCTCTAATTTGTAACTTTCTATTTTTAGTAAGTACTATTTTTAGCGTGGACCCACCTTTGTAAAGCAACCCTTGGGAGCATCGGCTTAACAGCATATGAGACCTCCCATGTTTGGTTCTGCTATCGGGAAAACCCTCCACCTATTTTATGCATCTCTCTAGTCTTCTAGTTACCTTATGTAACTTATTTTTGCATGTAGAGTCAACATGTCCACTCTAGCCTAATGGTTAAGGCTTGTGACTCTAATGAAAGAGGTCATGAGTTCAAAACCCATAGCTTGCATGAGATGCTATTGAGCTTCTTTTACTTGTTTAGAGAGCTCTACTTATCCGATTCGAGCGCCGTTTGTTGCATTGGGTTCTTCATGTCCTAAGCTTGCTTTTTCACAACAAAAGGCTGAATTATCCCACATGCAAAGAGGCAAAAGCTAGCCCTCCCTTCTCTACATAAGGGAGAGCTCTCATTCTTGTAATCTCAAACTTGGGTGTTCCACTGAAGAGCTCATTCTAGAGCGAAACTAGTTTGGAACTACACCCTCAAGTTAATACAAGAAATCGACTTTTTTTAAGTCTTTTTTGTCTCTTAAATCAAATCAAATTTTGTCTTGTGTTTTGTGTATGCTAGGCACTTAGTCCTTTTTTGGGCAAGTAAAGTGTCTTTCTTGTGTGTGTGAGTAAGGCCATTGGTTTGGTGCTTAGTAAGAGGCACTTGGTCATTAATTTGGCTGGTTTAGTGTCTTTCGGCTGAGTATGCTCCTTCAATCTGGCATAATGTCATATTGCGTGGCATGCTAAGTGTCATTTCGATTGATGCACCTTCCCTTCCCCTTACCTTTATTTTTGAGGGCAACTAGTCGTTCTTTTGCGGCAAGTTGTTGTCCCCACGTCTTAGCCTTTGGTTTGGTGGACAACTAGTCGTTCTTTTGCGGCAAGTTGTTGTCCCCACATCTTAGCCTTTATTTTGCGTGGGCAACTTGGTCGTATTTTTCGGCTAGCTGTTGTCCTCGTGAGGTGGGATTTTGGACTTCTTGGTCATAGTGCGTGGCCATCTTAAGTTCATACTATTCACACCTCAATACCATATCTTACATACACTTCACTTGACTATCACGTAACCGGCCCCCCGAAAAATTTATTTTTTGCTGCCGCAGCTGCTTTTTGCTGCCGCAGCTACCGGTTATTTATCTTTATCACTCCACAACCGCACACCTGAAAAAACCCGTAAACCCTAAACCTTTGCTATCATGGTGCTTTTGAACACTATCCCAGAGGCAGCAAACGAAGGTCAAGACAACCCTTCTACCAGCCAGGGAGCGTTTCAATTTGCTAGTGGAGAAAGAGAACGTGCTAAGTGGAGAATGGATGATTCTACAGATACTGCTAATGCACAAAACCAATACAGGTTTACACTTGGTGCTTCATCATCATCCTATGATGACCTTTTTGCTCTGCCTACTCTTCCCATCGCTCAACCTTCTCACCTTAAAGATTTCTTGAAGAAGTCTATCGAGGAGTACAAGAAGATGTTTTTAGCTTTTGAGAAAAGTCAAGCTTACCTCAAAAAGCTTAGAGAGCAAAGAGAAGAAGGCACCGTACCTAACAGTCTTCGACTCAAACCACCCCGCCTTACTGTGCAAGATGAACAAGGACAGGCCTTTCTCAATCAAACTCTACAAGATCTTTGTAAAAATTACAGGAGCAGCTGCTTGGAAGTCCTCATTGAAGCCCAAGCAAAGCTGGTAGAGAATCAAGAAAAGAAGCTGGATGCTTATGCCTCCACTTTTGAAGCCAGTCTCCAGGAAATCCTGAACCTCATGGTTGCTTTGGAACTCATGGACAGCCCACACGCTTTATGGGAAAACACCATGAAGACTTGGAAGAACAAGCTGCTCAAAGATTTCAAAACTGCCATAAATAATTTCAGGGTCTCTCATCTCCTTAACTCTAAGATCAAGCAAGCTGCTTTCATCAAGAGGAAAGTTGCACAGGATCAAGCCATGGGAGATGCAGAATCTCTTCCTACTGAACCCTCTATAGCCAAGCTAGTCAAAGAGCAAGTTCAAGCACAGATCAACAAGCTAAAGAAAAGTCTAGCAAATGACACAGGTGGGACAAACAAAAAACGGAAAGATAATCAACAAAAGAAAAGCCAGAACAATAGCCAGAACAACAACAAGAAGAAAACTAGAAGCAACCAAGCTTCTAAGAAAGGCAATCAACAGAAAGACCGGCAAAACAACCACCAAGGTAAGCAGCAGGGAAACAAGCCAAATAAAGGCAAGTCTACCCAGCCAAAAAACCAGCGGGGAAACCGGCAAGGGGGTGGAAATCAACCTCAAAGGAAGAAGACTTCCACCCCCTCCTCTGCACAGCCTTCCTCTTCTCGACAAGGCCGCAATACCCAGAAATCTGGTTTGGGACAGAAACAAAATCGGCAAAATTCACGAAGCAGATCCGCTCCACCGAGCCGATCTCGGTCTCGAAATCCCCGGCGTTAAGGCACCTCTTCTGGCTCCCTCTCCAAGATCCCGAGCGCTATGCTCGATTGCTTTTCTCTAGAAAGACCCCAACTGAGGTGGATCAACGTGTTTCAAACACTGCCATCCACAATCTCTCTCAGTACAAGCTTTCATTTAGCGAGAAAAAGCTTCTAGGACTTGGTTTGGGATATATTCCTCCGTCAAAGTTTCCGGATTCAACACATCTCACCAAAGACTATGATAATTTTGCAAGGCAACTTCGTCTTCGATGGTTTTTCAGAAATGCACCAGATAGACCTCTTCCTCCTTTTCGAGTTGCAAACCCGAATTGGAATCCTTCTAAAGTTTATCAGCCTCTGGAAGACATCATCGACACTGGAAGAGTCATACTTCAAAATTCAATCTCTTCATGTGAGCGACTTCCTCAGAACAAGCTTTCGCTTCATTTGAAAAGAGCCCTTAACAGATTGATAAAGAACCATAACATCATTATCAAGCCAGCAGATAAAAACCTTGGTTTGGTAATTCTTGATAAATCATGGTATCTTAATGAAGGTGATCGGCAACTTCTAGATCAACAGGTCTATCTCCCAGTCACCCAAGCTCCATTGAATGAACTGTTTGATAGGCTTGCCTGCATCTGTCAAAAGTCTAGTGTGCTCTCAAGGGATGAAGCAAAGTTTATTTTGCAGAAGCCAGAGCAAGGGTTCAGAGTTTGCTCTCTTTACTTCTTGCCCAAAATCCACAAACCTACAGTGGTCGGAAGGCCAATCTGCTCTTACAATGGCTTTGTTTTTGAGAATGCGTCTATATGGCTTCATCATAAGCTTTTCCCCATTCTCCTCCAACAAAAGCAACATCTAAAAGACTCCCTCACTCTGATTAAAGAGTTATCTGAGCTTCATCTACCACAAGAAATTATCCTCTTCACATTTGATGTGGAATCTCTGTACCCCAGTATTCCCACCAATGAAGGACTACATGTCCTCAAGATGATGATACAGGGTGGCTTTAACCATGTAGAGCTCAACCTCATCATGACAATTGCCTCTCTTGTTCTCAAGAACCACTATCTTGAGTTTAATGGCACTTTTTGGCATCAAATCAGAGGCACTGCTATGGGGAGTAATTTTGCTGTTGTCTATGCCTGCCTTTTTCTATGTTATTTAGAAAACCTTCAAGAACAGGTACATCCCACAACAGAGCTACTCTACTACAAAAGATACATTGATGACGCTTTAGGTTTTTGGCATGGGTCTCACACCACTTTGCTTCAACATCTTAGCAACTATGCAATGGATCTTCAGGAGCATATCAAGATAACACATGTCATCTCCAATTCATCTGTGGATTTTTTGGACATTCACCTCTTCAAAGGTACTAATTTTCAAACCACAGGAAAGCTTTCTACTAGTTGTTTTCAGAAAGAGCTGAACAGGTATCAATACCTCCCTTTCTCTTCCTGGCACCCTAGTCATCAAAAGGAATCCTTCATCATTGGAGAACTTAAGCGTTATGTCATCAGGGAAAGCACGCTTCAAAGCTACATCAAGCTAAAGCTTTTGTTTTTCCAACGACTTCGAGGTAGAGGATATCCGGATTCTCTCCTTCGGAAAACTTTCAGCAAGGTCAAGTACAATATGCGAACAGCTCTACTTCTAAAGGCTTCCAATCAAGAAACCTCTTCGAGTAAGCGGATCCCCCTGGTTCTTAAGCTTGATTACTCCAAGTACACCAAAGCTTTAAACTTGGGGGCCTCCCTAAACCCTAAAATTTTTCGGCTTTGCCAACAAAATCCCGAGCTGAAGCATATACCTAGACCTATGATTTGCTGGAGAAATCCAAGGAATCTGCGCTCCTATCTTGTTAGATCAAGGTTTCGAACCTCTAATTTGTAACTTTCTATTTTTAGTAAGTACTATTTTTAGCGTGGACCCACCTTTGTAAAGCAACCCTTGGGAGCATCGGCTTAACAGCATATGAGACCTCCCATGTTTGGTTCTGCTATCGGGAAAACCCTCCACCTATTTTATGCATCTCTCTAGTCTTCTAGTTACCTTATGTAACTTATTTTTGCATGTAGAGTCAACATGTCCACTCTAGCCTAATGGTTAAGGCTTGTGACTCTAATGAAAGAGGTCATGAGTTCAAAACCCATAGCTTGCATGAGATGCTATTGAGCTTCTTTTACTTGTTTAGAGAGCTCTACTTATCCGATTCGAGCGCCGTTTGTTGCATTGGGTTCTTCATGTCCTAAGCTTGCTTTTTCACAACAAAAGGCTGAATTATCCCACATGCAAAGAGGCAAAAGCTAGCCCTCCCTTCTCTACATAAGGGAGAGCTCTCATTCTTGTAATCTCAAACTTGGGTGTTCCACTGAAGAGCTCATTCTAGAGCGAAACTAGTTTGGAACTACACCCTCAAGTTAATACAAGAAATTGACTTTTTTAAGTCCTTTTTGTCTCTTAAATCAAATCAAATTTTGTCTTGTATTTTGTGTATGTTAGGCACTTAGTCCTTTTTTGGGCAAGTAAAGTGTCTTTCTTGTGTGTGTGAGTAAGGCCATTGGTTTGGTGCTTAGTAAGAGGCACTTGGTCATTAATTTGGCTGGTTTAGTGTCTTTCTGCTGAGTATGCTCCTTCGATCTGGCATAATGTCATATTGCGTGGCATGCTAAGTGTCATTTCGATTGATGCACCTTCCCTTCCCCTTACCTTTATTTTTGAGGGCAACTAGTCGTTCTTTTGCGGCAAGTTGTTGTCCCCACGTCTTAGCCTTTGGTTTGGTGGACAACTAGTCGTTCTTTTGCGGCAAGTTGTTGTCCCCACATCTTAGCCTTTATTTTGCGTGGGCAACTGGTCGTATTTTTCGGCTAGCTGTTGTCCTTGTGAGGTGGGATTTTGGACTTCTTGGTCATAGTGCGTGGCCATCTTAAGTTCATACTATTCACACCTCAACACCATATCTTACATACACTTCACTTGACTATCACGTAACCGGCCCCCCGAAAAATTTATTTTTTGCTGCCGCAGCTGCTTTTTGCTGCCGCAGCTACCGGTTATTTATCTTTATCACTCCACAACCGCACACCTGAAAAAACCCGTAAACCCTAAACCTTTGCTATCATGGTGCTTTTGAACACTATCCCAGAGGCAGCAAACGAAGGTCAAGACAACCCTTCTACCAGCCAGGGAGCGTTTCAATTTGCTAGTGGAGAAAGAGAACGTGCTAAGCGGAGAATGGATGATTCTACAGATACTGCTAATGCACAAAACCAATACAGGTTTACACTTGGTGCTTCATCATCATCCTATGATGACCTTTTTGCTCTGCCTACTCTTCCCATCGCTCAACCTTCTCACCTTAAAGATTTCTTGAAGAAGTCTATCGAGGAGTACAAGAAGATGTTTTTAGCTTTTGAGAAAAGTCAAGCTTACTTCAAAAAGCTTAGAGAGCAAAGAGAAGAAGGCACCGTACCTAACAGTCTTCGACTCAAACCACCCCGCCTTACTGTGCAAGATAAACAAGGACAGGCCTTTCTCAATCAAACTCTACAAGATCTTTGTAAAAATTACAGGAGCAGCTGCTTGGAAGTCCTCATTGAAGCCCAAGCAAAGCTGGTAGAGAATCAAGAAAAGAAGCTGGATGCTTATGCCTCCACTTTTGAAGCCAGTCTCCAGGAAATCCTGAACCTCATGGCTGCTTTGGAACTCATGGACAGCCCACACGCTTTATGGGAAAACACCATGAAGACTTGGAAGAACAAGCTGCTCAAAGATTTCAAAACTGCCATAAATAATTTCAGGGTCTCTCATCTCCTTAACTCTAAGATCAAGCAAGCTGCTTTCACCAAGAGGAAAGCTGCACAAGATCAAGCCATGGGAGATGCAGAATCTCTTCCTACTGAACCCTCTATAGCCAAGCTAGTCAAAGAGCAAGTTCAGAAGCAAGTTCAAGCACAGATCAACAAGCTAAAGAAAAGTCTAGCAAACGACACAGGTGGGACAAACAAAAAACGGAAAGATAATCAACAAAAGAAAAGCCAGAACAATAGCCAGAACAACAACAAGAAGAACACTAGAAGCAACCAAGCTTCTAAGAAAGGCAATCAACAGAAAGACCGGCAAAACAACCACCAAGGTAAGCAGCAGCAGCAGGGAAACAAGCCAAATAAAGGCAAGTCTACCCAGCCAAAAAACCAGCGGGGAAACCGGCAAGGGGGTGGAAATCAACCTCAAAGGAAGAAGACTTCCACCCCCTCCTCTGCACAGCCTTCCTCTTCTCGACAAGGCCGCAATACCCAGAAATCTGGTTCGGGACAGAAACAAAATCGGCAAAATTCACGAAGCAGATCCGCTCCACCGAGCCGATCTCGGTCTCGAAATCCCCGGCGTTAAGGCACCTCTTCTGGCTCCCTCTCCAAGATCCCGAGTGCTATGCTCTATTGCTTTTCTCTAGAAAGACCCCAACTGAGGTGGATCAACGTGTTTCAAACACTGCCATCCACAATCTCTCTCAGTACAAGCTTTCATTTAGCGAGAAAAAGCTTCTAGGACTTGGTTTGGGATATATTCCTCCATCAAAGTTTCCGGATTCAACACATCTCACCAAAGACTATGATAATTTTGCAAGGCAACTTCGTCTTCGATGGTTTTTCAGAAATGCACCAGATAGACCTCTTCCTCCTTTTCGAGTTGCAAACCCGAATTGGAATCCTTCTAAAGTTTATCAGCCTCTGGAAGACATCATCGACACTGGAAGAGTCATACTTCAAAATTCAATCTTTTCATGTGAGCGACTTCCTCAGAACAAGCTTTCGCTTCATTTGAGAAGAGCCCTTAACAGATTGATAAAGAACCATAACATCATTATCAAGCCAGCAGATAAAAACCTTGGTTTGGTAATTCTTGATAAATCATGGTATCTTAATGAAGGTGATCGGCAACTTCTAGATCAACAGGTCTATCTCCCAGTCACCCAAGCTCCATTGAATGAACTGTTTGATAGGCTTGCCTGCATCTGTCAAAAGTCTAGTGTGCTCTCAAGGGATGAAGCAAAGTTTATTTTGCAGAAGCCAGAGCAAGGGTTCAGAGTTTGCTCTCTTTACTTCTTGCCCAAAATCCACAAACCTACAGTGGTCGGAAGGCCAATCTGCTCTTACAATGGCTTTGTTTTTGAGAATGCGTCTATATGGCTTCATCATAAGCTTTTCCCCATTCTCCTCCAACAAAAGCAACATCTAAAAGACTCCCTCACTCTGATTAAAGAGTTATCTGAGCTTCATCTACCACAAGAAATTATCCTCTTCACATTTGATGTGGAATCTCTGTACCCCAGTATTCCCACCAATGAAGGACTGCATGCCCTCAAGATGATGATACAGGGTGACTTCAACCATGTAGAGCTCAACCTCATCATGACAATTGCCTCTCTTGTTCTCAAGAACCACTATCTTGAGTTTAACGGCACTTTTTGGCATCAAATCAGAGGCACTGCTATGGGCAGTAATTTTGCTGTTGTCTATGCCTGCCTTTTTCTATGTTATTTAGAAAACCTTCAAGAACAGGTACATCCCACAACAGAGTTACTCTACTACAAAAGATACATTGATGACGCTTTAGGTTTTTGGCATGGGTCTCACACCACTTTGCTTCAACATCTTAGCAACTATGCAATGGATCTTCAGGAGCATATCAAGATAACACATGTCATCTCCAATTCATCTGTGGATTTTTTGGATATTCACCTCTTCAAAGGTACTAATTTTCAAACCACAGGAAAGCTTTCTACTAGTTGTTTTCAGAAAGAGCTGAACAGGTATCAATACCTCCCTTTCTCTTCCTGGCACCCTAGTCATCAAAAGGAATCCTTCATCATTGGAGAACTTAAGCGTTATGTCATCAGGGAAAGCACGCTTCAAAGCTACATCAAGCTAAAGCTTTTGTTTTTCCAACGACTTCGAGGTAGAGGATATCCGGATTCTCTCCTTCGGAAAACTTTCAGCAAGGTCAAGTACAATATGCGAACAGCTCTACTTCTAAAGGCTTCCAATCGAGAAACCTCTTCAAGTAAGCGGATCCCCCTGGTTCTTAAGCTTGACTACTCCAAGTACACCAAAGCTTTAAACTTGGGGGCCTCCCTAAACCCTAAACTTTTTCGG
The DNA here is from genome assembly GCF_041138505.1 of Cibotium barometz. Lineage (NCBI taxonomy): Eukaryota > Viridiplantae > Streptophyta > Polypodiopsida > Cyatheales > Cibotiaceae > Cibotium > Cibotium barometz. The sequence goes on from NC_141105.1 coordinate 27,794,930, forward strand.
CTTTGCCAACAAAATCCCGAGCTGAAGCATATACCTAGACCTATGATTTGCTGGAGAAATCCAAGGAATCTGCGCTCCTATCTTGTTAGATCAAGGTTTCGAACCTTTAATTTGTAACTTGCTATTTTTAGTAAGTACTATTTTTAGCGTGGATCCACCTTTGTAAAGCAACCCTTGGGAGCATCGGCTTAACAGCATATGAGACCTCCCATGTTTGGTTCTGCTATCGGGAAAACCCTCCACCTATTTTATGCATCTCTCTAGTCTTCTAGTTACCTTATGTAACTTATTTTTGCATGTAGAGTCAACATGTCCACTCTAGTCTAATGGTTAAGGCTTGTGACTCTAATGAAAGAGGTCATGAGTTCAAAACCCATAGCTTGCATGAGATGCTATTGAGCTTCTTTTACTTGTTTAGAGAGCTCTACTTATCCGATTCGAGCGCCGTTTGTTGCATTGGGTTCTTCATGTCCTAAGCTTGCTTTTTCACAACAAAAGGCTGAATTATCCCACATGCAAAGAGGCAAAAGCTAGCCCTCCCTTCTCTACATAAGGGAGAGCTCTCATTCTTGTAATCTCAAACTTGGGTGTTCCACTGAAGAGCTCATTCTAGAGCGAAACTAGTTTGGAACTACACCCTCAAGTTAATACAAGAAATTGACTTTTTTAAGTCTTTTTTGTCTCTTAAATCAAATCAAATTTTGTCTTGTGTTTTTGTGTATGTTAGGCACTTAGTCCTTTTTTGGGCAAGTAAAGTGTCTTTCTTGTGTGTGTGAGTAAGGCCATTGGTTTGGTGCTTAGTAAGAGGCACTTGGTCATTAATTTGGCTGGTTTAGTGTCTTTCTGCTGAGTATGCTCCTTCGATCTGGCATAATGTCATATTGCGTGGCATGCTAAGTGTCATTTCGATTGATGCACCTTCCCTTCCCCTTACCTTTATTTTTGAGGGCAACTAGTCGTTCTTTTGCGGCAAGTTGTTGTCCCCACGTCTTAGCCTTTGGTTTGGTGGACAACTAGTCGTTCTTTTGCGGCAAGTTGTTGTCCCCACATCTTAGCCTTTATTTTGCGTGGGCAATTGGTCGTATTTTTCGGCTAGCTGTTGTCCTTGTGAGGTGGGATTTTGGACTTCTTGGTCATAGTGCGTGGCCATCTTAAGTTCATACTATTCACACCTCAACACCATATCTTACATACACTTCACTTGACTATCACGTAACCGGCCCCCCGAAAAATTTATTTTTTGCTGCCGCAGGTACTTTTAGCTGCCGCAGCTACCGGTTATTTATCTTTGTCACTCCACAACCGCACACCTGAAAAAACCCCTAAACCCTAAACCTTTGCTATCATGGTGCTTTTGAACACTATCCCAGAGGCAGCAAACGAAGGTCAAGACAACCCTTCTACCAGCCAGGGAGCGTTTCAATTTGCTAGTGGAGAAAGAGAACGTGCTAAGCGGAGAATGGATGATTCTACAGATACTGCTAATGCACAAAACCAATACAGGTTTACACTTGGTGCTTCATCATCATCCTATGATGACCTTTTTGCTCTGCCTACTCTTCCCATCGCTCAACCTTCTCACCTTAAAGATTTCTTGAAGAAGTCTATCGAGGAGTACAAGAAGATGTTTTTAGCTTTTGAGAAAAGTCAAGCTTACCTCAAAAAGCTTAGAGAGCAAAGAGAAGAAGGCACCGTACCTAACAGTCTTCGACTCAAACCACCCCGCCTTACTGTGCAAGATGAACAAGGACAGGCCTTTCTCAATCAAACTCTACAAGATCTTTGTAAAAATTACAGGAGCAGCTGCTTGGAAGTCCTCATTGAAGCCCAAGCAAAGCTGGTAGAGAATCAAGAAAAGAAGCTGGATGCTTATGCCTCCACTTTTGAAGCCAGTCTCCAGGAAATCCTGAACCTCATGGTTGCTTTGGAACTCATGGACAGCCCACACGCTTTATGGGAAAACACCATGAAGACTTGGAAGAACAAGCTGCTCAAAGATTTCAAAACTGCCATAAATAATTTCAGGGTCTCTCATCTCCTTAACTCTAAGATCAAGCAAGCTGCTTTCATCAAGAGGAAAGTTGCACAGGATCAAGCCATGGGAGATGCAGAATCTCTTCCTACTGAACCCTCTATAGCCAAGCTAGTCAAAGAGCAAGTTCAAGCACAGATCAACAAGCTAAAGAAAAGTCTAGCAAATGACACAGGTGGGACAAACAAAAAACGGAAAGATAATCAACAAAAGAAAAGCCAGAACAATAGCCAGAACAACAAGAAGAAGAAAACTAGAAGCAACCAAGCTTCTAAGAAAGGCAATCAACAGAAAGACCGGCAAAACAACCACCAAGGTAAGCAGCAGGGAAACAAGCCAAATAAAGGCAAGTCTACCCAGCCAAAAAACCAGCGGGGAAACCGGCAAGGGGGTGGAAATCAACCTCAAAGGAAGAAGACTTCCACCCCCTCCTCTGCACAGCCTTCCTCTTCTCGACAAGGCCGCAATACCCAGAAATCTGGTTTGGGACAGAAACAAAATCGGCAAAATTCACGAAGCAGATCCGCTCCACCGAGCCGATCTCGGTCTCGAAATCCCCGGCGTTAAGGCACCTCTTCTGGCTCCCTCTCCAAGATCCCGAGCGCTATGCTCTATTGCTTTTCTCTAGAAAGACCCCAACTGAGGTGGATCAACGTGTTTCAAACACTGCCATCCACAATCTCTCTCAGTACAAGCTTTCATTTAGCGAGAAAAAGCTTCTAGGACTTGGTTTGGGATATATTCCTCCGTCAAAGTTTCCGGATTCAACACATCTCACCAAAGACTATGATAATTTTGCAAGGCAACTTCGTCTTCGATGGTTTTTCAGAAATGCACCAGATAGACCTCTTCCTCCTTTTCGAGTTGCAAACCCGAATTGGAATCCTTCTAAAGTTTATCAGCCTCTGGAAGACATCATCGACACTGGAAGAGTCATACTTCAAAATTCAATCTCTTCATGTGAGCGACTTCCTCAGAACAAGCTTTCGCTTCATTTGAAAAGAGCCCTTAACAGATTGATAAAGAACCATAACATCATTATCAAGCCAGCAGATAAAAACCTTGGTTTGGTAATTCTTGATAAATCATGGTATCTTAATGAAGGTGATCGGCAACTTCTAGATCAACAGGTCTATCTCCCAGTCACCCAAGCTCCATTGAATGAACTGTTTGATAGGCTTGCCTGCATCTGTCAAAAGTCTAGTGTGCTCTCAAGGGATGAAGCAAAGTTTATTTTGCAGAAGCCAGAGCAAGGGTTCAGAGTTTGCTCTCTTTACTTCTTGCCCAAAATCCACAAACCTACAGTGGTCGGAAGGCCAATCTGCTCTTACAATGGCTTTGTTTTTGAGAATGCGTCTATATGGCTTCATCATAAGCTTTTCCCCATTCTCCTCCAACAAAAGCAACATCTAAAAGACTCCCTCACTCTGATTAAAGAGTTATCTGAGCTTCATCTACCACAAGAAATTATCCTCTTCACATTTGATGTGGAATCTCTGTACCCCAGTATTCCCACCAATGAAGGACTACATGCCCTCAAGATGATGATACAGGGTGGCTTTAACCATGTAGAGCTCAACCTCATCATGACAATTGCCTCTCTTGTTCTCAAGAACCACTATCTTGAGTTTAATGGCACTTTTTGGCATCAAATCAGAGGCACTGCTATGGGGAGTAATTTTGCTGTTGTCTATGCTTGCCTTTTTCTATGTTATTTAGAAAACCTTCAAGAACAGGTACATCCCACAACAGAGCTACTCTACTACAAAAGATACATTGATGACGCTTTAGGTTTTTGGCATGGGTCTCACACCACTTTGCTTCAACATCTTAGCAACTATGCAATGGATCTTCAGGAGCATATCAAGATAACACATGTCATCTCCAATTCATCTGTGGATTTTTTGGACATTCACCTCTTCAAAGGTACTAATTTTCAAACCACAGGAAAGCTTTCTACTAGTTGTTTTCAGAAAGAGCTGAACAGGTATCAATACCTCCCTTTCTCTTCCTGGCACCCTAGTCATCAAAAGGAATCCTTCATCATTGGAGAACTTAAGCGTTATGTCATCAGGGAAAGCACGCTTCAAAGCTACATCAAGCTAAAGCTTTTGTTTTTCCAACGACTTCGAGGTAGAGGATATCCGGATTCTCTCCTTCGGAAAACTTTCAGCAAGGTCAAGTACAATATGCGAACAGCTCTACTTCTAAAGGCTTCCAATCGAGAAACCTCTTCGAGTAAGCGGATCCCCCTGGTTCTTAAGCTTGATTACTCCAAGTACACCAAAGCTTTAAACTTGGGGGCCTCCCTAAACCCTAAACTTTTTCGGCTTTGCCAACAAAATCCCGAGCTGAAGCATATACCTAGACCTATGATTTGCTGGAGAAATCCAAGGAATCTGCGCTCCTATCTTGTTAGATCAAGGTTTCGAACCTCTAATTTGTAACTTTCTATTTTTAGTAAGTACTATTTTTAGCGTGGACCCACCTTTGTAAAGCAACCCTTGGGAGCATCGGCTTAACAGCATATGAGACCTCCCATGTTTGGTTCTGCTATCGGGAAAACCCTCCACCTATTTTATGCATCTCTCTAGTCTTCTAGTTACCTTATGTAACTTATTTTTGCATGTAGAGTCAACATGTCCACTCTAGCCTAATGGTTAAGGCTTGTGACTCTAATGAAAGAGGTCATGAGTTCAAAACCCATAGCTTGCATGAGATGCTATTGAGCTTCTTTTACTTGTTTAGAGAGCTCTACTTATCCGATTCGAGCGCCGTTTGTTGCATTGGGTTCTTCATGTCCTAAGCTTGCTTTTTCACAACAAAAGGCTGAATTATCCCACATGCAAAGAGGCAAAAGCTAGCCCTCCCTTCTCTACATAAGGGAGAGCTCTCATTCTTGTAATCTCAAACTTGGGTGTTCCACTGAAGAGCTCATTCTAGAGCGAAACTAGTTTGGAACTACACCCTCAAGTTAATACAAGAAATCGACTTTTTTTAAGTCTTTTTTGTCTCTTAAATCAAATCAAATTTTGTCTTGTGTTTTGTGTATGCTAGGCACTTAGTCCTTTTTTGGGCAAGTAAAGTGTCTTTCTTGTGTGTGTGAGTAAGGCCATTGGTTTGGTGCTTAGTAAGAGGCACTTGGTCATTAATTTGGCTGGTTTAGTGTCTTTCGGCTGAGTATGCTCCTTCAATCTGGCATAATGTCATATTGCGTGGCATGCTAAGTGTCATTTCGATTGATGCACCTTCCCTTCCCCTTACCTTTATTTTTGAGGGCAACTAGTCGTTCTTTTGCGGCAAGTTGTTGTCCCCACGTCTTAGCCTTTGGTTTGGTGGACAACTAGTCGTTCTTTTGCGGCAAGTTGTTGTCCCCACATCTTAGCCTTTATTTTGCGTGGGCAACTTGGTCGTATTTTTCGGCTAGCTGTTGTCCTCGTGAGGTGGGATTTTGGACTTCTTGGTCATAGTGCGTGGCCATCTTAAGTTCATACTATTCACACCTCAATACCATATCTTACATACACTTCACTTGACTATCACGTAACCGGCCCCCCGAAAAATTTATTTTTTGCTGCCGCAGCTGCTTTTTGCTGCCGCAGCTACCGGTTATTTATCTTTATCACTCCACAACCGCACACCTGAAAAAACCCGTAAACCCTAAACCTTTGCTATCATGGTGCTTTTGAACACTATCCCAGAGGCAGCAAACGAAGGTCAAGACAACCCTTCTACCAGCCAGGGAGCGTTTCAATTTGCTAGTGGAGAAAGAGAACGTGCTAAGTGGAGAATGGATGATTCTACAGATACTGCTAATGCACAAAACCAATACAGGTTTACACTTGGTGCTTCATCATCATCCTATGATGACCTTTTTGCTCTGCCTACTCTTCCCATCGCTCAACCTTCTCACCTTAAAGATTTCTTGAAGAAGTCTATCGAGGAGTACAAGAAGATGTTTTTAGCTTTTGAGAAAAGTCAAGCTTACCTCAAAAAGCTTAGAGAGCAAAGAGAAGAAGGCACCGTACCTAACAGTCTTCGACTCAAACCACCCCGCCTTACTGTGCAAGATGAACAAGGACAGGCCTTTCTCAATCAAACTCTACAAGATCTTTGTAAAAATTACAGGAGCAGCTGCTTGGAAGTCCTCATTGAAGCCCAAGCAAAGCTGGTAGAGAATCAAGAAAAGAAGCTGGATGCTTATGCCTCCACTTTTGAAGCCAGTCTCCAGGAAATCCTGAACCTCATGGTTGCTTTGGAACTCATGGACAGCCCACACGCTTTATGGGAAAACACCATGAAGACTTGGAAGAACAAGCTGCTCAAAGATTTCAAAACTGCCATAAATAATTTCAGGGTCTCTCATCTCCTTAACTCTAAGATCAAGCAAGCTGCTTTCATCAAGAGGAAAGTTGCACAGGATCAAGCCATGGGAGATGCAGAATCTCTTCCTACTGAACCCTCTATAGCCAAGCTAGTCAAAGAGCAAGTTCAAGCACAGATCAACAAGCTAAAGAAAAGTCTAGCAAATGACACAGGTGGGACAAACAAAAAACGGAAAGATAATCAACAAAAGAAAAGCCAGAACAATAGCCAGAACAACAACAAGAAGAAAACTAGAAGCAACCAAGCTTCTAAGAAAGGCAATCAACAGAAAGACCGGCAAAACAACCACCAAGGTAAGCAGCAGGGAAACAAGCCAAATAAAGGCAAGTCTACCCAGCCAAAAAACCAGCGGGGAAACCGGCAAGGGGGTGGAAATCAACCTCAAAGGAAGAAGACTTCCACCCCCTCCTCTGCACAGCCTTCCTCTTCTCGACAAGGCCGCAATACCCAGAAATCTGGTTTGGGACAGAAACAAAATCGGCAAAATTCACGAAGCAGATCCGCTCCACCGAGCCGATCTCGGTCTCGAAATCCCCGGCGTTAAGGCACCTCTTCTGGCTCCCTCTCCAAGATCCCGAGCGCTATGCTCGATTGCTTTTCTCTAGAAAGACCCCAACTGAGGTGGATCAACGTGTTTCAAACACTGCCATCCACAATCTCTCTCAGTACAAGCTTTCATTTAGCGAGAAAAAGCTTCTAGGACTTGGTTTGGGATATATTCCTCCGTCAAAGTTTCCGGATTCAACACATCTCACCAAAGACTATGATAATTTTGCAAGGCAACTTCGTCTTCGATGGTTTTTCAGAAATGCACCAGATAGACCTCTTCCTCCTTTTCGAGTTGCAAACCCGAATTGGAATCCTTCTAAAGTTTATCAGCCTCTGGAAGACATCATCGACACTGGAAGAGTCATACTTCAAAATTCAATCTCTTCATGTGAGCGACTTCCTCAGAACAAGCTTTCGCTTCATTTGAAAAGAGCCCTTAACAGATTGATAAAGAACCATAACATCATTATCAAGCCAGCAGATAAAAACCTTGGTTTGGTAATTCTTGATAAATCATGGTATCTTAATGAAGGTGATCGGCAACTTCTAGATCAACAGGTCTATCTCCCAGTCACCCAAGCTCCATTGAATGAACTGTTTGATAGGCTTGCCTGCATCTGTCAAAAGTCTAGTGTGCTCTCAAGGGATGAAGCAAAGTTTATTTTGCAGAAGCCAGAGCAAGGGTTCAGAGTTTGCTCTCTTTACTTCTTGCCCAAAATCCACAAACCTACAGTGGTCGGAAGGCCAATCTGCTCTTACAATGGCTTTGTTTTTGAGAATGCGTCTATATGGCTTCATCATAAGCTTTTCCCCATTCTCCTCCAACAAAAGCAACATCTAAAAGACTCCCTCACTCTGATTAAAGAGTTATCTGAGCTTCATCTACCACAAGAAATTATCCTCTTCACATTTGATGTGGAATCTCTGTACCCCAGTATTCCCACCAATGAAGGACTACATGTCCTCAAGATGATGATACAGGGTGGCTTTAACCATGTAGAGCTCAACCTCATCATGACAATTGCCTCTCTTGTTCTCAAGAACCACTATCTTGAGTTTAATGGCACTTTTTGGCATCAAATCAGAGGCACTGCTATGGGGAGTAATTTTGCTGTTGTCTATGCCTGCCTTTTTCTATGTTATTTAGAAAACCTTCAAGAACAGGTACATCCCACAACAGAGCTACTCTACTACAAAAGATACATTGATGACGCTTTAGGTTTTTGGCATGGGTCTCACACCACTTTGCTTCAACATCTTAGCAACTATGCAATGGATCTTCAGGAGCATATCAAGATAACACATGTCATCTCCAATTCATCTGTGGATTTTTTGGACATTCACCTCTTCAAAGGTACTAATTTTCAAACCACAGGAAAGCTTTCTACTAGTTGTTTTCAGAAAGAGCTGAACAGGTATCAATACCTCCCTTTCTCTTCCTGGCACCCTAGTCATCAAAAGGAATCCTTCATCATTGGAGAACTTAAGCGTTATGTCATCAGGGAAAGCACGCTTCAAAGCTACATCAAGCTAAAGCTTTTGTTTTTCCAACGACTTCGAGGTAGAGGATATCCGGATTCTCTCCTTCGGAAAACTTTCAGCAAGGTCAAGTACAATATGCGAACAGCTCTACTTCTAAAGGCTTCCAATCAAGAAACCTCTTCGAGTAAGCGGATCCCCCTGGTTCTTAAGCTTGATTACTCCAAGTACACCAAAGCTTTAAACTTGGGGGCCTCCCTAAACCCTAAAATTTTTCGGCTTTGCCAACAAAATCCCGAGCTGAAGCATATACCTAGACCTATGATTTGCTGGAGAAATCCAAGGAATCTGCGCTCCTATCTTGTTAGATCAAGGTTTCGAACCTCTAATTTGTAACTTTCTATTTTTAGTAAGTACTATTTTTAGCGTGGACCCACCTTTGTAAAGCAACCCTTGGGAGCATCGGCTTAACAGCATATGAGACCTCCCATGTTTGGTTCTGCTATCGGGAAAACCCTCCACCTATTTTATGCATCTCTCTAGTCTTCTAGTTACCTTATGTAACTTATTTTTGCATGTAGAGTCAACATGTCCACTCTAGCCTAATGGTTAAGGCTTGTGACTCTAATGAAAGAGGTCATGAGTTCAAAACCCATAGCTTGCATGAGATGCTATTGAGCTTCTTTTACTTGTTTAGAGAGCTCTACTTATCCGATTCGAGCGCCGTTTGTTGCATTGGGTTCTTCATGTCCTAAGCTTGCTTTTTCACAACAAAAGGCTGAATTATCCCACATGCAAAGAGGCAAAAGCTAGCCCTCCCTTCTCTACATAAGGGAGAGCTCTCATTCTTGTAATCTCAAACTTGGGTGTTCCACTGAAGAGCTCATTCTAGAGCGAAACTAGTTTGGAACTACACCCTCAAGTTAATACAAGAAATCGACTTTTTTTAAGTCTTTTTTGTCTCTTAAATCAAATCAAATTTTGTCTTGTGTTTTGTGTATGCTAGGCACTTAGTCCTTTTTTGGGCAAGTAAAGTGTCTTTCTTGTGTGTGTGAGTAAGGCCATTGGTTTGGTGCTTAGTAAGAGGCACTTGGTCATTAATTTGGCTGGTTTAGTGTCTTTCTGCTAAGTATGCTCCTTCAATCTGGCATAATGTCATATTGCGTGGCATGCTAAGTGTCATTTCGATTGATGCACCTTCCCTTCCCCTTACCTTTATTTTTGAGGGCAACTAGTCGTTCTTTTGCGGCAAGTTGTTGTCCCCACGTCTTAGCCTTTGGTTTGGTGGACAACTAGTCGTTCTTTTGCGGCAAGTTGTTGTCCCCACATCTTAGCCTTTATTTTGCGTGGGCAACTGGTCGTATTTTTCGGCTAGCTGTTGTCCTCGTGAGGTGGGATTTTGGACTTCTTGGTCATAGTGCGTGGCCATCTTAAGTTCATACTATTCACACCTCAACACCATATCTTACATACACTTCACTTGACTATCACGTAACCGGCCCCCCGAAAAATTTACTTTTTGCTGCCGCAGCTACCGGTTATTTATCTTTATCACTCCACAACCGCACACCTGAAAAAACCCCTAAACCCTAAACCCTAAACCCTAAACCCGTTTAGGGTAAACCCGTTTAGGGTTTAGGGTTTAGGGTTTAGGGTAAGAACTAGGATTCACCCAGTCCCTAGGGTTACAGTGCCATTAGGGTTTAGGGTTTAGGGTTTAGGGTAAGAACTAGGGTTCACCTAGTCCCTAGGGTTACAGTGTCATTAGGGTTTAGGGTTTAGGGTTTAGGATTTAGGGTAAGAACTAGGGTTCACCCAGTCCCTAGGGTTACAGTGCCATTAGGGTTTAGGGTTTAGGGTAAGAACTAGGGTTCACCCAGTCCCTAGGGTTACAGTGCCATTAGGGTTTAGGGTTTAGGGTTTAGGGTAAAAACTAGGGTTCACCCAGTCCCTAGGGTTACAGTGCCATTAAGGTTTGGGGTTTTTTCCAGGTCCAAAATCGCCGTGGCGTCTCCCTAAGCGGCTTCTGTTCACCGTGGCGTCTCCCTAAGCGGCTTCTGGATTTTGGGTTCTGGTATTGGTTCTGGCTCACTAAACAGCAATTCTGCGCGCGCAAAAAACAGCAATCCTGCGCGCGCGAAAGACACGCCCTCCCATCATTTTTCGGCGATTCTAACGTCACGAGATGGATCGTAACGCTGCGTAGCAACGCCACAGCGTTGCTACTCCCTAAGCGGCTTCTGTTCACCGCGGCGTCTCCCTAAGCGGCTTCTGTTCACCGTGGCGTCTCCTTAAGCGGCTTCTGTTCACCGTGGCGTCTCTCTAAGCGGCAACGCCACAGCGTTGCTACTCCCTAAGCGGCTTCTGTTCACCGCGGCGTCTCCCTAAGCGGCTTCTGTTCACCGTGGCGTCTCCTTAAGCGGCTTCTGTTCACCGTGGCGTCTCTCTAAGCGGCAACGCCACAGCGTTGCTACTCCCTAAGCGGCTTCTGTTCACCGCGGCGTCTCCCTAAGCGGCTTCTGTTCACCGCGGCGTCTCCTTAAGCGGCTTCTGTTCACCGTGGCGTCTCTCTAAGCGGCTTCTGTTCACCGTGGCGTCTCCCTAAGCGGCTTCTGTTCACCGCGGCGTCTCCCTAAGCGGCTTCTGTTCACCGTGGCGTCTCCCTAAGCGGCTTCTGGATTTTGGGTTCTGGTGTTGGTTCTAGCTCACTAAACAGCAATTCTGCGCGCGCAAAAAACAGCAATCCTGCGCGCGCGAAAAAACACGCCCTCCCATCATTTTTCGGCGATTCTGACGTCACGAGGTGGATCGTAACGCTGCGTAGCAGCGCTACAGCGTTGCTACTTCCTAAGCGGCTTCTGTTCACCGTGGCGTCTCCCTAAGCGGCTTCTGTTCACCGTGGCGTCTCCCTAAGCGGCTTCTGTTCACCGTGGCGTCTCCCTAACCGGCTACTCCCTAAGTGCCTTCTGTTCACCGTGGCGTCTCCCTAAGCGGCTTCTGTTCACCGTGGCGTCTCCCTAAGCGGCTTCTGTTCACCGTGGCGTCTCCCTAAGCGGCTTCTGGATTTTGGGTTCTGGTGTTGGTTCTGGCTCACTAAACAGCAATTCTGCGCGTGCAAAAAATAGCAATCCTGCGCGCGCGAAAAACACGCCCTCCCATCATTTTTCGGTGATTCTGACGTCACGAGGTGGATCGTAACGCTGCGTAGCAGCGCTACAGCGTTGCTACTCCCTAAGCGGCTTCTGTTCACCGTGGCGTCTCCCTAAGCGGCTTCTGTTCATCGTGGCGTCTCCCTAAGCGGCTTCTGTTCACCGTGGCGTCTCCCTAAGCGGCTTCTGTTCACCGTGGCGTCTCCCTAAGCGACTTCTGGATTTTGGGTTCTGGTGTTGGTTCTGGCTCACTAAACAGCAATTTTGCGCGCGCAAAAAACAGCAATGCTGCGCGCACGAAAAACACGCCCTCCCATCATTTTTCAGCGATTCTAACGTCACGAGGTGGATCGTAACGCTGCATAGCAGCGCTACAGCGTTGCTACTCCCCAAGTGCCTTCTGTTCACCGTGGCATCTCCCTAAGCGGCTTCTGTTCACCGTGGCGTCTCCCTAAGCGGCTTCGGTTCACCGTGGCGTCTCCCTAAGCGGCTTCTGTTCACCGTGGCGTCTCCCTAAGCGGCTTTTGTTCACCGTGGCGTCTCCCTAAGCGGCTTCTGGATTTTGGGTTCTGGTGTTGGTTCTGGCTCACTAAACAGCAATTCTGCGCGCGCAAAAAACAGCAATCCTGCCCGCGCGAAAAACACGCCCTCCCATCATTTTTCGACGATTCTGACGTCACGAGGTGGATCGTAACGCTGCGTAGCAGCGTTACAGCGTTGCTACTCCCTAAGTGCCTTCTGTTCACCGTGGCGTCTCCCTAAGCGGCTTCTGTTCACCGTGGCGTCTCCCTAAGCGGCTTCTGGATTTTGGGTTCTGGTGTTGGTTCTGGCTCACTAAACAGCAATTTTGGGATCGTGACGCTGCATAGGGAAGCATGTCCTTCAGCAAACATTTCAGAGAGTATGCAACATAACCGGCCTCCTAAAAATTTATTTTTTCAGGCGCAGCTACTTTTAGCTACCGCAGCTAACCCTAAACCCTAAACCCTGACCCCTAACCCTAAACCCTAAACCCTAAGCCCTAACCCCTGAACCCTGAACCCCTAACCCTGAACCCTGACCCCTGAACCCTGAACCCTAACCCCTAAACCATGAACCCCTGAGCCCTAAACCCTAAACCCTAAACCCTAAAAACCCTAAAAACCTAAACCCTAACCCCTAAACCCTAAAACCCTAAAACCCTAAAATCCTAGCCCCTAGACCCTAGCCCCTAAACCCTAAGCCCTAAGCCCTAAGCCCTACCCCCTAAACCCTAACCCCTAAACCCTAACCCCTAAAACCCTAATCCTAGACCCTAAACCCTAGACCCTAGACCTTAGCCCCTAAACCCTAAGCCCTAAGCCCTAAGCCCTAAGCCCTAAGCCCTAAACCCTACCCCCTAAACCCTACACCCTACACCCTAAAAGCCTGAACCCTGAACCCTAAAAGCCTGAACCCTGAACCCTGAACCCTGCAACCCTGAACCCTGCAACCCTAAACCCTGAACCCTGCAACCCTGAACCCTGAAACCCTGAACCCTGAACAACCCTGAACCCTGAACCCTGAACCCTGAACCCTAAACCCTAAACCCTAAACTTTTTCGGCTTTGCCAACAAAATCCCGAGCTGAAGCATATACCTAGACCTATGATTTGCTGGAGAAATCCAAGGAATCTGCGCTCCTATCTTGTTAGATCAAGGTTTCGAACCTCTAATTTGTAACTTTCTATTTTTAGTAAGTACTATTTTTAACGTGGACCCACCTTTGTAAAGCAACCCTTGGGAGCATCGGCTTAAAGCATTATGAGACCTCCCATGCTTGGTTCTGCTATCGGGAAAACCCTCCACCTATTTTATGTATCTCTTTAGTCTTCTAGTTACCTTATGTAACTTATTTTTGCATGTAGAGTCAACATGTCCACTCTAGCCTAATGGTTAAGGCTTGTGAGTCTAATGAAAGGGGTCATGAGTTCAAAACCCATAGATTGCATGAGATGCTATTGAGCTTCTTTTACTTGTTTAGAGAGCTCTACTTATCCGATTCGAGCGCCGTTTGTTGCGTTGGGTTCTTCATGTCCTAAGCTTGCTTTTTCACAACAAAAGGCTGAATTATCCCACATGCAAAGAGGCAAAAGCTAGCCCTCCCTTCTCTACATAAGGGAGAGCTCTCATTCTTGTAATCTCAAACTTGGGTGTTCAACTGAAGAGCTCATTCTAGAGCGAAACTAGTTTGGAACTACACCCTCAAGTTAATACAAGAAATCGACTTTTTTAAGTCTTTTTTGTCTCTTAAATCAAATTTTGTCTTGTGTTTTGTGTATGTGAGGCACTTAGTCCTTTTTTTGGGCTAGTAAAGTGTCTTTCTTGAGTGTGTGAGTAAGGCCATTGTTTTGGTGCTTAGCAAGAGGCACTTGGTCATTAATTTGGCTGGTTTAGTGTCTTTCTGCTGAGTATGCTCCTTTGATCTAGCATAATGTCATATTGCATGGCATGCTAAGTGTCATTTCGATTGATGCACCTTCCCTTCCCCTTACCTTTATTTTTGAGGGCAACTAGTCGTTCTTTTGCGGCAAGTTGTTGTCCCCACGTCTTAGCCTTTGGTTTGGTGGACAACTAGTCGTTCTTTTGCGGCAAGTTGCTGTCCCCACATCTTAGCCTTTAGTTTGCGTGGACAATTGGTCGTATTTTTTGGCTAACTGTTGTCCTCGTGAGGTGGGATTTTGGACTTTTTGGTCATAGTGCGTGGCCATCTTAAGTTCATACTTTCACACCTCAACACCATATCTTACATACACTCCACTTGACTATCACGTAACCGGCCCCCCGAAAAATTTATTTTTTGCTGCCGCAGCTGCCGGTTATTTATCTTTACCACTCCACAACCGCACACCTGAAAAAACCCTAAACCCTAAACCCAAAACCCTAAAACCCTGAACCCTGAACCCTAGACCCTCGACCCTCGACTCTAAACCCTAAACCCTAAACCTAGACCCTAAACCCTAAACCGGTTGCTGCTAAACCCTAAACCCTAAACCCTAAACCCGTGAACCGTGACCCTAAAACCCGAAAACCCTAAACCCTGTAAACTACTACGAATTTTCCCAGATATTGACGTAAAATGCTATCCATCAGCGTCATAAACATCGCTGGAGCATTGGTTAGCCCAAATGGCATAACCAAAAAACTCAAAATGCTCGAGACGGGTCCTAAATGCTGTCTTCGCAACATCTTCTGCTTTAATTCTAACCTGATGATACCCTGATAGGTGTACTTTTGTAAAGTATCTCGATCCATAGAGTTGATCAAACAACTCATCCATGCATGGCATCAGATACTTGTTCTTAATCGTTATCTGATTAAGAGCCCTATAGTCTATGCACATCCGCATAGATCCGTCTTTCTTCTTTACCAGAAGAATAGGGGATGCCCACGGACTTGAACTAGGCCGAATAAAGCCTTTGTTCAAATATTCCATCAATTGTTTTTCCACCTCCTGTGCCTCGGAGTGGCTTAACCTATAAGCAAGTTTGCTTATAGGTTTTGATCCTGGCATAACTTCGATGCCATGGTCTACTTCTCTAGATGGTGGTAAGCCATCTAGCAAATCATCAGGAAAAACATCTTGAAATTCCTCTAATAAATTCATTAAAGTATCTACGTACTTTTTCTTTAATGTCTCTTTCACCTTGGATTTTTTCTTGTTTGAATCGCATTCATGCCAAACAGGGTTTTCAAACAGTGGGTCTCGTCCAAGGCTATTTTGTTTTCTTTGTTTGTCTATGCAAACATCATCTACAGTTTCATCTATGGAAATAGAATTTAAAAGAGGGTAACAAGCATATACCTCTGCTATCTAGTCTCTGCGGACCGCTGTGCACAGCTCCATGGAGGAAATAAGTGGTGTGGCGAGGACAGTACGGTCGCCCTGCAGGGTAATGACGCTACCTCCATGCTCAAAACGTAGCGTATTATGTAGGTAACTCCGAGCTAGACTAGGGCCCAAGCCATACAACCACTCCCTGCCTAGATATATGTCTGCTCTGCCTAAGTGCATGACCTAAAAGTCAAGCGGAGCCTCGTAGTCCTGCATAGATAATGGGACCCCCAATACTATGGTATTCCATACCGTTTTGTCATACCCGTTGGGCTAGGCCAATAGTATACTCATGATCGCTCTAGGTCTCAGTCAACCCCAACTTCTTGACTACCGAGTAGTTCAAGAAGTTGTGGCTAGCTCCATCATCGATAAAAACTGTGACTCTATGGCCACCTATGGTGCCATACATGCGCACCATGTCATGCGGACCTATAGTAGACTGCCACATCGTTGGTATCACCGAACAAGCGTGATGCTCATTCACAATGATACATTGTCACCTCTCTGAACTCTGCGGAATTGAGAGGGAGTCTCTGCACTGTATGCAACTGCCTAGAGGATTTACCATCTCTTTTGGGCTCGTTGCCACTCGTGCTGGCTTTAGGCTTTGGACACTCAACCTTCGTGTGCCCTACATCATTGCAATTAAAGCAGCGATTTTCCTTTCGCGCTTTAATATACTGCTCTTTCTTTTGGATTTCGCTGTCTCTTTTCTTCCTGGATGGTCGCGGTTTTTTAGACCAATGACCACCCTGTCCTTCCTGGTCCATCCTATCCCCCTGCTTATCACTGCGGAACCCTTTTCTTTTAAGGCTTGACCTCCTCTTTTCACTACCCTCGGCCCTGCTCGAACCACCATGCACACTACGACGCTTGATGTCATCAAATATCTGCGCATACTTAATTGCCTCTGCTAAGTCTTTAGGCTGTAAGGGCTCTACGTACTCAAGATAATTATCTTTGAGGCCTCTTTTAAAGCCTCGCAATTTCTGAAATGCATCGATCCCCTTTAGCTTGAGTAATATCTCCCTATAGTATGAGATGTACTAAGTCAGGGATTTATTCTCCATCGAGCACTTGTCCCATAACTCCCAGCTTCTCTCCACCTCATTAACAGGCAAAAACTCTTTTCGAAACATCGTTTCAAACTCCGTCCAAGTGGCAGGACGAGTTGTCAAACTCATCCACCACTTGTACGCTTTGCCGGTTAATGAGAGGCTAGCCTCTACGGGCTGTATCCGGCTAGGCTGCTGTCCCAGCACGTGCAAGTCTGACCACTTCGCTAGAAACATGTTGACTGAGTCCTTGTTTCTCTCCTTCTCCTCGCCACCAAAACTAGGCGGCTTTAAGTCTTTCAATAACGACGAAGCTATCTCTACGGACGGCCCCGCAGGTGCATCGGCCTGTACTCCTGCAACCACTGGCGAGGCTACGCTCACCCGTGTCACAAGAGCTTGTCTATCACGAGGAGTCGGAGTACTAACCGAGGCGACTGTCAGTGTGTCTAGCCGTGTGGAGATGCTCTGTAGCATCGTGACTAAGTCAGCCTGGACTTTACCCATATTGTTCAGTTTTGCATTAAGATATTTAAAAAGTCCACTAGAGAGCTCCGTCTTTGTCAAGACGTCGGCAGGGTCCAATAGGTCATAAATCGTCATCGTCATATTCTAAGAGGTCCTCCTCGGTCCCCTCGGCGACGTCGGTGTTCGTCATCTAGCTCATCAGCCAAAAAGGGGTCATCTGCTATTGCGACCGCCGCTGCAGGCTCGCTGGGTCCTAATGCGGGGTCAACAGACAAGGAGGGCGCTGGCGGATCACGCGTGATCGACGAGCAGACCGGACAATGGTCGGGCGTATACGGCCTAACAATTCGGTCAAGGTCAAACCCGCGATCGAGGATAAGAGACCTGAAAACCCTAGAGAAGTAGAAGGCGGTGGGGACACACTACGCCTAGCAGACATATTTTAATTCTTACACAAATAAAAATGTGAGAACTCGGAAATTACCCAAAAAAAATGCTAATAAAATGAGGAGTGGTGGAGAGAGAATAGTCACACCCTTACGATCGCCTGCAACAACTGTCGTCGACTGCTGATTTGTGTTGCACTGCGAGCCTCTACAAGCGTCACTACTCCGGGATGCTCCGATTCGAGAGAAAGGTGCCTGCAACTCATAAAAAAAATTAATCCCCACGGGAACCTGTGCCTAAACCACCCTGGATTATCCCTCGCCGGGATTATCCCTCCACTACCGGGAGAGAGGTGTGGGCTGGCCCCGTCGGCACTAGTTTGGCTGGCCGCCTGTGGTCGCCGGCTGCGCTGGCCTGGCTGGCCGCCGCCTGTGGGTCCGCCTGTGGGTTGGCCGCCGGCTGCGCTGGCCTGGCTGGCCTCTTGTGGGCTGGCCGTTGGCGCTGGCTTGGCTGGCCGCCTGTGGGTTGGCCGCCGACAGCACTAGGCAATCACCACTCTCTCTTCACAGCCGACTTCTCTCTCTACACCAGACGAAAAGCTCCAGCCGCCTCTCTCTCTTCACAGCCGACCTCTCTCTCTACACCAGACGAAAAACTCTTCTTTCGTAGACAAGCTCCAAAGCAAAAAAAAAATGAAATTGCTTACCTGTAATTGAGCGCTTTGGTGTGTGCAACGGAGAGAGAGAAAGAAAGAAAGATTTTATTAACGTCTTCCAAAAGACCGAACTCAGCCTATGAGACAAATCAGAGTGCCTGTATGGGGTATCCTCTGTCATCCCAACAAAATGAAAAAGTACTGAACAAAAAAGTTGAATCTGGGTGTGCAGGGGATGGAGCTCTACTACTAGGAGAATGCAAAGCTATATGCATGGAGTATACAATCATGATATGCAACCTAGCTAGCTCCATCCTGTACCATACTGGGGGTATAAAATGGTGTACATCAATGAAGGGGGTGTCCATAGCTCCCTGAAGAACATGCCTGGGTGTGCTCTGAAGCGAGCCAGTCGCTCCGCACCCTCTCTATGAAACTGAGCTCTGATCTCTGTCATCTCTCTCTGGTATAGGCGTGGTGTCCGAAAGTCAGGTGTCCTCTGTCTCCTGCGGGCTCTAAGTGTCTCTGCTCTCTGGAGAGTAATTCCTTGCCGTGTAGGGGCTGGGATGTTGGAATTAGGGTTGCAGGAATGCACACACAACTTCAAGAAGATGAGGAAGCTTGAGCACAACACAGTAGTGTATTATGAGTGCCAAAAAATGAAAGATAATAAGCCCTAGAAGATAATGGGCGTATATACAATGCACGGGGGAAAAAACCTCCTAGTGAGGGAAAAAGTGCCCCGGCGGTCCTAAGTGTGTTCACACACATCACTACTATAATATGGTAACAAATCCCCCCTGGAGTGATGCGGTGAACAAGAGCTAGCACTCATGTATAGGGAAGTGTCTAGCTATGTGGACGAATCCACAAAAGGGAGTAAGCCCAAAGCTTTGCGAAAAGCTTCGAACTTCTCACGAGACAGAGCCTTTGTGAAAAGGTCTGCAAGGTTATCCTGTGTTGGCACATAAGCCAAACTGATCTCTCCTGCAGAGAGTCTCTCCCTGACATAATGGTAGTGCACCTCAATGTGCTTCGTACGAGCATGGAACACTGGGTTCCGCGCAACTGCCAATGCGCTCTGACTGTCAGTGAAGATGGTGGTGGCAGATGGCTGCCCAACACCCAAATCAGCCATAAGGCGTCTGAGCCACACACACTCAACCGTAGCTGTGAAAGCTGCCCTGTACTCAGCTTCACAACTAGAAGTGGCCACAGTAGGCTGCTTCTTGCTCAACCATGATATGCATGAGCTTCCAAGCATGAAGCAAAAACCACTCGTGGACACGCGTGTGTCATAACAACCAGCCCAGTCAGAATCTGAAAAAGCATGTAAATCTGGCGGCAATGATCCCCCCTTGGGATAAAACAACCCAAGATGCCGAGTACCACTCAAATAGCGAAAGATACGCTTCACTGCCTGCCAATGCTTAATGCCTGGACTATGCATAAATCTGCTCACCTGTGAGACTGCAAACTGAATGTCTGGCCTCGTAATGCATACATAAATGAGGCAACCAACAGCTGTCTGATAGAGTGTGACATCAAAGTGATCTCCAGCATCATGAAGACTCAACTTCAAACCTGTCTCCATTGGAGTAGCAATAGGCTTGCAGTCTTCAAGGCCAAATCTCCGCAACAATGTTTCAATATACTTTGTCTGA
Organism: Cibotium barometz; assembly: GCF_041138505.1. Taxonomy (NCBI): domain Eukaryota; kingdom Viridiplantae; phylum Streptophyta; class Polypodiopsida; order Cyatheales; family Cibotiaceae; genus Cibotium; species Cibotium barometz. The sequence goes on from NC_141105.1 coordinate 27,814,609, forward strand.
CACAAAGCAATACCTCCATCACACTGCTTAAATTGTATCCCCAAATAATGATGCAAATGCCCCAAATCTGACATCTCAAAAGAGGCATTCAAATCAGCCTTAAAATCAGCAATATGACTCTCATTTGGTCCTGTGAGCAGCATGTCATCGACATAGAGAGCAATGATTAGATGTACACCATCCACACGTTTAGCATACAAAGTGCTTTCTGTTGGACTATTCTGAAACCCATGTGCAGTCAAATATGCATGTATTTTTTCATACCAAGCTCGTGGAGCTTGCTTTAAACCATATAAAGCCTTTTTTAACCTGCACACTTTGTTTTCCTGCCCTCTTTGAACAAAACCACGAGGCTGCGATACATACACCTCCTCATGCAAATCTCCATTTAAGAACGCAGTCTTTATGTCCAGCTGATGTACATTCCAACCATTATGAGCTGCTAATGCACAGATGCTACGAACAGTGGTCATACGACATGTGGGAGCAAAAGTCTCATCAAAATCAATGCCCTTCTCTTGAGCATAACCTTTTGCAACAAGCCTAGCCTTATGGCGATCCACTGTGCCATCAGGCTTACGCTTCAATTTGTATACCCACTTAGTGCCAATGGCCTTCTTGCCAGGGGGCAAGTCACATAAAGACCATGTACCATTCTTCATAATAGCATCGTATTCTGCTTGCATAGCAGCCATCCAATTTTCTGAACTTTGTGCCTCATCAAATGAAACAGGCTCACTTTCATCGCACATACTAGAAACAGCCAATGCATAACAATCTGACGCATAAGAGGCACCATGAGAGCCAGAACGAGTGCGACTAGACAAAGGGGCATCCAACTTGCTGTCACGCAAAGTCTGCACCAGCCATCTAGGCATATTCCTAGAGCCCTCAATCTCTTGTCTCTCATCCTCAAGTGCATCATGCACATCTGCATCAGATATAGGCTGATCTGTGCCATCATTTAAAACCTGCATAGGCTGAAAAACTGCCTCATGAGGTATTGCACTTGACTGTGCACCACTGAAAAGAGGCAACAATGTATCATAGACATCACGTGAGCTGATATCTGTCTCCTTAGTACATGAAACCAAGGGCTGAACTGCATCTTCCACAAATACAACATCACGGCTAACCAAAATGCGCTTTGTCTGTGGATGATACAAACGATAGCCTTTGCTCTCAGCACTATATCCAACAAAAATACATTTGACAGCTTTGTCATCCAATTTTCTGCGATGTTGCACAGGCACTAATGCATATGCCAGGCAACCAAAAACACGTAAATGGCCAACAGATGGCTTGCGGCCATGCCAAGCCTCATATGGAGTGACAACCTGTAATGCTTTGGTGGGACACCTGTTTAGTACATAAGTGGCACACATGACAGCCTCAAGCCAAAAACCATGTGGTAGACTTTGACTCTTAACCATACATCTTGCCATTTCCATGAGAGACCTGTTTTTTCTCTCAGCCACACCATTTTGCTGTGGTGTATACGGCACTGTACATTGGTGTTTTATCCCACGCTCAGCCAGAAATGTATTAAATTCTGAAGACATATACTCCCCCCCTCGATCTGAACGGAGGGTGCCCATCTTACTTTCTGACACATTTTCAGCCATAACCAAAAACTGTTTGAAGCACAAAAACACTTCGGACTTTGCCTTCAAAGGATATACCCATGCATGCCTGGTAAAATCATCAATGAAAGTCACGAAGTAAAGGTAGTTTCCAAATGATGGAGTTTGCATGGGACCACAAACATCACTGTGAACAAGCTGCAATCTGCGTTCAGCTCTCACTGATCCATCTTTGGGAAAGGAAGCACGCTGCATTTTACCCAATATGCAGCCCTCACAAACATGCTTGACAGGTGCCTCAAGCTTAGGCAAAGAAGACACCATTTCAGATTTCTGCAGGCGCAGCAAACTTGCAAAATTCAGATGACCAAAACGTGCATGCCACAGTTTTGCATTTGAAATAGCCTGCGTATCCATAATAGCACATGCTGAATCCTCTACACATTTGCCATCCATATTGAGCTTATACAGCCCTCGACATAGTGAACCAGATGCTACTATGATGTCACCACAAGAGAGATCATGAACAGTACATCTGTCATCCACAAATTTTACAACCAAACCTGTTTTGGCAAATGCGGAGACTGACAGCAGATTCTTTTTGATCCCTGGCACATACAATGCATCAAAAAGTGTAAAGGTGTTGCCATTTGCAACATTCAGCACAATCTGTCCAACTCCTTTAACGGGATAAGAGGAGTTATTGGCACAAGTGACAGTATTCCCTGTGGGAGCAGACTCAAGGAAAGTGAATAAACTGCGCTGCGAGGTGATATGCTTAGTGGCACCACTGTCAAAGTACCATACATCTGAATCTACTGCAGACATACATGTGTCATGCAAAGATGGGTCATAACTGCACTGCGCATTGAATGCCCATTCTGTATCTAGCACAACATTAGCAGATTCATTGTTAGAAGGAGAGGCATCTGCAACAGCCATACCAGCCTCTTTCTTCTTAGCCTCTTTCGCAGCCAGCTTAGGACACGCTTTGATGACATGATCATTTCCCTTACAGTACTTGCAAAATGTCTTCTGTTTGTCACCCTTCTTCTCATCTTTGTCTTCCTTCTTTGGTTGCGCAGCATTTGCAGATTTCTGCTTACTAGAAGAAAAGCCAGCTTTACCTTTCCCGCTTCTCTGACTAGCAACGAAAGCTTGATCTGCGACACGCATATTATTCCTGTTTTGCCTTGACTGGTCTTCTTGCAGCAAAACAGAAACTAACTCCTCAAATGATAAGGCATTGGGATTGCCTTTCATCATCAAGCGAAGAGTGGAAGCAAAACCCTGATAAGAATCTGGTAGACCATTCAAAACAGTCTGCACAAGTGAACTGTCTGACAGGATTTCATCTGCAGAAATGAGCTGCTCTTTGAAATCCTTGATCTTTGTCAAAAAGCTATCCATAGAATCACCTTCGTTCATATGCTCATTCTCCAACTGTTTTCGGAGATAAGCAACACGAGCCTCATTTCTTGCCTGATACAATGTGGCAAGTACATCCCAAGCATCCTTAGAAGTCCTGCAGGAGCGAATATGTGGGATAATGGTACGTTTGACAGACAGCGCAATCAAGGCATGAGCCTGCGCATCTCTACCATCCCAACGAATCTGCTCTGCTGAAAGTGGTGGTTCTCGAACAGCTGCTACAGCACTTGTGCCTGCACCATCATCAACAGTACCTGTTTCTGATGTGTTTGCAGCATTCCCAGCCACAATAGGACGTGCATCAATACCCTGCACAATATTCCATAACCCCTTTGCTACCAATACATGTCGCATCATATATGCCCACAATGGATAGTTGGTGCCATCCAACTTATCCTCAGCAGCCAACATGCGGAATACATCATTGTTGTCAGCCATGGCCAATGACTGTACTACTAGATGTAAATGCTGTCTGTAAGAGGTAAACCTGTATAAAATCGACCTGTGCTATGCAGCACAGCCCAAAACAGACGAATGGGCACCTGTCCTGCAGATTTTAATCTTGACAGAAAATCTGCACAGTAGGACGATTTTGCCTGCGCAGTACTTGGAATGCAAAAACGGAGGGCGAAATGACTTCAGATCAAAATTCTGAAACGACCAAGCCCTACGGGCTTTCCCACGGCATATACTAACCTGCAGACGCTCGTGAAACCTCGTTGCAATCGGAGGAGATGAAGCGGCAGGTGCCGGTGATGCTGCCCGGGAGGAGGAAGCCGGCTCTGATACCAATTGTTGGAATTAGGGTTGCAGGAATGCACACACAACTTCAAGAAGATGAGGAAGCTTGAGCACAACACAGTAGTGTATTATGAGTGCCAAAAAATGAAAGATAATAAGCCCTAGAAGATAATGGGCGTATATACAATGCACGGGGGAAAAAACCTCCTAGTGAGGGAAAAAGTGCCCCGGCGGTCCTAAGTGTGTTCACACACATAACTACTATAATATGGTAACATGGGAGGGGGATGGATCTGTGAAAAAATGTAGTAATCTGTGTCTGTCGCCCCCCCTCTGGAGCTGTCTGAGCCTGTAATAATGTCTCTCTGTGGCGCTGTATGTCTAGAATGTATCTCCCCAATATGCACTGGTCTGCTGCCTCAAAGATCTGGCGTAGGGAATGTGGCTCTCTGAATAAAATGGGATATCTCTCTCTGATGGTTGTATATGCTCTGCATCTGCATACATAATGCTCCTCACTCTCCACCTCCTCTCTGCACAATCTGCATACCCTCTCCTCTCGGGGGATCCGTGTTGCTCTGCCAGTCTCAATCTCCAATCGGTGTGATGAAACTCTGAGCTGACCGATAGCCACTCGGGAGCCGTGTGGTAAAAAGCCCTCCATGTATCTAGGCCTCTCTATAAATCCATCATCAGTGATACTCATGAAGTGATCTCTGTAGTATAGCAACTTCGGTGGAAGAGGCTGTGTAGGCGATATCCATGTCTCTCGTGTATAGAGCTGCCATAGATCCTGTCTCAATACTTTGTTCCTCTCACTATGAGAGAGACAGATATGTGGTGCATCCCTGTCATACTGGAATGGTGGTAGATGATCCATGTCTAGGCCATGCTGTGAGAACCAATGTGTGACCTGTGCATACCATGATCCTCTGTCTCCTGCCTCACCCAGCTGTCTAGATGCCTCAAAAGCTCTGTATGACAATCTGTCCTGTGGCATCTCTCTGAATCTGTCTAGCAGGCATATACTCTGAAATATGGCCTCTACCATCATAGGAGGCGCAGCAAACTCTGCTCGGATAATGTCATGAGGCACTGACGGTTTGCTGCGTATCATGCGTGCCATCATGAGGGCCTATGGTCTCTCTATCTGTGTCCACCAATGGGTAGCAAGGCCTGGCGCCCATACCGCTGCTCCATACATCAATGCCGGTGTGACTAATGTGTCAAATAGCCACCCCTTCGTCCGGGGCTCCTGAAAATGCGCCTGGTGGCACTGTCTCTCTAGCATAGCCAATGCTGCATATCCCTGTGTCAATCTAGCTCTGGCTATTGAACCCATGGTGAAGCGTGTGGCTGCTCTGCAGAGAAGGTAACCCCTAGGTACACGTATAATGTCACCACCTCCACCTGGCATCCTGCGAGAGTGAATGTCAGCTGACTCCTGCCCTGTCTCGATGTATGAAAGACCATAACCTTGGTTTTCCCAAGGTTCACAGTAAGACCCCTCTGTGTGCAGAAATCATCGAGTGCATGTAGATGCTACTGTAGACCACCTGGAGACTCAGACACTAATACAATATCATCAGCATAGAGCATAATATGTACTAAGATACCTGCTAAATCAACTCCATCTCCGCCTCCCCGTGTAATGAAGTCAGCTACCTGATCAATGTATAACCCAAATAGCGTGGGGGAAAGTGGGCATCCTTGCTTCACACCAATGGTGCTAGCAATAGTCTCGGACATACCTCCTGGACATCTGACTCGCCCAAAAACCTGCTCATATAATGCATAGATGCCCCATGTCATATCTGCTGGTATTCCAAGAGACTGCAGGCGCTGAAAGAGCCTCTCTCGTGGTACTGTGTCAAATGCCTTGCGGAAATCCACAAAGCAGCAATAGAGCTTTCTCTTCCTCACTCTGGCCTGATCAATCATACATCTCAAAGTGAATACATGGTCAGTGGTAGAGAAAGCTCTCCTGAAGCCTGCCTGCCCTGATGAGCGTAAACCTGCTCGCTCAGCATATAAGCTAAGCTCTTGCTCCAGCACTGCACCATAGAGTTTGGCCAGCACGTGGCCAACCATAACCGTCCTGTAGTTGCTCGGATCGAGCATATCCCCTGTTTTGTGAATCGGCACAATGGTGTGCATCGTCCACTCCGCAGGCAAACCCTCTGCTAGTGCCCTGTTAAATAGGTGTGTAAGGAAAGGAGCTAAAGAATCTACTGCATATATGAGATGCTCACCCTGCAGGCCCATATGGTCGGCGGCCCATCCATGCTGTAGGTGGCGGATAGCTTCCTGTACCATCGAGTGGGTAAAGAAGCTAGATGTGGTAGGTCGAGGCTCTTGTGTGGCTGAGGTATAGGTGGCTGCTGTGGGGCATGGTATAGGCCCTCTGCATATGTGTGCCATGTCTGTGGGTCTGCAATAGGTGTCGGGGTCCGGGGCTCTCTGAAGTGCCGCCATGAGACAGGGCTGTCTCTACTCATGAAGAAATGAAAGATCTCTAGCTCCTGTATCTCTGCGAAGGCCCGCCTTTTGCGGGGCGAGTAAGTCTCCTCATCTCTCTGCTCGACTCCTGCTCTGTGCTAGCTCCCAAGGCTCTCTGTATGCGGAGCCGTGAGTATAGGGCTCTCCACTCGTCATCATACCATCTATTCTGGGGCATAGTCCCAGGTCTCGCAGGCTCTCCTGAGTGTACACGATGTGGGAAGCTCTGTAATGCAGCCGTGTTGTGTAGGAGTGATGCCAGCTGGGCTGTAATGGTATCCATAGGTGCCAGGAGATCCATGAGTAGGAGCCCATCCTCTACTCTGCCAGTGTATATGTCTGCCATGTCATGTGTGAAGTAGATGGTAGTGTGTGGTGTCGGTATGTGGGGGGCTGGTGATACTGGTGATCCGGCTAGTGAAAATGCCAAGTATGTATGATCTGCCCCAATAGGACGAGGTGGAATGGAGAATGAGGTGACAAGCTGTGATGCCTCCAAAGACCCCATAATGTAGTCTACCACCGTGCCTCCGGTCCGTGTATAACCCCCATGTGGGAAGCATGTCAGCCCTCCTGATCCTCGCCACTGTAGCATCCCGTTATAAATAACGAGACGATGCCTGGCTCCCAACTCGAGTAAGTGGTCCCCATAATGTCCTCACCTCACACTGTCTGCTCTGTGTGTGGGCATTGAAGTCGCTCGTAAGAAATACTTCCCCTAGTGTAGAATAATGCATAGTCTCCTCTGACAGACAAGTGTATGGCGAGGCTCCTGTCTCCTCCTCCTGTGGCATGTCCTCTGTAATGACATAGGAGGATCCTGATGGAGAAAAGTAACATAGAGCTATGTATATAACCCTGTCCTGTGAGAGCTATAAGCTGATCCACATGTATCTGGCCTCTGGATCCTGTGCTACCACTCTCAGTCTCCCCTGTAGCTCCCGTCTGAATAGGACTGCTACTCCCCCCGACCCTCTCGAGGTACCCTAGCGTGTGGTCCTCTTGTATGTTGACTCACACTGGAATCCCTCTACTCGAGGTAGCCCTCTCTCTGGGCTCTGATGTGTCTCTGTCAGAAGTATGATGTCTCTTCCCACCATAACATGCTCCAGTTGTCCAGGCTGCACCCATAGTGAACCATTACAATTCCATACTGCCATGTGTATCTCTGTCAGTGGCCTGGTCTGTGTCCCATAGGCCCCAAACCGCTAATCCATGGGCCGGCCATCAATGATGACCCGACCATCTCGATAGAAGGCCTTCTCTCCTTGCGTGTAAGACTCGTGGCATGCAAGTTCTCCTATGCTCAAGCTGCATCCTCGTGAGATCATCATCCAAGAAAATAGGAGCTCCCTCTAAACCCCGTAGTATGACCCTCTTCCTCATGAAGGTGACCCTCTCCGTCTCTCTTGCAAACTGTAGGATGAGGGCTCGCTTGCGTGTTGAGTCTTTCCCGACTCTCCATGCTTTGGTGAAGGGGAGAGGGTGCTCTTCCTTGTAGCCGAGCTTCATGCATAGAAGCTGTCCATCTTTCTCGAGAGTGGAGTCGGGTGTCTCGGCTATACCTGTGACTCGAATGTTGAGGTGGCGGGCATGCCTCATCTTCTCCTCGTCAATGGTGGTGTGAATGATTTGGTGTTCTTCCCTTTGAGTCTCCTCCCTCACTTCTTTACGGATGTTCTTCTTCACCACCTCGACCCATCCTGACTGCTTGGCTTCGAGCTTTCCCTCCATGTCCTTTGTGATCTCCTTGGAGATCTCTTCTTTGATGGCCGTGAGAGTGTTGTCATTGATCTCCCCTTCTTCCTTCTTAGTATTCTTGATGGCTACCATTTCCACTTTCAATGCATTCACCTCCTCCTTGAGTGCCGTGTTCTCTTGTTCGAGGTTCGTGACCCGTGCTTTGAGAACTATGATGTGTCGGTGTAGTTTGTTTTCCACCTCATTGAGGTTGGAATCGGATGTCTTCTTGTTCTCCTTGATTAGTGCCTTCATTGCCATCTCGAGGGCCTCGAGTTTCTCTTGGAGACTTGGGGCCATTCCTCCAGATCACTCTGCAGTCCTTCCCACAGGCAGGGAGGAGAGAGAGAGAGAGAGAGAGAGTTATGTTGCTGCCTTGGGGGCCTGAGCAAGGGTGGGCGGGGAAAGGGGACAGAGGCGAAATGAACTGAAGGGGACAAAGGCGAAATGAACAGTGCTGAAGCGGCGGGGGGGGGGGGGGGGGGAGAGGCGAAATGAAGGAAAGGGGACAAAGGCGAAATCAACAGTGCTGAAGCGGGGGGGGGGGGGGGGCAGAGGCGAAATGAACAGTGCTGAAGCGCTGGGGGGGCAGAGGCGAAATGAACTGAAGGGGACAGAGGCGAAATGAACAGTGCTGAAGCGGGGGGGGCAGAGGCGAAATGAAGGAAAGGGGACAGAGGCGAAATGAACAGTGCTGAAGCGGGGGGGGGGCAGAGGCAAAATGAACAGTGCTGGAGAGAGAGAGAGAGAGAGAGAGAGAGAGAGAGAGAGAGAGAGAGAGAGAGAGAGAGAGAGAGAGAGAGAGAGAGAGAGAGAGAGAGAGAGAGAGAGAGAACCCTTCCTTCTAGCTATGGCCGCCTCCCTCCACACAGTCGATTGTGGAGATAAGGATAAGATTTTTATTGAATGGTTGAAAACCATTGAGTGGGCTCCAGTCCCCGGTCACGCACGGACCCTGACCAAATGAAACTGACACTCTGATACCAATGTTAGATCACCGTAGCACCACAACGGGTGTTACCACAGGAGGGGACGGCCTCTAGCTCACCACCCAGCCACCACAGAGGAAGAATGAGGATTGCCCCTCATCCCCCAGGCTATATAGTGTGTGGCCTGCCGTCCACACTAGCCTGGCTGCCCATGACTCCGCATGGGCGTCCTCTCCCACTGAACCCCGGCGGATGGTAACTTTCTTGGCCATCCGGTCTGCCGTCGATCTCACAGGCATTACAACCTACGTGACAACTGCTTTGTGCATCCTCGCAGAAAACTCTTCTTTTGTTTGCTTGAGCATGTCTTGTACCAAGCAGCCCATCCATAGGGACTCCTTCGTAGAGATCTGCTCACATAGAAAAATTATATCTACTCTCTCTCTCTCACACACACTCCCTCTCTCGGCACACACTTTTCCACGCATAAACTCTCTCTTTACACACACGAGTACGAATCTCTCTGCTCTATATATTGAACCCGTGCATTGTTTTTTTTTTCCGAGAAAAGATCCTTTCATTAGTTATATAATGAACCCGTGCATTGTTGGTGACCAAGGTTATAGAAAAGAACCATCTGTCTCTCACTCTCTGCTCCCCCATCTCTCTCTCTCATTTTTTCTCTTCCTTCCTCTAGATGTTTTTCTCTCTCTCTCACACACAAAAAAAAAGTCCCACCGTTGGTCGTATATACTCTCGTGTTGCATTCTACTGGCGCGGCATCACCCGTTGAGGCCGTCTTCGACGTGCGAAGACGTGTAGGAGCTAGGCACCTACACGTCCACATGCATATCCTTTGATCCGTGCAATTTAAGAGATGCCATCTCAAGATGGGAGCTCTTGAGGTGCTTTTGCAAGAGCAGAGTACTTTGCTACCTCACGATTTTAAGATGCATGTGCATGGCACTGTATTTGGAGACAAGACCTCATATTGGAGTTGTTCAAGATAGTTCAGTGCTTTCTTGCCTTAGCCATACCTTGAAATTCTATGACGAGTTTGTTCCCCCTTAATCAAGCTCCTCCTACAAGCAAGTCACGGCCATGGCATCTAGAGAGAGCCCAAAATAGTTCACTATTTCCTCTGTTGTTGTTGCGATGGGTAGGACCTAGGCACCTACATGCACTTACGGGTCATATCTTTGCCCATCTTGGTGTTATTGGGTAGATCCTTCGATTGGGACATTTTAAGAAATGAGGTTCCACGAAGGGAGCTCTTGAAGTACTTGGTCTACTTTTACAAGATCATCGTGCTTACATCCATACTATCAAAGTGTTGCCAAGCACCAACAACATTTGCATCCATACTATCAAAGTGTGGCCAAGCACCAACAACATTTCAAACAACCCTACTCTAGCTCTTCTCTGATCATGGGCATCCGCATCCGCTTCAATGTAGCCATTCAAGTTGTAAGGAAACTTCTCGGTTGTCGGAGAGAGACCGACGGGCACAGGTAATAGCCCTTATTATTAGGCCAGGCATCTAATGGCTTTATCTCAAAGCTCAGAATCACAAGTCATTAGTTTATTTATTCAAATCAAAAGACCTGATGTGGCACGGGTCAAAATAAACTCCAAAAATTTAAAACAACCGCTCAGAGCAAAACTCGGGCAAAAGAACGAGGAACGCGATGGAGAAAGGAGTGGAGCAGCGCAGAGCATAGAGTTTTGAATCTTTCTCTCTCCATGCACTCTCTTTGTTTGAAGGTATGGACCTGACCCTTCGTTCGTTTTCCAGCCTCTTTTGCTTACGGCTTGATAGACAAAGGCTCTCTCTCTTTGTCTATCTCTCTCTTAGGAATGTCTTGAGAATTAGGGTTTTTGTCAAGGCCCAATAGAAATTTAGAGCAGAAGCTCGGATTGCAATATCAGGCTTCACACCTTTTTGCCAAGACATGGGCACTCACAGTTCTTCTCATGCTTTTCATTGTCATCTCTCTCTCTATAAGGAATGTCTTGAGAATTAGGGTTTTTGTCAAGGCCCAATAGAAATTTAGAGCAGAAGCTTGGGTTGCAATATCAGGCTTCACACCTTTTTGCCAAGACATGGGCACTCACAGTTCTTCTCATGCTTTTCATCATCATAATCATGCACGTTTTCGTCCTAGGTCACCCACATCAGCAAGTAATTCCGCATTCTCTTTTTCACCATGGCGTCATCAACATGTACAATTAAAAGAATGTCATCATCATCATTAGAGATGATGACATCATCATTTCCATCTTCACATCCCTCGTGGCATGATGACATAGCCATACCAAAGAGCTCCTACTTGCAAAATTCTTGCCTACGACACCTCTGCAAGAATTGCACCCTGCAGGATGTGTGCCATGGACAAAGATTTCTTATCTTTGAATATCATGATGTCCACGTACGAGTTGTGAGGCTTTTCGTCTGTTTAACCACATGCAAAATGAAGGTATGATCCCTAACAAGTTTATCTTTGCTACTATTCTTTCTGCATCTAAAGGTGATCCGGGCCAAGATGTTGTGTTGTGGACATAGTTGTCAAGTGCGAAAATACAGTTTAGAAATGGGAATTTCAAATTTAGGAAAAAAAGTTCGATAGAGGTACGGTCCACTTTTAAAGACATGTAAATTCACTTAAAAAATAGAGACTTGTACACATTTAGACCTCCAAATATGTACCCACAACATTTTTTTTTATTGCACATTAATTAATGACCGTGTATTATCAATACGGTACCCCGTCATGGTGTAAAGATTAAAGAAGTATAGTAGTACTGACTAGTCACTAAGGACTCGCGTCTAGACCCTAACTTGTAAATGGTAATTTGTAAATTCTAATTTGAAATTTTAATTTTATTTTGTTGATATTTAAATTTTGATTTTTTATTGGCAAACCAGCCATGTGGCATGGGCCATGGTCATCTCCATGTGGCATGCACCATAATTTATAAAGTATAAACGCTATTATATATATGATATATCATATATTGTATATGATATATGGTATATGGTATATCATATATGATATACCATATCATAATTATATCATATATGTATAATATGGACCATAATGGGATCTCAACCATGGGCCATGGATGGTATTCAAAATGGCTACTAATAGGCAGAATCCCCCCTCTCCCTGGGAAAAAAAACCAAAATGGCTAGAAGTAGTCGACCTTTGGTCCAAAAAAGAAAAAACGACTACTTTTTCTCTTGATGGACCGTACCGCACAGTACATGTATGGTACGTATTCCAAGAACAATACGGTATGGTTGTTTCATTGGAGGTCTAGTGCTACAAAAACAAAATACGTTTTGCTCACGGATAGTACGGTGTAGTTTGATCGTTTTAAATTTGTGTGTTTTGGGCCAGCAAATCGCGTTTCATGGACAACTATGGTTGTGGAATGTTCTCACCACTGTATATATGCAACATGGACAAGGTAAGATCTCATGGTTGTTAATCCCATTTTGGATTAGCAAAGATGCTTCTCCAATTGAGGACATTAATAAGTGTCATGTAAAGGTACTATAAAAGTTGTATTGAGATACTCGCCACCCAAAGTCTTAGTAAGTTTTGGGCACCCAAGTGTGAATAAGGATCAATTGTATAAAAGGCAATTCTCATAATGAAATGACACAATCCCCCTTTGTGCTATGAGAGCTCTTGTCTTGTCTTGAGAGAGAGAGAGAGAGAGAGAGAGAGAGAGAGAGAGAGAAAGAAAGAAAGAAAGAAAGAAAGAGTGACAGTGTACTCTAGTGCATGTTCCTCTTCCATGCATGTGTGTGAGAGTGAGAGGTAAATTGCCTTGCATCGTGGTGCAAGCAACTCTGCAGTGATAGCGTGGAGGTGGAGATCGGAGGAGTGGAGCTTCCAAAGCAAGCTTGGAGAGCCTCAAGGGACGTCATTGGTAAGTATCTAACGATCGTTGTGTCTATTGCTTCTCCCATTTGCGATTGTGTGGAGTTTCCTCTTGCGCATAACATTTTTGGCACACTGTTGGGGAAACACCTTTGTTTCTTCCACCCTCTTAGAGCTTCAACTTCCACTATGCAAGATTCACCATTGCCTTTGCATTTGGAAGGTGCAATGTGAAGAAACTGTGTAGATAAGGTTTGAGTGGTAGAGAAAAAATTGTGTGTTGGAAGTGTGGGTGACTACTTGGGAAAACCTAGAGGAAAGCTACACTCAGTTTTACATTCAATTTGGTTGTTTTTCATCACTAATATGACGTGAACCACACTTTGTTTCACGATGTGAATCATATTCTGTTTCACGGCGTGAAGCATTTGATACTTCACGACATGAACCACACTCTGTTTCATGGCGTGAATCATATTATGTTTCACAGCATGAACTATTTGATACTTCACGTCAACCATAACCTGCTACTTTATGGGTTAATACATCACGAGTTAACCCTTCACGCTTAGATCTTCATGTGTTAGCAGTTCACGAGTTAAGCTTTCACGGACTGCTTGTTTATGAATTAAGGGTTGTCAGACCAGCGGTAAGAGTAGAACCCTAATTACACCATTGGAGTCTGTCCGACTCAAATTGAAGTAATTCTGAGTTGAAAATTTGAAACGTGAAACATCAGTTATCGTAGCGTGAAAAAAAGTTCACAATGTGAACAACATTCTGTTTCACAGCATGAACTGCAACCTACTACTTCACGACGTGAACCATTCTCTACGGTTTCACGGATATCTGCTATTTCACGACCAAGAAAGACAGTTTGACAAAGAAACATGTGAAAAGGTTGGAGTAGTGGTTTCGCATGTTGGAACATATTCATGGTCGTGAAATAGCAGATATCCGTGAAATAGCGGCCTAAACCAACACTCCTTTGGTAGGACGAACCTGGGTGATTTGATACAATGTTATCAGGGGTAAGATCGTCTCCACAATAAGTTTACTAGACCATTCTCTAAGGTTGGAGTAGTGGTTTCACATGTATGGCCAGGAGGCGCCCAAGTGTGGACGCCTGATGACCGGCCAAGAGCCTATAAAAGGGTGGCCAAGGTTAGTCATTAGTCATATAGAGAGTCTCGCGAGTTTGTGAGAGCTCTATGGTCTTGGAGCCTGGATCTAGTGCAGACGTGCACCTGCTTTGCTCAGCCGAGGCCGGCAGCAATCTCGAGGCCCGCGAGGGTAGCTTCGTGGCGGTATGGGACGTCGCGTACGTCAACCTAGTTAGCTCAGCTCGTGGCTCGGTGGGGACAGCCAAGACTGTGGGCTTGCCCACGGCTGTCATGGTCGGGAGGTGAGTCAGGCCTGCACCCCCTTGTTGTTTGTTTGTTTGCAGGTTTCGAGTCTCGTACCAAGAACGATCACGAGGAGATCTGGTGGGGATTTGACAGTGGTATCAGAGCATGCCTCGTGAACGAGCAAGTCGGTAGGTAGAGAAGATGAGGTCGAAGAAAGGTATGTGTTCAAGAAGCTTGCTGTTTTGTTATACATGCTGCTGATTTTTCAGAAAGTATGTGTTTTTTTCGTCAAAGAAACCCAGGATGATGGAGATGGTGGTCTAGAAATGGTTGATTGATTTGCAAGAAGTAGGTTGAAGACGCTTGTGTAGTAGTATGCATGAGTCGGGTGAGAAAAACAGAAAAAGCACGTAGCTTTTTGTTGAACGCGAGAGAGACTGAGAGAAGAGAGATGCGATTGTTTTGGAACTGCTGGTCGTGATGTGTTGTAGGAGGGCAGACAAGTGGGCAGGAGGCTATGCAGTCGGCCAGGCCTACGTTGGCAGGCGGCCAAGTCTAGGCGGGGCTGGCGCAGGTCCCCATGTACATCAAGGTACACTCGCACACAGCGAAGCTGGCGACACACTCAGAGAGCGGCGGCGTTATTTTCGAGGGGCCAGAAAAAAAAACAAATAGCGAAAGCATCCGCCCGATTCGGCGCTTTTGTTTTTTTGGTTTTTATTAAACTTTTTTTTTTACAAAAGTTTAAGGGTCTCTAAGGTTCAACGTGTTTTTTTTCTTTTTTTTAAGAAAATGAAACTTTTATATATATATATATATATATATATAGAGAGAGAGAGAGAGAGAGAGAGAGAGAGAGAGAGAGAGAGAGAGAGAGAGAGAGAGAGAGAGAGAGAGAGAGAGAGAGAGAAAAACACAAAAGCAAAAGCTCAAGTAGCTTTTGGGGCAGGCTATATAAACCCCTTAAGTGGGCTTCTTGCCACACATCTCTCAAGTTTTCAAGCTCTCAAGCTCTCAAGTTCCCTTGCACTTTTATTGTGCAAAGATCGAATTTTCTCTCCACTTGTCTTCTTCATGATGTCGACCCAAGAATCGGAGTTGGAGCCCCTTGTCGAACACGAAGGCTTGCCGGCTACGGAAGATACCGATGCCGATTTTTTGATGATTATGTGTCAAAATCAGATTCCCAAGAGTTCAAAAGTAGCTATCGAAGCTTCTTCTTCGGAATGTCAGGCACAAATTGCCGCCCAGATGCAAGCCTTGCAGAACTCCATCGCTCTCTTGACCACTACCCTCTCTACTCTTTTGGGTATGGATATCTTGGCCTCTGCTTTAGGTCCCAACATTACTCCGGAACCATTCAGGGGCGAGCAAAAGCAGCATACCAAGGAGATCGTGGACACATGGCTACATAAGTGGCAGGTCCATTTTAAGTTTCATCCATATGATGATGGAAAAAAGATCCAGTTAGCAGCAGGTTTCCTCTCAGGCAAAGCTTTGCTTTGGTGGAAGGAACTCAACCCTAAGCCAACGACTTGGGCACAATTTGAAGACGTCTTCAAGAAGGAATTCCTCAAGAACGAGGATGATTATGATGTTGTTGCTCGGTTTTCAGCTTTGACCATGACCTCGCAGCACCTCACTTATGAGGTCTACCTCCAGAAGTTTAGGGACTTGCATATGAAAGCTACAAAGATGGATCCCACTACTCTTTTGGGGTTCTTCGTAGCTGGTTTACCAGACTCATACCGTTTACAGGTTAAAAATAACAAATGCAAAACATTGGACGAAGCCATTCATTCAGCTCATATCTATGATGATAATGGTCTCTTCCCAAGTCGAAACCCATTACCGAGCAGGGAACAAGCATAAACAAAAGTTCTCTGCACCTATGGCTAACATGACTGAAGGAAAGTCTTTGGACCAACCTTCGAAGAATTCAAGTTCGACACCAGCAAAGAAGAAACGACTCCTTAGGGCTTTAAAGCTCAAGAAGAAAGGACGTTGTTTTATCTGCGAAGAAAAAGGACACATGCGTAATGAGTGCCCAAAGCAAAAGGGTGCAAAGACCAACGCAGGACCTAAGCCAAAGGCAGCTAATCAGTTGTCTTTGACAGGTACGTCAATTACTGTACTTTCTCGCCCTAGTACTTGTTCTGATTGTCTATTCAACTCTAAAGTATTTGGCTTGCATGATCTTCTCCGCGTTTATGGAGAAGTGAATGGCCATAAGATTCACATTCTTTTAGACCCTGGCAGCTCACACAACTTTGTTAACTATAAACTTGTGCAGAAATTGAGTCTTGATACGACACCCAGTGATCATACGACACCCAGCAAGTATGGGATCGAAAGGTGGAGATGCTTTCAATCCAGATTCAGGACTACAAAGATACTCTAGAATGCTATGTTATGCACCTAGAAAATGTAGACTTGTTATTAGGGATTGAGTGGTTTAAGACTCTTCAAGTCCAGATAGATTGGTCTAGTCATACTTTTTCTTTTTAGCATAAGGACACCCAGTATAGTGTTTTAGGTGATTGTATGCATCCCTCTCAGGGACCTCTTGTAAATACAATTGATTTTGGAAATATATTGGATTCTTCTTTGTATATCGCTTTCCATTGTGTATTGATTCCACTTTCTTCCTTTCTCATCCCTTCCATGGATGTAAATGAATTAAGTGTGTTTGAAAGCAAAAATTTACAAAAGATACTTGATTCGTTTCAAGACGTATTTCCTAAGGAACTGCTATCGGGTTTACCACCTGAACGGGTAGTAGATCATCGTATTGACTTGATCCCTGGTGCTCATCCTGTCAGTATTCCACCTTACAGGATGAGCCAAGCTGAGGAAGATGAGTTGGCTAAACAACTCGAAGATTATTTGAGGATGGGCCAGATCCGTCCAAGTAAATCACCTTGGGGTGCACCTGTGTTGCTTAGGAGAAAGAAGGACAACACCTGGAGAATGTGTATAGATTACAAGAGATTGAACAAGCTGACAATTAAGAACCGTTATCCTCTCCCTAGATCAGATGACCTGATTGACCGGTTAGCAGGAGCGAAATATTTTACGAAGATAGATTTACGTACTGGCTATCACCAGATACGTATTCATGAAAGGCATGTCGAAAGAACCGCCTTTCGGACTAGGTATGGCCATTACGAGTTTCTCGTATTACCTTTTGGGTTAACCAATGCTCCAGCCACTTTCCAACAAATGATGAACGATCTTTTTTCGTGAACATTTGGAAAAATTTATGGTGGTGTTCTTGGATGATATTTTGATATATAGTCGTACTCTTGAGGATCATGTTAGACACCTCACGATTGTCTTATCTATTTTAAGACAGAATCGACTATATGCTAGGTTAAGTAAATGTGAGTTTTTTATGACAGACATCATTTACTTGGGACATAAGATCACTAGAGATGGATTGAGCATTGACTATGACCGAGTTCAGAAGGTTCTGGACTGGCCTATACCGCAAACAGTGAAACAACTTCATTCTTTTCTCGGTTTTGTTGTTTTTCTTCGAAAATCTGTGCGGGAGTACTCTCAGCTCCTCACACTACCGATGACCGACTTATTGAAAGGTCATGGACGTAAGTCCAATCAGCCTATCATTTGGAATAACAATTTGGATATGGCCTTCAGACTTTTGAAAGATAAAGTCAAGGAAGCACCTATCTTAGCATTACCCGATCCTAGTCGGCCTTATGTTCTTGAAACTGATGCCAGTGACTATGACATCGGGGCTGCTCTATTTCAACATGGTAGACCGGTTGCTTTTGAAAGTAAAAAGCTAGACGACACTCAATCTCGTTGGCCAACCCTTGAGAAGGAGCTTTATGCTGTGATTCATGTCTCAAGGTTTGGAGACATTATTTATATGGCTCTAAGTTTGTGGTATGGACTGATCATCAGTCAATCAAGTATGTGTGTGATGCGGATGATTTGAGAGGAAGGAAAGCACGTTGGGCTGAGTTAATGCAAGATTTTGATTTTGAGATCCGTTATCGGAAAGGGTCCATGAATAGTGTTGCAGACGCGCTTAGTCGAATTCGAGAGGTGAATACTTTGTCGTTCACCGAGATTTCTACTGACTTATTTCAGTCATTGAGAGGGCTTTGCAGGACTGATAGTTATTTTGGTCCATTTTGGCAGAAGATCTAGGATGGGAGCTCATTGATTGACCAAGACTCAATGACTGAGCAGTCTACCATTCAGGCTGCAGGAGGCCAGTGGATGATTCGGAATGGTTTACTATTCCGTAATGACAAAATTTGTGTACCACAGATCCCGGACATTAGGTCCAAGATTCTTAAGGAGTGTCATGACGCCCCTTCTACTGGACACCCTAGGGTACACAGGACGCCATCGTTAGTGAAACACACTTTTTATTGGCCAAAGATGAAAGGGTATGTAGAAGATTATGTTCTCAAGTGTTAGATTTGTCAGGCAAATAAAGCTGAACGCTTTAGACAGGTTGGGTTGTTGCATCCTTTGCAAATCCCAAGTAATAAATGGAAAAGTATTTCCATGGATTTTATTACCAGATTGCCAAGAACACATCAAGGCCACGATTCTATTTGGGTTGTGGTAGATTGCTTGGCAAAAATGGCTAGATTTTTACCGACCCAGAAGACTATTACAGCTACGCAATTAGCATGGCAGTTTATCGAGCAATTGTTTAGACTGTACGGGTTACCGCAGGACATAGTCAGTGATAGGGACTCTAAGTTTACGAGTGATTTTTGGAAACTTGTTTTTGAGAAGTTGGAAACAACTTTGAATTTGAGTTTCTCTGATCATCCTCAATCTGATGGCCAGACTGAAAGAGTGAATCAGATTTTGGAGGATATGCTTCGAGCATATGTATCCAAAAGACAGAGTTCATGGGAGAATTATCTTCCTATGTTAGAATTTGTATATAACAGTACTAAGCATACGAGTACAGGTTTTAGTCCTTTCATGCTTATGTATGGTTTTCAACCGAGATCACCTGTTACAGTAGGATTCTCAGGACTTTAGCATGATGCAGCACGTAATTTTTTGCAAGATATGCAGGAAATGTTACAAGTTGCGAAGGAATCTATTAGAAGTGCTCAAGACCGAGACAGATTTTATTCTAATAGACATCGTTCACCCAGAGATTTCTCTGAAGGAAAGATGGTGTATTTGCGAGTTCCGAAAGATTCCGAGACTTTACGGACAGGTCGATCTCCGAAATTATCCCCTAGATACTGTGGACCATTTCGTATTAAACGAAGGATTGGTTCAGTTGCATATGAATTGGATTTACCTTCTCATGTGAAAGTTCATCCTGTATTTCATGTCAGTAGACTTAAGGAAGTACTGGGTGGAACAGATCAGTTAGTTACTCTTCAAGAAATTATAGATGTCGAGGACATGACATTTGTTCCGCACGAACCTGAAAAGATTCTTGGATTTCGTGAAAGAAGATTGCGTAATACACTTATCACGGAATACAAGATCAAGTGGAAGGATCGTGTTGAGGAGGACGCTACATGGGAGACATTGACTACTCTTCAGAGAGATTACCCTGGCTTTTTAGTGAGCTTAGGAGTGAGCTCTTAGAGGAAGAGGAGTATGTCATGTGCACAGTGTATATCTACCGCGTGTGCTATATGCACACAAGACTAGCTTCGAGGTTTGGGGAAGCTTGGAGCTAGGCAGGCTAATTGACGAGCTGAGTTAGGGATAGACTAACGGGTGGGCACCCAAGTATGGACGGGCGGGCGCCCAAGTGTGGACGCCCGATGACCGGCCAAGAGCCTATAAAAGGGTGGCCAAGGTTAGTCATTAGTCATATAGAGAGTCTCGCGAGTTTGTGAGAGCTCTATGGTCTTGGAGCGTGGATCTAGTGCAGACGTGCACCTGCTTTACGCAACCGAGGTCGGTAGCAATCTCGAGGCCCGTGAGGGTAGCTTTGTGGCAGTATGGGACGTCGCGAGGAGGAGATTGGTCGGTACATCAACCTAGTTAGCTCAGCTCGTGGCTCGGTGGGGACAGCCAAGACTGTGGGCTTGCCCACGGCTGTCATGGTTGGGAGGTGAGTCAGGCCTGCACCCCCTTGTTTGTTTGCAGGTTTCGAGTCTCGAACCGGGAGCGTTCTACGAGGAGATCCTTGGGGATTTGACACCATTGAATATGAGGACAATATGCTTGAGTTCCCGCAACCAAAAGACGCTAAGGCAGCTTCAGTAGAGTGGCAACATCGTGAGTCTCCAATCATGAGGACACAGGAACCAAGAACAAGCAAGTTGGCAATATGACAGTGGAAGAACTTAGCAATGCCATCTTAGAGAAATTAAAGGTGAAGGATGGGAGAGAAACATCAGGAAACACTCATCTCTACCCCCCCAAAATTGATTTAGTGCTCTATTTGTAGACAAAATCACACGAGCACTCAATGCCCTCACTTAAGGCTAAGGCAATTACTCTATTGCGCTCACTGTCAGAGATTGGGAACCGATGACACTTCCATGTGCAGGTATCTAAGAGTTCAGCCCTTAGCACAACTGCCAGCACATAGAGTGCCGCTAGCCTTGCCAACACCACCAGTGCAAACCAATATGGTTGTAAAGTAGCCAAATACCTATCTACCAAGAGGGATGTTCCAAGCGCAAGACATGTCGCCTTTGCCGCCATCACATGTTCTACCCCCACAGCCACCACAGGCTAAAATCAACCAAGTGTTGATTGATACGCCCTTGGATGAAGTAGAAATCATACATAAAGTAAAAGTCAATAATGACTACTATGAGGAGCCCATGGAGATCACACCAGAGTACTATGTCTTTCAGAACCACACACCAGTACCAGTGTTTCAAACCACGATACAATGGAAAGGAAAAGACATAAACTCAACTATGTGAAGGGGACCCATACAATGTTTTGAGTGTAGTATTCCTCATTGAGTAGTGTAGTAGACCTCGTCAAGATATGTCAAACCATTCATTCCCTAGGATTGAATACGCAACAAACACATGTAAGGAGCCCCCACTTGCCAGAGAACCTAGAGACATAGGCAGTTTTGCAGCCATACTGTCCACAACTGTCAAAATGCTACTAGGACCATTGCTACGCAACACGCCGACATTGTGGGCAGATGGCAAGGGCTGGGTAGAAGAAAAATTGAATCCAATGTCCATTACAGAGGAGAGTCAGTCACCTCTAGCAGAGAAAAAGCTAGTGCATAAGGAAGACGGAACACCCAGATTTGTCAAAATATCTGTCAATCAATTGAGTCGGTATTATGAGAGTGATGATACGACTGCCACAATTCTAATCTGCCACAACAACAGGTACCAAGTATTGGCTATTCTAGATGGAGGCGCGGGTGTGAGCATTATTACCAAAAGGTGTTGGGAGAACTTGGGAAAACCATAATTGGAAAGAGCAAAACTAATCGTCAAGATGGCAGACAGAACTTCCTCAAGACCGATGGGGCTGTTGAAAAATGTTAAGTTTAAGGTCTTTTCATTCCGCTACCATCATACATTTTTTATAATTGACTTTCTACGCCAACCGGATTCATATAACATTATCTTGCTTCATGAGGGAAGCCAAATTGGTGCATTATTGGGCGTTAGATCAAGTGTATGTTCGAAAGGATTCACAGATTATAAAAATTGATCTACATACATGGAAGGCACATCCCATGGAAGGAAAATTGTTTGGAAATGATTTGGTCACCACAAAGCGAACCACATGTTTACAAGTCTGCCAACCAGTTGAGGAGAATTCACGGGGAGAGGAAGAAACCACAATATATGTGTCGCTTCCACCTCCGGATTTTAGCGAAAACTGGATGCACGTGCTTGCCACTATAGATGTGTTGCTCCCTAGAGGAACCCAGTACGTCGAATTGGACCACCTCAATGCGCATGGTAGATCTGCAACCAAGAGAAGAGGAAACAGAGGATGAAGCCTCCAGTATAGAAGGGTCTGACTCGCAAGGCCGCACAACAATGCCCAACACCTCAGGAGATGGCGAGAACAAAAGAGGTATATCGCTCGACGAAATGACCTTTTTACAAAGTAAACCCACGGATGCCCAGTGGCTAAGATATCTCGAGGTCACTAAGGTGCAATAAGAGTTTTCTAAGAACTGGGGTGAGGAGTTGAGTAAGATAACCCTAGAAGGAAAACGAGGGAAAAGGGCTATGTGCCACAAGAGCTGAAAACGCCTAAACCCACTAAGGTCAAAGGCAGAAAACCAAATAAGGCTCTAGTTGAAGCCAAACACAAGCCAAAAAAGGCAATAGCTTGGACAAAAGATGAGGAGGACGACAAGCTGTACCTACTCTCTGTGTTGGACCATTTTAAAACATACACCATTGAAGAACGAAAGGTGGTCCAATTGACGACAGAGAGTAAAGGAAGATGACCAATCCACTTCTTATGACGGTCCAGTTGAAATTAAGGAGGTGGATATTGCAGAGACAGGGGAGGACTCCAAACCTGTCTACATTGCTAAATACTTAAATGCGGTTGAAGAAGAAGAGCTCATTGCTAAATACTTAAATGCGGTTGAAGAAGAAGAGCTCATTGCTAAATACTTAAATGCAGTTGAAGAAGAAGAGCTCATTGTTGCTCTCTTAAAAGAATTCAAAGACTGTTTTGCTTGGAAATACATAGAGATGAAGGGTGTACCACATGAGGTGGTTCAACACATCATTCCAATCATGGAAGGATCGAGACCATCCAGGCAAAAATCGTACCAGATGAATTCAAAATATGCATCGATTGTAAAGGAGGAAATTCATAAACTCATTGCTGCATATTTCATCTATAAAATCGAGTACACAGATTGGCTTTCACCAATCGTGATTGTGCCAAAGAAAAGTGGAAAATTGAGGGTCTGTGTTAATCTCAAAAAGGTCAATGTAGCTACCAAGAAGGACCATTATCCAGTGCCGTATACAGAACATGTGTTAGAACGGGTAGCAAGTGAAGAAGCCTACAGCTTCTTAGATGGGTTTTCGAGCTATAATCACGTGTCCATAGCACTTGAAGACCAGCATAAAACGGCCTTCAATACGATGTGGGGAACATATGCTTATAAAGTTATGCCTTTTGGCCTCACCAATGCCCCAACACCTTTCCAAACAGTTGATATGCATGGCCTTCAAGATCTACTTGCAAAAGTGGCTGGAGGTATTCATTGACGATCTGTGTGCACACTCACGTTGTCTTGGCAAAAAGGTGTGAAGCCTGATATTGCAATCCGAGCTTCTGCTCTAAATTTATATTGGGCCTTGACAAAAACCCTAATTCTCAAGACATTCCTAAGAGAGAGATAGACAGAGAGAGAGAGCCTTTGTCTGTCAAGCTGTAAGCAAGAGGCTCTGGAAAACGAACGAAGGGTCTGGTCCATACCTTCAAACGAAGAGAGTGCATGGAGAGAGAAAGATTCAAAACTCTATACTCTGCGCTGCTCCACTCCTTTCTCCATCGCGTTCCTCGTTCTTTTGCCCGAGTTTTGCTCTGAGCGCTTGTTTTAAATTTTTGGAGTTTATTTTCACGCGTGCCACATCAGGTCTTTTGATTCGAATAAATAAACTAATGACTTATAATTCTGAGCTTTGAGATAAAGCCGTTAGATGCCTGGCCTAATAATAAGGGCTATTACCTGTGCCCGTCGGTCTCTCTCCGACAACCGAGAAGTTTCCTTACAACTTGAATGGCTACATTGAAGCGGATGCGGATGCCCATGATCAGAGAAGAGCTAGAGAAGGGTTGTTTGAAATGTTGTTGGTATGGCTAAGGCAAGAAAGCACTGAACTATCTTGAACAACTCCAATATGAGGTCCTGTCTCCAAATACAGTGCCATGCACATGCATCTTAAAATCGTGAGGTAGCAAAGTACTTTGCTCTTGCAAAAGCACCTCAAGAGCTCCCTTCTTGAGATGGCATCTCTTAAATTGCACTGATCAAAGGATATGCATGTGGACGTGTAGGTGCCTAGCTCCTACATGTCGTCGCACGTCGAAGACGGGTGAGGCCGCATCGGTAGAATGCAACACGAGAGCATATACCACCAATGGTGGGACTTTTTTTTTTTTGTGTGTGTGAGAGAGAGAAACATCTAGAGGAAGGAAGAGAAAAAATGAGAGAGAAAGATGGGGGAGCAGAGAGTGAGAGACAGATGGTTCTTTTCTAGAACCTTGGTCACCAACAATGCGCGGGTTCAATATATAGAGCAGAGAGATTCGTACTCGTGTGTGTAAGAGAGAGTTTACGTGTGGAAAAGTGTGTGCCGAGAGAGGGAGTGTGTGTGAGAGAGAGAGAGAGAGCAGATATAATTTTTCTATGTGAGCAGATCTCTACCAAGGAGTCGCTATGGATGGACTGCTTGGTACAAGACATGCTGAAGCAACCAGAAGAAGAGTTTTCTGCGAGAATGCACAAAGCAGTGCTGCCGCAGAAGAAGAAGAAGAAGAGGGGGAAAAGGAGTTTAGAGGAGGCCCTCGCTTCTCTGGTAGGAGTAATGCCTTCCAAAACCTTGCATAAATCTTGTGCAGGTACACAGAAGAGGGAAACCTACTCTACGGTGCGCAAAATTGGGCTGTAAGCTTATAGATCACTCGGAAACTACCAAGTGTTTATGCTGCTGAAAGTCCAAAGAAAGCGTAACGTGCAGAAGAAGGTTTTTGACAGATCTATGAATCAGAATAACTGCTCCTGGAATTCTTTAATCACACGTCTTATCAAATGCGGCAAGCCACGCCGTGCTCTCATCCTGTATCAGAAAGTGAAGAAGGAATTTTTACATCCAAATAGGTATACCTTTGTAGCCTTACTTAAGGCTTGTGCTGAGCTGAAAGATGTAGAAGGAGGCCGCCAAATACATGCGGTGATTGCTAGAGAGGGTTTGCTGGAAAGAGATCTTTTTGTCAGCAATGCACTGGTCGACATGTATGCCAAATGTGGCTCGTTTGCAAAAGCACAAGAAGTGTTTGACAAAATTCCAATTCGGGATGTAGTGTCGTGGACTGCACTGATGGCAGGATATGTCAAACATGAGTGTGGTACGGAAGCACTGAACTGTTTTGAACAGATGCAACTCGAGGGGGTCCCTCCAAATGGTGTCACATTTGCTTGCAGCTTGAAAGCTTGTGGCAGTATTGGAGCCATAGACAAGGGCCGAGAAATACATGCTGAGATTGCCAGAAAAAAGCTGCCGGAAAAAAACCTTGTTGTTGGCAATGCGCTGGTGGATATGTATGCCAAATGTGGCTCTCTTGCAAAAGCACAAGAAGTGTTTGACAAGCTCCCAGTTCGAGATGTAGTCTCGTGGACTGCACTGATTGCGGGATATGCCAAACGTGATCTTGGCAAGGAAGCACTGAACTGTTTTGAACAGATGCAACTTGAGGGGGTGTCTCCAAATGCAGTCACGCTCACTTGTAGTCTGAAAGCTTGTGGCAGTATTGGAGCCACAGACAAGGGCAGAGAAATACATGCTGTGATTGCTCGAAAAGGGTTTTTGGAGAGAGACCTCCTTGTCGGCAATGCACTGGTTGACATGTATGCCAAATGTGGCTTGCTTACAAAAGCACACGAGGTGTTTGACAAGCTTCCAGTTCGAGATGTAGTCTCGTGGACTGCTCTGATAGCAAGATATGCCAAACATGAGTTTGGTGAAGAAGCACTGAACTGTTTTAAACAGATGCAACTTGAGGGGGTCCCTCCAAACGCGCTCACATTCGTTTGCGGCCTGAAAGCTTGTGGCAGCATTGGAGCCATAGACAGGGGCCGAGAAATACATGCTCAGGTTGCTGTAAACGGGTTGTTGGAATCGAATATTGTTGTTGGCAATGCATTGGTTGATATGTATGCCAAATGTGGCTTGTTAGCAAAAGCACATGAAGTTTTTGACAAGCTTCCAATTCAAAGTGTAGTCTTGTGGAATGCACTGATTGCAGGATATGTTAAACATGAGTGTGGTGAGAAAGCATTGAACTGCTTTGACCAAATGCAACTCGAGGGGGTTTCTCCAAATGCGGTCACATTTGTTTGCAGCCTAAAAGCTTGTGGCAGTATTGGAGCCATAGACAAGGGCCGAGAAATACATGCTGAGATTGCTCAACGAGGGTTGTTGGAAAGAGACCTTGTTGTCTGCAACGCACTACTGGATATGTATTGCAAATGTGGCTCTCTTGTGAGAGCACAGGAAGTGTTTGACAAGCTACCAGTTCGAGATGTGGTTTCGTGGACTGCACTGATTGCAGGGTATGCCAAACACGAGCTTGGTGAGGAAGCACTGAACCGTTTTGAACAAATGCAAGGCCATGGGGTCTTTCCAAATGCTGTCACGTTTGTTTGGAGCCTGAAAGCTTGTGGCAGTATTGGAGCCACAGACAAGGGTAGAGAAATGCATGCTGAGATTGCCAGAAGAGGGCTCTTGGGAAAAGACCTTGTTGTTGGCAACGCACTGGTTGATATGTATGCCAAATGTGGCTTGCTTTCAAAAGCACAGGAAGTGTTTGAAAACCTTCCAGTTCGAGACAGAGCATCCTGGAATGCACTGATTGCAGGATATACCAAACACGAGTATGGTGAGGAAGCATTAAACTGTCTTGAACAGATGCAACTTGATGGCATCTCTCCAAATGCTGTTACATTTGCTTGCAGCTTGAAAGCTTGTGGCAGTATTAGAGCTACAGAGAAGGGCAGAGAAATTCATGCTGAGATTGCTGGAAAAGCGTTGTTGGAACGAGATTTTGTTATTGGCAATGCACTGGTCAATATGTATGCCAAATGTGGCTCCCTTGATAAAGCACAGGAAGTGTTTGACAAGCTTCCAGTACGAGACATAATCTCGTGGACCACACTGATTGCAGGATATGCCAAATCTGAGCGTTGCGAGGAAGCATTGAAGTGTTTTAGACAGATGCAATTTGAAGGGGTCTCCCCGAATGCAGTTACTTTCATTTGCAGTCTGAAAGCTTGTGGCAGTATTGGAGCCCAAGACAAAGGCAGAGAACTGCATGCTGAGATCACTAGAAAAGGTTTTTTGAAAGGAGACATTGTTGTGGGCAATGCACTGGTGGATATGTATGCAAAATGTGGCTCGCTTGCTAAAGCGCAGGAAGTGTTTGACAAGCTTCCAGTTCGGGACACAGTCTCTTGGACTGCACTGATCGCAGGATATGCCAAACATGAGCATGGCAAGGAAGCACTCAACTGTTTTGAAGAGATGCAGCATGAGGGGGTCCCTCCTGATGCTGTCACATTTGTTTGCAGCCTGAAAGCTTGTGGCAGTATTGGAGCCATAGATAAGGGCAGAGAAATACATGCTGAGATTGCCAGAAAAGGGTTATTTGAAAGTGACCTTGTCGTTGGCAATGCATTGGTCGATATGTATACCAAATGTGGCTTGCTTGCAAAAGCACAGGAAGTGTTTGACAAGCTTCCAGTTCGAGATATTATGTCATGGAATGCGCTGATTGCAGGATAT
Source organism: Cibotium barometz (assembly GCF_041138505.1). Classification (NCBI taxonomy): domain Eukaryota; kingdom Viridiplantae; phylum Streptophyta; class Polypodiopsida; order Cyatheales; family Cibotiaceae; genus Cibotium; species Cibotium barometz. The sequence goes on from NC_141105.1 coordinate 27,842,267, forward strand.
GCCCAGGTAGGAGAAAGTGAAAATGTTTTCCATATTTTTGACGCAATGAGAGGAGGTGGCCAAAAGCCAGATGGGTTCACGTTTGTCTGTGTTCTTAATGCATGCAGTCACGCAGGTCTAGTGGATAAAGGCCAGTTGTACTTTGAGTCCATGAGGAATGACTATGGCATTGGTCCTACTCTTGAGCACCACACTTGTATGGTCGATCTCCTTGGTCGTGCAGGCCACTTAGACAAGGCGGTGGGGATGATTAAGAAGATGCCGTTCCATCCCAACCTTGTATTGTGGCATTCTTTGTTGGATTCTTGTCGAAAGTGGGGTAATGTGGAGCTTGGAAGAAAGGCCTATGAACATGCAGTGGGATTGGGTGAAATGGATGCTGCTTATGTATTTATGTGTAACATCTATGTAGATGCTGACAAGCAGGAGGATGCAGAGAAGGTCGAGGCAATGAAGAAGCTAGGACATCGTGGCCCTTATGCTGAGGGGATTGTACACCAGTTTCTGGTTGGGGATGACCAAAGCAAAAATATTTATGCAAAGCTAAAATAGCTTTCCTTCAATGCATCAGGAAGGTAATCGCACGAGGTTTACATATCCAATGACGTAAAGAAAGATGTGTTGTGTGAACATAGTGAGAACTTTGCTATTGCATGTGCCGTACCTTATACATGATGAGGTCCAAAACCTGCGGGTTTGTAATTACTGCAGCAATCGTATTGAAGATAGAGGAGAAAATTATAGATGCTAAACGCTTTCATCTTTTCAAGGAAGGAGAGTGTGCTTGTCGTCGTGACTATGGGTGTGTACTGTTTCTGTTCGCCGTTGACCTCCTCCTCCTCTTGTTCCTGCTCGCCGTCGACCTCCTCCATCTGCTTGCCGTCTATCTCCTCCTCTGCAGCCAACCGTCGCTGGTACCTACCGCTGACCTTCGTCTGTACTTGTTGCCAGTGCATCTGTTGATCAATTCCTGTATCTGCTGGCCATCACCTGCCCTCACTGCCGGGTGGTTGCCTCGCATCCCCTCCTTTTTTTATCTTTGCTGAAGTCAAGCTCTTCTTGTTCATAGCTGCTGCCTCTGAAATGGCTTCTCCTACAGACGCAGAGATCCTTGTGCGAGTCCAAGAGAAAAACATTGGAGGAGACTCTCAACAATCTGAAATGCTCTCCTCTCGTTGCTCCAATCCCGACCTGTAATATTTCTGTGACACCCTTCATGAATGTTTTGCTGAGATCAAGAAAGCATTGGATGAGCTTATCCTTGAGTTTTGTTTGCGGGTTCCTGGCCAGGTATTACTAGACCCTGTGATGAAACTCTCGTAGAGAGCTGCGATTCTTTTTTTTCTTGGAAAGATGCCTGCAGCTGCTGATGTTGGGCAGTGGCTTAAAGCCATGCTTATAGGTTGCTTTGTTGAGGGATACTACTTTGCCGCTTGTGGCTTTTATGAGGTTTTACTTCCTAATCCATAGCATAAACAAACTATTTTGGAAAAGTCACCTCTTTTTTTGGGCAGTAGATGGTGCATGTATACCCATGGTCGCCTACAAAGGATTATCAAAGCTTCATCAAACACAGATGTCTTGTGTGGGTGGAAGTTATGCATGTTACTTTACCTTTTTTGATGGAATTGCTGGTCAAAGTGGTTTGCTGTCCCAGGTCTTGTGGAAGTGTCAATAGATTTTGCATCCTTTGGGATACAGATAAACCAACCTCTTCCCGAGTGGCCTTGGATGTTAAGCTGCAAGGACTTTAGACACAAGCTTTCTTCAAGCTCAAATGGGGGAATTTCTCTTGTAGAAAGTTTGGACACATGGCATTAGAATGCCATTGGTACTTTTGCAACCGCCAGTAGCGACAATATCACCTCTAGAGATTGTTCTTGTTGTACCCGTGCAGCAGTAGAAGGAAAAAAATGTGGTGTAGGCTCCAAATGTCACCCTAGATAAGGAAAAAGTAAATTGGCACAGAAAGTCCTCTTGTTATAAAAGGGAAAAAAAGGCAAAGCAAGAGCCAAATACATGGCAGACACCTAAGAAAAATGTCCTCTTAGACGAAGATCTTTAGTGTCTCGTAATTGGACAGAAGGAACCTCTATAACGAGGCAAACTTTTGGGGTGCCTGATATCCCAGATAATGTTACAGGTGTGGGCATAATATGGGATGCAATTGTGAGGGGTAACTCCTTGTTGGCACACATTGTGACAAATCATGATGTATCTGCTAGCACTCACTTTCTTTTACATGCGAGTAATGTTCGTAGTGATTCAACTTTATACATTGTATAGTGATACAGAGAGCCAAGCAACCATGCAGGTTGAAGGATAACTTGTTTTGCTTGTACTTGTTGTACATCTGTATATACCAATCAAATGCTTTACATATAATGTGCAAGGTCTTTGTGATGCAAATAAATGGAGGTCCCTTTGGTCTTATGTAAATACTATGCAACCACATGCTATGGAGGTCCCTTTGGTCTTATGTAACTTGAGCATGTATTTCTCGGCCCCTGTCTATGGCTCCAATGCCGCCACAAGCTTTCAGGCTGCAAACGAATGTGAGCACATTTGGAGGGACCCCCTCAAGTTGCATCTGTTCAAAACAGTTCAGTGCTTCTTCACCAAGCTCATGTTTGGCATATCGTGCTATCAGAGCAGTCCACGAGACTACATCTCGAACTGGAAGCTTGTCAAACACCTCGTGTGCTTTTGTAAGCAAGCCACATTTGGCATACATGTCAACCAGTGCATTGCCGACAAGGAGGTCTCTCCAAAAACTCTTTTCGAGCAATCACAGCATGTGTTTCCTTGCCCTTGTCTGTGGCTCCAATACTGCCACAAGCTTTCAAACTACAAGTAAGTGTGACTGCATTTGGAGACACCCCCTCAAGTTGCATCTGTTCAAAACAGTTCAGTGCTTCCTTGCCAAGATCACGTTTGGCATATCCCGCAATCAGTGCAGTCCACAAGACTACATCTCAAACTGGGAGCTTGTCAAACACTTTTTGTGCTTTTGCAAGAGAGCCACATTTGGCATACATATCCACCAGCGCATTGCCAACAACAAGGTTTCTTTCCGGTAGCTTTTTTCTGGCAATCTTAGCATGTATTTCTCGGCCCTTGTCTATGGCTCCAATACTGCCACAAGCTTTCAAGCTGCAAGCAAATGTGACAGCAGTTGGAGGGAGCCCCTCGAGTTGCATCTGTTCAAAACAGTTCAGTGCTTTCGTACCACACTCATGTTTGACATATCCTGCCATCAGTGCAGTCCGCGTCACTACATCCCGAATTGGAATTTTGTCAAACACTTCTTGTGCTTTTGCAAACGAGCCACATTTGGCATACATATCGACCAGTGCATTGCTGACAAAAAGATCTCTTTCCAGCAAACCCTCTCTAGCAATCACCGCATGTATTTGGCGGCCTCCTTCTACATCTTTCAGCTCAACACAAGCCTTAAGTAAGGCTACAAAGGTATACCTATTTGGATGTAAAAATTCCTTCTTCACTTTTTGAAGATCTGTCAAAAACCTTCTTTTGCACGTTGCGCTTTCTTTCGACTTTCACCAGCATAAACACTTGGTAGTTTCCGAGTGATCTATAAACTTATAGCCCAATTTTGCGCACCGTAGAGTAGGTTTCCCTGATTTATGCAAGGTTTTGGAAGGCATTACTACTACCAGAGAAGCGAGGGCCTCCTCTAAACTCCTTTTCCCCCTCTTCTTCTTCTTCTTCTTCTTCTGCGGCAGCACTGCTTTGTGCATCCTCGCAGAAAACTCTTCTTCTGTTTGCTTGAGCATATCTTGTACCAAGCACTCCATCCATAGCGACTCCTTGGTAGAGATCTGCTCACATAGAAAAATTATATCTGCTCTCTCTCTCTCTCTCTCACACACACTCTCTCTCGGCACACACTTTTCCACACATAAACTCTCTTACACACACAAGTACGAATCTCTCTGCTCTATATATTGAGCCCGCGCATTGTTGGTGACCAAGGTTCTAGAAAAGAACCATCTGTCTCTCACTCTCTGCTCCCTCATCTCTCTCTCTCATTTTTTCTCTTCCTTCCTCTAGATGTTTCTCTCTCTCACACTCAAAAAAAAGTCCCACCGTTGGTCGTATATGCCCTCGTGTTGCATTCTACCGACGTTAATACCTCTCTCTCTCTCTCGCGCACACACACAAAAAATAAGTGCAACCGTTCATAATTAAAAGTGTAAATTTTCTAATAAAAAATCTATGCCTCGTTTTTTTTGCAAGAGGCATCTTCTAATTCATACTGAGCAGTTCGAAATCCAATATCCCCAATCGACTGTGGCATAGGACCTAAAAAAAAGTATATTCAATTATGAGATATTAAAATTATAAAAAAGAGTACATTAACAAGTAAAGATAGTAACTCACTACCATAATAATAAGAATGTTCAGTTGGTGTCTCAGGGACTTACAGTACTGTATCCATCCTTTTGGAACATGATATCCTAGAAATGACACTTTCCAAGTAGGAGAATCTTCATCAACAGTGAAAGAACTATCATCTTTTTGAAAGAGATAAACACCTTGTGGCATCTCAAGGACAGAGATGCCATACATCTCTAAAGAATCCTCGTATATTTGTAATATGAAGATATCCCCCGATGGTAAATCCCTAAATTCAATAAATTTAAAAGCAAATCAAAACACCGGGTTGAATTCTAATTTTCAATCATTCTTTCATCGGTGTACCTATGACATCATTGGCAACCAAAACGCTAACCACCTGTCCACTCAAGGGCCTTTTCAATAGTAGCTCATAGTACCCGGAAATATATTCACTTATAAAAATCCAGATGGACTCTCCGTTGAAGATCAGCAAGATCAACCAACAGATCCAAAGAGACATGGACTCATCCGTTGAGGACCAGCAAGGTCAATCAACCAGATCCATGCCCGAGTTCAGCACCCTCTAGGATCTTTCGTAGGTCACCTAGCGCTTCACTTATAGGCCACTTCCTTGGTTCCTCATCCACCGTACCGGAAGCTCACCATTTAAATCGAACCGAGGCTGGTCAAGACCTTGGCCGACCTTGCTACTACGCGAGACGTCCTCCGTTGACTCTCCGTCAGCTGTTGCAACTTTATCACTTAGGTCTCCACGACCTCATTCATAAGATGGTCAAAATGCTTCCCCAGCATTCTTGATATAAAACAATCATTTAAAAACAGGTCATAAATACAGTTTCTAATGAACTCTCATCTTTCCACATCATTCCACATCATTTCTCGTTATTCCACATTCTTCTACATCAATTCACATTGCTTAATCCACATTCAATCATATGTATTCCCATCGTCCTTCATCCATTCTCATCCAATCACATTATATTACATCCCATCACATCTATCCACATCTATCCTCATCACATCTCATCCATTCTCATCTACTCGTATCCACATCACATCCATTCACGTCACATCTCATCCATTCATAACTATCCCGATCCACATATCTATTCACAACTACCCCGATCCACATCACATCACATCCATTTACACCTATTCCGATTCACATCACATCACATCACATTCACATTTCATTCATTCACATGTATCCCAATTCACATCACATCTCATTAATTCACATCTATCCTGGTTCACATCACATCACATCACATCACATTCACATCTATCCCAATTCACATCTATCCGGATTCAGATCACATCTCATTCACATCTATCTTGATTCACATCACATCACATCACATTGACATCTCATTCATTCACATCTATCCCGATTCACATCATATCACATCACATCCTTTCACATATCCTCACATCTCATTCTCATCTCTTCATTCACATCACATCACATTCATTCACATCTATTCCGATTCACATCACATCACGGCACATTCACATCTCATTCATTCACATATATCCCGATTCACATTCACATCTATCTTGGTTCACATCACATCGCATCGCATCACATTCAAATCTCATTCATTCACATCTATCCCGATTCACATCTATCCGGATTCACATCACATCACATCACATCACATCACATCACATCACATTCACATCTCATTCATTCACATCTATCTCGATTCACATCACATCTCATTCATTCACATCTATCCTAATTCACATCACATTCACACCTCAATAATTCACATCACATTCACACCTCATTCATTCACATCTATCCCGATTCACATCACATCACATCCTTTCGCATATCCTCATATCTCATTCTCATCTCTTCATTCACATCCATATCCATTTACATCACCTCACATCCCATCCACATTCATTTACATCACACCACATCTTTATCACATCCACTCACATCTCATCACATTGCATTTACATTTGCATTTACATCGCATTCACATCTTATTCACATTTAGTAACATTTTCTATTTTTGATACCGATGGGACTTTTCTAAATTTCTACCAATTACTTGGCCCCTAGGTAAAGGTTCTTTTTCTCAACAGATATTTTCATATTCTTTCTCAATTTTCTCAAGTGAAATATATTCAATATTCTTCTTTTTAAGTAAAAGATTCATGGGATTTACAAAATCAATTCTATCCATATTTCTCAATAATGCTCAAAATTTCTTTTTTGATAACTACTCATAATTTGAATTATGTAAAAATTTCTCTTTTTATTTATTTAATTTCTTGGATCTCAATTATCATGAAAATTTCTCTTTTTACATTTAAATGATCGAATTTTAAATATCATGGAAATTTCTCTTTTATCATAAAATAAATTTATCTAAAATTTCTCTTTTCTTTAAAAAGATATCCATTATTTTTATTTTACCAAGAATTCTACTTTTATCATTTAAATGATTGAATTTCAAATGTTATGAAAATTTCTCTTTTATCATAAAATAAATTTATCTAAAATTTCTCTTTTCTTTAATAAGATATCCATTATTTCAATTTTATCAAGAATTCCACTTTTACCATTTAAATGATTGAATTCCAAATGTCATGAAAATTTCTCTTTTCATTTAAATTTTTCTCGTGTATAAATTAAATATATCTAAAATTTCTCTTCAAATTTAAATAAAAATATCCATTAATTCAAATATGCCAAGAATTTCACTTTTACTATTTAAATGATTGAATCCCAAATGTCATGAAAATTTCTCTTTTATCATTTAAATCTTCTCATGCATAAAATAAATTTATCTAAAATTCTTTTAAAAATATTTATTATTTTAATATATCAAGTTTTCTCTTTTTTTATTTAATTACATGGATCTCCATTATCATGGAAATTTCTCTTTTTGTATAAAAATAAAATTATCAAAATTATCTTTTTTCTTAATTACTTATTTATGAAAAATTAGTTTTCCATGAATGTGATGAAAATCATTCTTTTAGCATAGGATGACCAATCCTAAAATATGGTAGGAAGTTCACTTTTCACATTATGTATAAAAATGAATTATATATTAATTTCTTAAAAATTTTATCATAGCTTCGTTTCTGCTATTACTTATAATTTTTAATATTTTTGAAAAGAATAAGACTTTGTAATATAATTATAATAGAATAACTATCTTTGGATCTAAATTCAATTTATGAAAATAAATCATAGGTTTATCATAATTTTATTAGCATATAAGCATTAAAAAGTCATTTCTTTAACCTCTAGTTTAACTAGAATAGAGTTTGATTTTTGAATTAAGAATTTATCAATGAGAAGCATCATTTGAATAGAGAATTGGTCATAGGAATGACTATTCTTTTGGGGAGAAAGAGATATACATAAAAAAACATCCTAAATTAAGCATAAAGATAAATTTTTCTTAATTATTCATTACAACTCTTGAGAAAAGCTTGATTTGCATTATAAACACTCACCATGAAATTATATCTTACCTCTTGATTTTGCTTGCTTCTTTATCATAGAAGGAATCCCCCAATCCAATCAATTGAGAAGAAAGCCCAAGGATTGTTGAAGAGAGAGAGAAGCTCCACTCTCTGCAAAAGTAGAGGATTTTTAAGGGATAATAGAAAATATGAGTATTTTAATGTAATACTAGCATTGTATAGCTCAAAGATGATAATACAAAATAATGAGGATCTATTTATAGGCGAGGGAGGCTACTAATTGAGTCCAACTAAGTTCTAGAATTTTTTAGCTTTAGTCTGGCTGAATTTGGACAAGATTTAGATCAGTTTAGCTCCCATTTTGATCCAATTTGATCCATGAGAGGAGAGATAAAAATATCATTCTAGATTACAGGTTTGGATTTCCAAGCAGAATTCCTCGAATTTTGAATTCTTGATCCTCAGATCAAATTCAAAGGTCTCAACTGAGTTTCAGATTTGGTGGGTGATTTGAGTGTAGATTACTGAACTGGTCACATCGTCTTTTCTTGAAATTTCAATTACTACTTTACTGAATTTCATTCATTGAGTATTTTGCTTAACTCAATTCAAAACTAGTCACGAATTCCTATGAGGAATAAATTAATCATTTATCTAAAATTTTAACTTCGATAGTTTTTTTGAATTTCTCATTACCATCCTAGAGAATATGAAATGGTAGAATTTTCTCTCACAAAGTATTTTCTTATTCATTTTTCAATATTCATGGGAATTAAACATAGGATTAAAGAGAACTCTTATTTTGATATGAAAATTCTGTATGCATCTATTTATGCATAAAAAAAATCTAACTTCTATGGAAATAACACTTTTATATAAAAGAAAAATCATTTTATGCATCTATTTATGCATTAAAAAGATCAATTTTGATGAAAGTAACACTTTTATAATAATAAAAAAATCTTTTATGCATCATTTTATGCATAAAAATCAATATTGGTGAAAGTAACAGAATTTTTTTGATTTAAAAACTCATCCACATGTGTAAAATAGGTGCCTACCTTAAAAGCTCCCCCCTCCTTACTACCAAGGTGTCAAAAATGTATCATTATTCTAAAATATCTCATTTTTTTAAGTAATATCTCATAGTTTTTAACTAATAAACCTTGTACTCAGTCAACTCTTCATCTTATGTGAGTATTTACTCATTTTTGGGTATTTTATTTTATTCTTTGGATTTATCTCATCTAAACACTTAGATTAATCTTATTGGTCCATAGGAACCTTAATTGGACCATAATCCAAAATTTTTAAAAAATCTTGATCCTTAGGCTAAGGTCTTTTAAATTATTTTTAATTGATTCCTAATGCACTTTGGAGAATTTATTTTGAACTTCTGTTTTAGGGGAAACCATTTCAGACACTAGGAGGATTTTTATATCCAAAGATATCTCAATTTTAGATTCTCTCTCTAGATATTTTCTCCCTCTAGACCAAAATAGGGTAAAACAAGATCTTTCTTTTATTTCAGAGAGGGAAATAATTACAAGAACAGAAGGGGAGGTTCTTACACCTTTACACCTCAAAAGTTGGAGGGAGGAATCTTAAATCCTACCCCACTTTAAAAACGCAAGATGTCCTCATCTTGCAGGTGGAGTATAATCTCTTTTATCTTCTTCTTCAATCACTTCCAGCGTTATTGCCTTGGAAGTGGACGGCCAGTTCGGAAACATCTCCCTTTGACTTCCCCTATTCTGAAGCGGAGGTCTTGCATTACTTTGGATTGAAACTGAGGGTTAGTTAAAGAATTTACCTATGGGATTTCCTTGATTTTGGCGAAAAGGAACCTGATTACTCTGGAAGAAGGAAGGAGCTGGAGTCTGGAATCTTGGTCCCTGATTTTTTTGCCCCGAAAACCTTGATCCAAAAGGAGTTCGGCAATCCATATTGCGATGTCGAAATCCTTGACAGTTGGCATTTCACTTCCTTGTTCAAGGGTAGAACTTCTGAAGTTGAATTTCAGGGGTTTGAGTTCTGGGAAAAGAACCTTTCTTCCATTCTGAAACTTTTCACATTTTGAGCTTGACCTTGTTGTCTCTTAGGCGGTGGAAGGTTGGAATCACCTTCTGGAGCTAGAACTCTTTTGAAAGATGATGGTGCTGGCTTCGGCGGGACCTTGACATCAAAGGCCTTGGCGAAATCCTTCGCGAGCCGCACTGAAACTGGCTTGGAATTCTTCACTAGGATATTCAAAGGTTCATTCAGTCCCCGAATGAACTTGGCCATCAATTGTTCTTCATCCAGCGGTGGCGAGTATTTGAGGAGGAGAGCGAACGCTTGGTGATACACTTCAATAGTTCTGCTCCCCTGGGTTAACTCTAACAATTCGTTCATCTTGGTTTCCAAAAATCCGGGAGGACAGAATCTCTTCCGTAGGTAAATTTTGAGATCATTCCATGTCTGCGTGTTCCGATCCAGACGGTTTGTCTCTCGCAATGGTTTCTCCATGCCACTCTGGCTGTTTCTACTATCTTCAGCCTTGCAAGAGCCATTTTACTTTTCTCGTTGTACCCGGTGACATCGAAGTATTCTTCCATTGCTTCGATCCATTTCTCCACAGTCTCGCCCAAGTTTTTTCCTTCACCCTTGAAAGGTCCAGGCTACCATCTATGAAGAGTTTTACGAACATCCAAGTCGAGCTCTTCCTCATCGAGTTGGGGGTTATCATTCCTACCCGGACGACCTCGATCCATGATCCTATCAATACAAAAATTCTTGTTAAGTCCCTTTATTTATAATTCAAATCTGACTTTAGATCCAACTGAATTATGGGGTTCCTTATAGTCTTATCAACCCACAATGAATCCTGGGATAAAGATCCCTTGTACAAGAATAACACACAGAACTCATTATTAGAGAAAAATTTATTCAGAATATATCATTCATATCCTTAACACAATAATGGTCCATCAGACCAAAAATTCCATCTGGACATTCCTCCACGATAATTTCAGTTATGTAGGTTCTCAATTTGTCATCCCTTATTAAGATTCACTGGGTCAAAGGTTAATAGCAACAATCTGTCAGCACAATCCACTAATCTCATAGTGATTTGCTGAAGTCATAATCATCATCCCAGTTACTAACATCATCACTGGGATTCGTCCCATTCATCCTCATTGTGGCTTTGTTCAACTTATCTTCCTTCAACCAGAATTCACCAATCATCATCTTTCAAGTAGAATCCAAATCAACTCATCAATTCTCAACGAGAAATCTAAAATCATATCAACCAGCATTCTAATTCATCATCTGGATAGCATTTTTGCTTATAATTTCAGGGTCTTAGATTTACTCGTATATATTGTCAATAAAGAGCTGCAGTTATACCCACAATATGTACGGGTAGTCAACGGTCCTTGGAGTTATAAGGTAAGTACCATCATATCTAGGCCTCAAGCAAGTCAAGGATTCTATACAATTGCGGTACTTCCATCTGAAGACCTAATTACCAATTTATGAATTTTTATTTTGAATATCAATTTGTATGAATTTCATCACACAATTACAATCTTTTTGGGTACTTCTTAAAATTTTGACATTTCTTGCTTCTCGGTGGTTAATACACTTTAGCCAATTCGCTCTGATACCAGCTGAAAGATCCCTGTCCCCTCTGCGCAACGAATTTGGGGGTGCTAGCAGCGGAAGTAGCACTTCTTGCGCAGGGCAGAGCCTCTCACTCAGGGCCTCTCGTCCCCACAGATATCCGGACAAGAGACTAATCCCTCGGTTCTTCCAAAACCGAACCCAAAAAAACTTCCCTTGCCCAGAAAGCACAGGCAATTCCTCCAGGATATTTTTATTCTAACGTGGTCAAGCTCATCACTAACCAAACTGATCCGACTGAACCTGTAAGTCTCATGGTCAGATCAAGGAAGAAACTTGCACTTGGATCATAGAGATCAATGCTTTTTTCCTCATCGAGAGGCACAACTGTTGATTCTTTTCCATAGAACAAGACTATCCGGGATTTACTTCATCTATCATATCATAACAGAATTGAGTCTCATTTTAGGGATCCATCAGTCCAGTCCCATCCAGTCCCATGGGTTAGCCAAGTGCCCAACCACTGTAGTGATAGGATCCATTTAGGAATTTGGTTATGTTTTGTCCCGGGTACCAAGGAAAAGAGTTCCCAAGCCCCTTAGCAGCGCTTCAAGTAAACTTCAAGATAGTCACACCACTTAGACACCCAATATGAAATTGCCTTTTCACAGACTCAGCTGTCTTTAAAACAATCTTTTAATGAAACCATAGTATCATTGATCATAATCCTCCAAAATATTTAAGTTGAATTCTAAAATTATTTAAATAGTAAAAGTGAAATTCTTGGCATATTTGAATTAATGGATATTTTTATTTAAATTTGAGGAGGAATTTTAGATAAATTTAATTTATGCATGATAAAAATTTAAATGATAAAAGAGGAACTCCCATGACATTTGGAATTCAATCATTTAAATGGTAAAAGTGGAATTCTTGGTAAAATTAAAATAATGGATATCTTATTAAAGAAAAGAGAAATTTTAGATAAATTTATTTTATGATAAAAGAGGAATTCCCATGACATTTGAAATTCAATCATTTAAAAGGTAAAAGTGGAATTCTTGTAAAACTGAAATAATGGATATCTTATATTAAAGAAAAGAGAAATTCTAGATAAATTTATTTTATGATAAAAGAGGAATTCCCATGACATTTGGAATTCAATCATTTAAATATAAAAAGATGAATTCCCATGATAATTGAGATCCAAGAAATTAAATGGAAAAAAGAGAAATTTTTAGCATAATTCAAATTATGAGTAGTTATCAAAAGTGAAATTTTGAGCATTATTAAAAAATATGGGTAGATTTGATTTTTGTAAATCCCATGAATCTTTTACTCAAAAAGAAGAATATTGAATATATTTCACTTGAAAAAATTGAGAAAGAATATGAAAATATCCGTTGAGAAAAAGAACCTTTACCTAGGCCAAGTAATTGGCAGAAATTTAAAAAAGTCCCATCGGTATCAAAAATAGAAAATGTTACTAAATGTGAATAGACGTGAATAAGATGTGAATGCGATGTGAATAAGATGTGATAAGATGTGAGTGGATGTGATAAAGATGTGGTGTGATGTAAATGAATGTGGATGGGATGTGAGGTGATATAAATGGATGTGGATGTGAATGTGAATGAAGAGATGAGAATGAGATGTGAGGATATGTGAAGTGATGTGACGTGTCAATCGGGATAGATGTGAATGAATGAGATGTGAATGTGATGTGAATCAGGATAAATTTGAATGAGATGTGATGTGAATCGGGATATTAAATGAATGAGATGTGAATGTGATGTGAATCGGGATAGATGTGAATGAATGAGATGTGAATGTGATGCGATGTGATGTGAACCAAGATAGATGTGAATGAAGAATGAGATGTGAATGTGACGTGATGTGATGTGAATCGGAATAGATGTGAATGAATGAGATGTGAATGAATGAATGTGATGTGAATCGGGATAGATGTGAATGAATGAGGTGTGAATGTGATGTGATGTGATGTGATGTGAATCGAAATAGATGTGAATGGATGTGATGTGATGTGAATTGATGTGATGTGAATAAAGAGATGAGGATGAGATGTGAGGATATGTGAAAGGATGTGATGTGATGTGATGTGAATCGGGATAGATGTGAATGAATGAGATATGAATGTGATGTGATGTGAATGAGATGTGATGTGAATCGGGCTAGATGTGAATGAATGAGATGTTAATGTGATGTGATGTGATGTGAATCGGGATAGATGTGAATGAATGAGATGTGAATGTGATGCGATGTGATGTGAACCAGGATAGATGTGAATAAATGAGATGTGATGTGAATCGGGATTAGATGTGAATGAATGAGATGTGAATGCGATGTGATGTGATGTGATGTGAATCGGAATAGATGTGAATGGATGTGATATGATGTGATGTGATGTGGATCGAAGAAGTTATGAATGGATGAGATGTGATGTGAATGGATGTGATGTGATGTGATGTGGATCGGGGTAGTTGTGAATGGATATGATGTGGAACGGGGTAGTTGTGAATGGATGAGATGTGACGTAATGGATGTGATGTGATGTGGATATGGGTAGATGAGAATGGATGAGATGTGATGAGGATAGATGTGGATAGATATGATGGGATGTAATATAATGTGATTGGATGAGAATGGATGAAGGACGATGAGAATACATATGATTGGATAGATGTGATTGGATGAGAATGGATGAAGGACGATGGGAATACATATGATTGAATGTGGATTAAGCAATGTGAATTGATGTAGAAGAGCGTGGAATAATGAGAAATGATGTGGAACAATGTGGAAAGATGAGAGTTCATTAGAAACTATATTTATGACCTGTTTTTAAATGATTGTTTTATGTCAAGAATGCTGGGGAAGCATTTTGACCATCTTGTGAGTGAGGTCGTGGAGACATTAGGGGAAGGTTGAGGTCTATGGGGGCCCTTTAAGCTGCCATATTATGTTTTTAAGTACTTTTGCTTAAGGACTCTAAGCAAACTTTAACTAGGCCTGAAAAGGGGATCTTTATGCAATCATTATTTGAATTTCTATTTTTTCAAATATATATTTGCTTGAGCTAAATTGGGGGTAACTTTTTGGTTTCACCAAATTTAAAATGGCTGAAAAGCCTTCCCTCCTCTCTTCCCTCCACTTTTAGGACCCCCACCACTTTCTTTCTCTACATTCTCTCTCTAAGACGCCCTCATCTCACTAAAACTCTCTTTCTCTTCCCATTTCTCACATTTGGGCGTGCCATGGCCAAGCAGCTTTGATTAGTAAGCTTCCATAGCCTCTGCACTTCCAAATGCTGATATCTCACACTCTCTCATCCTCCATGCCTCATCTTTTTATCATTTTCTGCTCTCTCTCTCTCTCTCTCTCTCTCTCTCTCTCTCTCTCTCTCTCTCTCCCCCATGTCTTTTCCACATTGAAGTGCAGAAAATCCCTCTGTCAACCTCCATAGCTTCAGAGCTTACCACTTTCCATTCTTGCATTGTTTAGCATACATATCCCCTACTTCCGTCTACATTCTACATTGCACTCTCCTTAGAATACCCTATCCTCACTCTCGCATTGTGTTCTACAAGAAGTACTTTTCAGCATTGCCTAACCCTAAAGAAAATGCCACTTGAAGATATATCGAACAGAGCACCAAAGCTCAAGTTACATGTAGATTTGGCTGTTGAGTATGCTACCGTCCGCAGCTCAACAACAAGTAGTGTGACCAATGTGCCATTGGGTATTCGATCACAAGGGCGAAAAATGTATTGACCTCTGGACGAATGGATTCATATACCCTATTGACCCTCTCACCAATGCTCCACCTCATTTTGTTAATATCACTACATTTCTTACGTATGTAGGTGATGGAGCTAATGGTCTATTTGGCTATTGTAGAAGGCTTTCTTTTGTTGTAGCTCAGGAATCGCATGCAAGAGTGCATTTTCGAGGCTTATGGCATGAGTTACAACAGCAACACAAGGAGGACATTGATAGGCTTGAAGAAGTGGTGAACAACTTGAAAACTCAGAATCAGGAGCTCCAGAAGAACAACTTGTTGCTTAAGGCCTTTGATATTGAACGGGACAAGATGAATGCAGCCAAACAAGATGCACGAAACAAGCAACGACACCTTGCAAGCCTGAAGAAGCTTCCAGTAGCCTTTCGACAACGGAAGAGAAAGCGTCAGTCCCTAGAAACCTTGGCAACCCTAAGTGGAGCAAGAAAATGACGTGTACGAGCAACAAGGTAACTTCTATTCTTGCCATTACTTTGCAGGCCATTCTGTTTTGTGAAACATATTGATGTTATTTTGAATTTATGTTCCATGTAGAGATATTGCTGGGGATATGATGGGATATGAAGGTGGTGCTGAGGAATGTAGAGCAGGCATATTGAAACATGTTGTTAAGTTATCAGACATATCAAAGTTGCTAGAAGATCCCACATGCAAAATAGCTAAGCAAATCCGAAACAAAATTTATGGAGAGTTGCAAAATATGGTAAGCCCCATACAGATTATGGATGCATGTGATAGTTCTGGTGTCAGTAGGAAGGGATATGAAGCCATTTACAGGGTGTTTACACTAGGTCATCGTGCTAAAGGACTTCTACGACCCATGCTACCAACTCCATACAGTGTAACCATGGCAAGAAAAAGTGCAAACTCAGGCATTGCAAGTGGCTACCGTCATGTGGAGGATGCTTTGCCTGTATGTACTTCTAAGGTATTTGAATACAACAAGTACAACAATGTCTTTATTGATTTAAGGACCCTTCAAAGAGCTATGATTTCTTATTATGGTCTAAGCATTGAGGAGTGCCAAGGCCAGGCTGTGTTTGTGTTAAAGCTTGATGAGTGTCAAACTGTAAAAGGATGAAAATTAGAAAGAGTCAGCCTAACACTTATGAACAGGGCTATCAAAGGAAATCCGGAACAGGATGATAATGTTCTTGACTGTAGTGCACAAGCCTCAAATTCTAACACGGGAAGGCAATCTCAGGGAAAAGATTACTATGGAGTGCAATCAGAAAAGAATATATGGTGGTTGTCAGCATTTGAGCTTCCACAGGAGACGAATGATACATTGCAATGGTACCTTACCCGAACAGGCATCCCAAACGTCATATCATTGTAATCAATTGCAATCAAAAGGAGAGACTTTGCATGTGGAAGATGCAGGAACAGTTACAGTCGAATGGCACATGGCAAAGGATTTAAAGACATTGAAGTGTATGCTAGGATGCAAGCTAGGAGAAAATATTTTTTTTCCATGTATTTATTGCTGCCATTCAAAATCAGAGTATATTGAACGCGGCAAAGCTTCAGGCAAGATTGCAGCCGCCAAGACAGCCAAATCTCATGCAAAGGGCAAGAAAAATGTACAACCACCTTCAATGAGTACAATGCAAAACAAAGATCCAAAGAAACCTATGCAGTGGGTTAATGGCATTATGAGTTGTAATACCAATTGTTCGCTTAATCGTGATCAGGAAGATATCTCATGGAGCCCTATATTAGAGATTCCACTTTCCTGTGTTCATATTTGCACGCTTCATGCTAGGTTACGCATAATGGACAAATTACTGAAGTTACATATCAATTATGCATGGAATATGGAGCCTGAACATCTTCGCAAACGAATGCATCAGTAAGCTGGAAGATGTCCTCTCAAGCGTGGGGCTTCATGGTGGTGCTGTAAAGTTAACTAAGGATACTAAAAAGTCAAGACCGGGTCAGGATAATCCAAACAAAATATGCATGGGTGGGTCCAAAGCTAGACACCTTCTCTCAAATTACGAGGGGTACAATAGTCACACAAAATATGAGATATGGAAGGCCATTTGTGAATGCACCACTTATCGTGGGAATAATGCAGAGCTTGGTCTCAAGCGTGCAAGGGTGTGGGAGTCACTTGATAAAATGATTCAATTGCTAGAAAAGGCTCCCCTTGTTGTTGCTGAGGAGATTACAAACTTAAAGACTGCAATACATACATTTACTCAGCAACAAATGGTTGATGCATGGGGAGAAACACATATCACCCACTATATGGTATTTACCTTTCTATCTATTTACTGGTATTAATCGCCAAATAGTAAAATTTTGATATGATCTTTGTTGCAGCACATTATATTTGCCCACGCAAAGTTTTTTCTCGACCAATATGGTCCAATGGCAATTTGGAGCACCCAAGGAATGAAGCGCTCTCATTATAAAGCTAAGGCAACATCCTTTAAGAACACACGACATGGTGGAGGTGGTAAGGAAAAAAGCAATGCCTTGCATGAGATGTTTAATTGGTTTTATCGCAGTTTGGGAGGTCGACGCCGACAGAAACCAAAAGAGCAGGTGTCATTACTACGAAAGGTTGTAAAAAATGTCAATTTGCAACGAGCAATTGCATGGCGAGCATCAATGCCATGCATGGGATGCGTGAGTGGTTCGGTGCGCGTAGGCGTATCGGTCAAAAATGGGTTCCATATTAAAAAATTGTACCCTTTTTTAAGTCAAAGTTTTTTTTAAAAATTTCTAGAGATATTTTTTTAATCAATAAGTTTTTCCAAAAACTATATAAACCTGTTTTAAAAGTAAATTTTCACATTCATTCACTTGTGTAAGTCAATGGATGGCTAGAACTAAGCACACTGCACGCAAGACTAAGAACCCAAACGTACCGTCTGGTGCACACGATTTGATACAAGCAGTCACCGCATTTCAACAAGTGCAAAAACGCATAAAAAAGAAGCATACAAGCATGGACAGAGAGGCAGAGACTCAACAGGAAGGTGTACAGCAGGATGTGTTTTCAGGACTGGACAATATTGAGGATGTCTCCAAGCAGCCTGGAGACACTGGCTCATTTAGAGCCATGCGTACACCATTCCCCCGACCTCTCTCAAAGGCTGAGCAGCAGCAGCGTGTGCTAGAAGAGCAACAATGCCAGATTGATGAGGCGCATAGAAGAAGAGAGCAAGAGCAAGCCCTACTCCCTCACCAGCTAGAAGAGGAGCTAAGGGTCACATTTGAGGAAGACCAGGAAGCACTTCTCTGTACTGATGAGCAAGAGCAGTATCAACAAGCTGCTGACTTCTATGAAGCAGAGGAAATAAGCCGTCGTGAGGAGCAGGATAGGCTCTTAGCACAAACACTACATGAGGAACTTGAGAGGCGTCAGCCCTAGCCTCCACCTAAAAAACAAAGAATAAAGATTTGTGTCAAGAGAAAGAAGGAACGTGCAAACAGGCAGCCAGAGGTGGAGATGGAAGAGGAGGAACGACGAGGAGGAACGACGACAAGAAGAGGAACGAAGGGAGAGGGAAAGACGGGAGAGAAGGAGGAGCAAAGGGAGAGGGAAAGACGGGAGCAGGAGGAGCAACAAAGAATTCAAGAAGCACACAGATTAAAAAAAGAACAAGAAAAGAAGAAGGCAAAAACAAGTAAAAGAAGACTAACTCTAGATCCAGCCGAACAAGAAAGGCGAAAATTTTTTAGAAATGATAGACAACCATGGGAAGAGAGGTCGCATCCACCACCACCCCCTGTAGCCAAAAAGAAGAGAAGAGAGGTCGCATCCACCACCACCCCCTGTAGCCAAAAAGAAGAGAAGATGGAAACCGGGGACCGTGGCTCTGCGAGAAATCAGAAAGTACTAAAAGAGCACAGACACCATCATGGCAAAGGCCCCTTTTGCAAGAGTTGTAAAAGAAGTCATCGACAAGTACAGTGACAGGGTCACTCGGGTCCAGAGTACGGCACTCAAGGCCCTCCAAGAGGCGTCAGAAACAATTTTGGTCTCTCTATTTCAAGATTCGGTGCTGTGCCATGCTCACGCTAAAAGGGTGACCCTAAAGCCTGTTGACATGGCACTTGCACTACGTCTACGTCAGGATAAAGCGCTCCATAGGGAAGGCTTTATTGGATAGGATTAAGCTTTTATGCGGCCTTTGTGCCTTTTGTAATCTCCAACATTGTAGTACATTTTTTTGAATCTATAAGATACTGTAAATGACTCATTAACCAACGTTTTTATTTGTTTCAACTATGTTATAAAAGCAGACATTTCATTTCATGTACTGTGGTTTGAATGGGTAAAACTGTTGATCATATATTAACTGCTTTAGTCAAACAGGAATAAAATTTGTATTATTGATAAGGTGATTGTGAAAACAAATATGAAATTTGATTATTATCTTGTTATACGTGGTATTGCTGTTGGCATTGAATAAAGGATCCTTCCATAGTGCAGAAACAAAATTAAACTGAATTTATTTTAGGACAAAAAAAAGGCTTAATGCTCAATAAGGCCTTAGAAAAGCTCAGGGACAAAAAAAAAGCCATTTGGGGCTCAAAATCACCTGGTGAAGTCTCGCAGTAGATACAACATTTTTTAAAAAATCACATTTTTTTAAATGTTTGTAGGCAGATTAATCATCAAAAAAGTGTACACAATGCATGAATGAGTAGAACAATTAAAAAAAAGACCTGTGCGCTACAGCGCAAAATTAAGCCTTTCTTCAGATTTGAAATGCTTAAATTCACGTCGTAGCACACATGCCTTTTTTTTCATTTTTCTACTCATTCATGCATTGTGTACACTTTTTTGATGCTTAATCTGCCTACAAACATCAAAAAATGTAAAACATTTGGTTTTTTTAAAAAATTTTCAGATTTTGTACTGCCAGATTTCAGTTGGATGTTAATTGACAATATTTGAACAAATATTTGATCATTATCAATGAAATTTCCTACACATTCACATGGCTGCCAATAGTTTATAGGGCACAGTGCTGACACAACAAATAAACAAGAGAAATGGTTGAGAATTCTTAAAAACATTACAAATAAAAAAGTATACATTTTGTATTGAATTCGTGGAAAGAAAATTACAAGTTCCTGAGAAGATTTCTTAGAGCTTCTTTATCTTGGTCACTCTGTGGCTTTCTCACCTAGGCTATTAGCTATAATACTAGGATTGGTTACACCTTTGGAGATTGATGTAGCACAATGGCCTAGCACATGGCCGGTGTAGTTGCCTGCAAATGTATAATAAGTATACATTTGTTTGCATTATTTTGCTAGCCCATCTTCGGTGAGAACCCCACTTAGAGCTTTACACTTGATGAGCTCTGCTTGTGCCTCCTCAGAGTACTCTAAGTGGATTACTCGAATAAATGATGTAGAGAGGCTAGGAAGGTAATGAATCAGGGAGGTGTCTCGTCCATCGGATTGCACACGAACTCCACCTCCACGTGCAGCAAACTTGTCAAAAATATAAGCTTTCTACAAGAGAAAAAGTTTAGGTGTTAGTAACAACTCACTTATAAATATGAAGGCATGGTTTCTTAGAACTTTGATTTAACCCCACCTCAATGTCATCATCACATTGGCTTGTGCATTTGTTGCATATGTCTATACTGCTTCCACGCTGCTCAACTGATGTATCTACATGCAGGCGCTTATGTGGTTGAAATGCTTCTTGAGGGACACTTTCATACTCTGCTGCTACATTTTCTTTAGCAACAAGAGCATTGGAAACAGTTTCCTCAATTGTACGTTCTGTATCATAACCTTGGAATGCTAGCGCTTTGGTAAGATCATGGTTATCAAAATCTATCTATACACCTACAGTCTGTTGCTCAGGTGTGTCTTCTTTGCAGAAACTAGACCCAATTGCTAATATGCTTAGGGCCTCATCCTCCCTTAACCCCAAGGATTTACAATTGTCATCAAGGAAAAGAAATTCCTTGTTATCCATGACGATGGGATTCAAAGTGGTTACATCCAACTGAGGGATCTCTTCCACAATTTCATCCCCGTCAAGGTCACAATGAGGCTCTTCATCCTCAGTTGACCCTTGTTGGAGAAGCACCAAGGCCGTGGACGCTTCAGCTTCATCTGAGAAAACCTCTTCCACCTTGCCTTTGGATTCCTTCACAAGAGCTACTTCTTTACTCATTGCCTTTCCCTTCTTTTTTTCTGCATCCCTGGCTTCTTGCAAAAATAGTGCTAACATCATATCCCATGAAAGGAAGGTGGTGCCTACATTACCAACCTGCAATTCATAAACGGTGTCATCATCTTCGACCCTGTAATAATTTCTAGATGTAAGCCCTTTCAAAAATCCGTTGAGCCTAAATCGGAACGACTTGTCACCATGGTACAGATTCCTGATTAAGTCCACTGGAACCCATTTAGTGGTGGACTCAGGCAATTGCATGACATATTGTGCCACTACATCATTCATGTACTGGACTTGCTCTTGAAAAGCCTCTGCATGAAGGTCTATAGTTCCCTGCATATCAATCACTCCCTCAAAAATGGGGATGTTCTGACCTGCACCTGTTGAGAGTCCAATTTTCTCAAGCTTTGCGCGTAGCGAGTTAGAGCTTGAAGCCATGGCGGGATATTGAAGGCAAATAGAAATTGTGAGATCTTAAGAATGAAATGAGCTTTAGAAACCAAAACCTTTTCTTATAAAGCATTCCATTTAAACATTTAATAAATTTTTAAAACATACTTAAAATTTTTAAAATTAACAAAATTAAAATCCAAATTGGAGTGAAATACAGAGGACATTCGGGCTATGGTGCAATCAAAATTTTTGTATTCAAAAGTACACTACAAATTATCGCCAAAATTCACTCAAAATGTTACCTAAGTCTGCAACTTAATAGTCTTTCAAGCTAAGGACCCTAGGGGGCTCCAATGACACACAAAGTGTATGTTTCTCTAACCTGTGACGCATAAGTCGATTAGAAACAACAAACTTGAATTGGTTCCTTACATTAAAGGACATGACAATACGATCTCTCAACTGAGCAAAATTTCAATCATTATTAACTACCACTGTATGCTCCTCTCCTAGGTGAACTTCAATATGAGTTCTACCTCCTCCCTAGCATAGAGATCAGAGTCCAAAGCTTCCCATTCACCATGCGAGCATTTCCACCTTCTAATTGGGTACACCATAGTTAGATTTTGGTTGCCTATTTGCTGATACCTGCATCTTACCATTGACATTACCGTTGAGCGCTTTATTACATCGCCCTAATGTTCTGCCACCTTGGTGGTCCAATCGCCTTTTAGAAATGTATCTAGAGCTTCAAAGGCCCCATCTTTGCTTATCCACATTGTTGGGGTGCGATGGAACTTGCCTACTCTGAAAATAGCAATAAACACATGTAAAGGCATGAAAAGAGATACACTTATCATGTGGGATCCATATGCAGCCTTTAGGCTTGACTGAATGTCATGGAAAATCTTGCGCTGAAAGCTCTCCATTGTGGTGGGGTGTGGAATGGGCCATTCCGGGCTATTTAGTGCAGGAGGCGAAATTGGCTCAAGTGTTCCAAACCTTCCCCTCTATGGCACAACATATGTTGCAACAAAGAAAAATACTCCTCTATTTGCAAGTACGGAACTTGTTTCCCCAGCATACATAAGCCTACCTAGATCAACATGACATGCTTCGAAGGTCCCCGTAAAACATTCTAGAGGCTGCCATTCCACACATGTTGAAGGGAAAACATCTGCATACAATAGAATACATTGGAGTTCTTGATATTCCCATAGTCTTCATGCAAGCATTTCTCTAAAGCAAAGAAACTATAAACAAGTTTTGAAACTTACAGTTAGTTGGGAATCGTGGTGAGTTCTCATCTTCAAGATGTATTTGGCTTGAGGTGTAAACATGTTGCACCTTTGCAAGCCGCTTTCCATCCTTGTTGCAAACTTTGAATTCTAAGATCCTTCCTTTCCAGTGATGGCTTGTGGAAGCCATATGCCTTCAGGGAACCTTGTGTGCACCCCTTAAATTGGGTTGCATTGTTATCCACATGAACCGCTTAAAAACGATAGGAATCCAATAACCTTCATCATCCTGTACTTTGGAAATAGCCATGGAATCGATAGTGGAGGATGGCCTGCGTACACACTGAAGAGCCATAGATTGCCCAAATGAAAAGAAAGTGAATGTTAAGAATATGGCAAAAAGCAAATACCTGCTTAGAGAGAGAGAGAGAGAGAGAGAGAGAGAGAGAGAGAGAGAGAGAGAGAGCTAAAGCTTCAAAGTAGATCGCTGCAAATCCATACACACACACAATACACACACACACACACACACACACACACACACACACAAAGAAAGCTAAAGCTTCAAAAGAAAGCTAATGAGAGATTGCATTAGGTGCCTGCTTGCACACAGAGAGAGAGAGAGAGAGAGAGAGAGAGAGAGAGAGAGAGAGAGAGAGAGAGAGAGAGAGAGAGAGAGAGAGAGAGAGAGAGAGAGAGTCTGATAACAGAGCTTCCTCTAAAATTCTATGAAACGAATACCAAGGCACGAAAGATACAGTTGAAGAATGAACTTCATACTGTGGAGAAAAAGAGTATGTCTGTGAATGACTATGCATTGAAGATCAAGGGTATTGTGGAATCCCTTGCATCTATTGGTGTTTCAGTAGATTATGATGATAAGGTGGAAGTATGTCTACGTGGTCTCGGGCCACAATACAAGGCATTCAAGACGTCTATTCAGACTCGAGAAAACATTCCCAATTTCACAGATTTGGTGTCTATGTTGATTATAGAAGAGAAGAGCTTGGGTGAAGACCAACAGTCTTCACAAAACAAAAACAGTTCAGAGCAACATGCCTTCTACACAAGTTCAGGAAGAAGACGAGGTAGAGGAGGCCGTGGATGCGGCCAAGGAGGTGGCCGAACAGGTAATCAGAATTATGGCCAGCAGAAGCAGCAACAACAACAGTCCCAGAATTCACAACAACAACAACACGTAGGTGGAAGAGGCCAATTCAGAGGCAGGGGGAGTCAAAGAGGTCGTGGAAATCGGCAAAGGCAGTATAATGATATACGTGGATGCTTTTATTTGCGCGATAAGACTTGACATGTGCAGGAAGCAGGCTGACATGCAAAATGGAAAATTGCAGCAAAACAACTGCATCCTCGAGCAGAAACAATGAGGATAATGAAAGGTTGTTTGTTATGC
Source organism: Cibotium barometz (assembly GCF_041138505.1). Lineage (NCBI taxonomy): Eukaryota > Viridiplantae > Streptophyta > Polypodiopsida > Cyatheales > Cibotiaceae > Cibotium > Cibotium barometz. The sequence goes on from NC_141105.1 coordinate 27,866,734, forward strand.
AGCATCATGTCGTTAATGCCATGTCTGAAAATGTTGAAGCAGCACATAAAGATGATGTATGGTACGTTGATTCAGGTGCTTTGAACCACATGACAAGTCATGGGGAGTGGTTCAAGGAAATGAAAAACCTTGAAAGACCAGGTTTTGTGGAAACAGGGGATGACACTGCTCATCCAATTGCCCATGTTGGAGATGTGCCATTGTCTATGCAGGATGGCAAAGTGAAGTACCTTGTAAATGTACTTCATGTTCCGAAAACATAATAAAGAATCTGGTTTCAGTTGGCCAGATGATTGAGCAAGGTTTGCAAGTTCGGTTTAACCCTGATGGTTGTTATGTTGAAGACTTAAAGATAAGTGCAGGTTGGTTGCAAAAGGCAACAAAGTGGGCAGAATGTTTACATTGAATGTAAACATGCATGAAGTGAGTGCTGCGATGTTTGCATATGGTTCAGGAATTATTGCAGACACAGACATTTGGCATAAAAGAATTGGACATGTGAATGTGCAGAGAATGAAGTCTATCCAGACTAAAGGAATTGTGACAGGGCTGCCAAAGTTTAAAGTTGAAGGTATGCAAAAAATATGTGAAGCATGCCAATTTGGAAAGCAAACAAAGCATGTATTTTCACGTGACAAAAATGTGAGCAAAAATGCACTAGATGTTGTGCATTGAGATGTATGGGGTCCTATGAAGACCATGTCTATGGGAGGCTGCAGGTATTATATGTGACATTTATTGATGACCACACAAGGAAAGTGTGGGTATACTTCATGAAGGAGAAGGGTGAGGTGTTCACTCATTTTCAAAATTTTAGAGTTATGGTTGAAAAGCAAACAGGGAAATATGTAAAGTGCCTAAGGTCAGATGGAGGAGGAGAGTACTTCTCCAATGAGTTCTCTGAATTTTTGAAGAAGAATGGTATTCGGAGACAGTTTACATGCAGATACACTCTGCAGCAAAATGGAGTACTTCTCCAATGAGTTCTCTGAATTTTTGAAGAAGAATGGTATTCGGAGACAGTTTACATGCAGATACACTCTGCAGCATTGGAGTACTTCTCCAATGAGTTCTCTGAATTTTTGAAGAAGAATGGTATTCGGAGACAGTTTACATGCAGATACACTCTGCAGCAAAATGGAGTTGAGCGGAAAAATAGGCACATTGTTGAGATTGCGCAAGCATTGATGGGAGAGAAGAATATGCCGCATAGCTATTAGGCTGAGGCTGTTTCTACAGCAGTTTACATCATGAACACGACTCCACATGATGTAACTCCAGAGGAGAGGTTTACTGGTAGAAAACTTGATTTGTCTCATCTGAAAGTTTTTGGATGCATTGCATATGTGCATGTACCAGATGAGCTGAGAACTAATCTAGATCCAAAAGCTGAAAAATGTGTGTTTATTGGATATTCCCTTGAGCAAAAGGGATACAGGTGTTATAACCCTGCTACACGTGAGTTGAGGATAAGCAGGGATGTTGTTTTTGTGAGATGAGCAGCTGGTATGCTGCTGAAAAAGAAGCTGTTGGGACTGATGTGAGTGGAAGTGTGGTTGCACAGAATGCAAGTTAGCAATCACAGTCTTTGAGTGGACCAGGAGAGTCCTCATCTAGTGGTTCAGTTGATAGACCATGGAGTGGCAGGCTGCGTCATAATACCAGTCCTGCGAATGTGCTTAGTACATCACATAAAGGCAGAGAGAAAGTGGTTGAGCCCCTTAGTATGCCTGATATTTCTGTAGGGCATTCTCATGTTGATGGAGAGTCTAGTGGCTCAAAGATGAGCCTTGATGAGGATCTTGGGATACCAGCTACTATGAGAACACTTGGTGTAAAAAAGGCTATGGAAGAGATGAATGCAAAGCTGCAAAGATCTAGGAGAGTGAAGAATCCTGTGCAGAGGTTTACCTATGATGGTTATGTGGCACATCACTATGCATACATGGCAAAAGTTGTGCAGGTTGTAGAGCCCACATGCATTGAAGAGGCTGTTGGAAATGTGTGTTGGGAGAAAGCTATGGATGAGGAGATAGATGCACTATATGGAAATGAGACTTGGGATTTAGTGCAATTGCCTGAAGGCAAGAAAGCCATTGGATGCAAGTGGGTGTACAAAGTAAAACATAACAGTGATGGAAGCATAAACAGGTACAAGGCTAGATTGGTAGCCAAAGGATATGTGCAGACATATGGCATTGATTATGAGGAAACTTTCAGGCCAGTTGCCAAGATGGCAATAGTGAGAGTTGTGATAGCACTGGCTGCATCAAAGCAATGGTCTTTACATTAGATGGATGTAAAGAATGCATTCTTGCATGGGGATTTGTAGGAAGAGGTGTATATGTTGCAGCCACCTGGTTATGAGGATGTGAGTTACCCCGAGCATGTGTGCAGGTTGAAGAAAGCCTTGTATGGCTTAAAACAAGCACCAAGAGCATGGTCTGACAAGATTTCTGAATATCTTGTCACTATTGGCTTTCATGTAGCCAATGCAGATTTCTCGCTGTATGTGAGACACAGTGATAGAGGGGTTGTGCTTGTTGTCATCTATGTAGATGACCTGATCACATTACGGAGGACCATGATGTAGAGATCTTTGATATAAAGATCTTGCTTAGACAGAAGTTTGAGATGAAGGATCTGGGGGAGCTCAGATATTTCTTAGGCATTGAGGTGATTAGGTCACCACATGGTATTGGATTACTGCAGAGACAGTATTGGGCATTGAGGTGATTAGGTCACCACATGGTATTGGATTACTGCAAAGACAGTATGGCTTGGACATGTTGTCCAAGTATGGTATGATAGGCTGTAAGCCTATCTCAGTGCCATTGGATGAGAATGGCAAGTTGAGTGCAGATTCAGGAGAGATTTTGGAGGATCCTACTATGTATAGGCGCATAGTAGGAAGCTTGATCTACATGACGATCACTAGGCCAGATTTGAGCTATGCTATTGGGTTGGTGAGTCAGTTTATGCAAGCTCCTCGGAATCTGCATTTGGATTCATTGAGATGCATACTGAGGTATGTGAGGTCTACTTTGTATTGTGGACTATTTTATGAAACTGGGACAAAGATATGTGTACATGGGTACATAGATGCTGATTGGGCTAGTAGTATCTCAGATAGAAGATCTACTAGTGGCTTAATGTTTTCTTTGGGGAGTGCTACTATGACTTGGAGTAGCAAGAAGCAACCTACGGTTGCTCTATCCAGTATAGAGGTCGAGTACAGAGGCGCTGCTATGGCAGCATGTGAGGTAGCTTGGTTGAGAAAGCTACTTGCAGATTTGGGTCTATCAGTGGATAGACAAGTTGTCATTTTCTATGACAACATTAGCAGTATACAGTTGGCCAAGAACCCAGTTTTTCATGCTCGCACGAAGCATATAGAGGTCCACTACCATTTTGTTAAAGACAAGGTTTTGGCAGCAGGAGACATTGACCTTGTTTATGTTAGCACACAGGATCAGGTCGCCGACATCTTCACCAAAGCATTGGGTACAGAGAAAGATTCAGGGCTTCGCTTGGTGTTTATGAGATGGAGTTGAGCTCGAGGGGGAGTGTTGAGATATCGAGCTCATCTAGTGAGGCGGTGGACACTGATGACCCGCCTGGGGGATAGGCCCCACACTTACACCACTGGCATGGTTGGTGAGATTATGGGTGATATGCGGCCAGTGTGATAGGCTATGTGACAGCCATTCTAGAGACTGGCATAGTTATAGCGCCAGCTCATTTAGTTGGGTTTACACTATAGAGAACCCTAGTATGTATTTGGTTGAGTACCTTTCATATTGTGTGTACTCTTATCTTTGTATATGGTGTATTGAGTGTTGTGTAAAGAAGAAGAAGATTTTCAGCCTCTCACCTTGTGTGTTCTCTTTTAGGGTTTTGTGAGTGTGTGTGTGCTTGCAAGAGCTCAAGCTCTCTTCTCCCCTGCATCTTTTCAGAGTGCAGCCAAAAGAGTGCTCATATACTTGAAAGGCACTCAACATTGGGGTATCTTATATGTAGGTGACACACTAAGTCTACATTGATTTAGTGATTCTGACTATGCAGTAAGTTTGACGGATAGAAGAAGAATTCGTGGGAATGCATTCTTCCTTGGTGCAGGAGCCATTTCATGGTGCTCTAAGAAGTAGAATATGGTCAGTCTATCCTCTCTGCAGAGGCTGAATACAACGCTTTAACCACCTCAGCATATGACGCTATATGGCTTTAACCACCTCAGCATGTGACGCTATATGGCTGAAAAGATGTTTGCAGGAACTTAGTCTTTATGGAGTTGATGGTCCTACTCCTATTCTTTGTGATAACATATGAGCTAAAGCCTAAGCCAAGAATCCAATCATGCATCAAAGAACCAAGCATATTTAAGTGAGAGAGCATTTCATCAGGGAGAAGATACACTCGGGTGACTTAGTGTTGTAGCATTACAATACAAAAGAGAATGTTGTAGATATCTTTACTAAAGCTCTAGGCAAAGAGATCTTTTTCAAGCATAGAGTAGGCCTTGGCTTGATGGAGCTTCCCTTAAGGGGAGGTGTTTGAGGAGTAAGGGAAGGCTCCATAGTTGCTCCATAGTTGGAGCAAAGAAAGTCTCAATAGTTTTTCATAGTAAAACATGTTATATATATTTTACATTGTTTCATTTTGTAGGTTTGAGTCAGCTGTTTGAATTAGCTGTTAGAGTCAGCTGTCTAAATCAACTCTATCGGAGTCAGCTGTCTAAATCAGCTATCGGAGTCAGCTGTCTAAATTAACTATCGGAGTCATCTTTTGACCTGCGGAGTTTATTAGAGTTAGCTATCTGAATTAGCTATTTGAGTCAGTTGTTGGAGTCAGCTTCCAACCTGCGGAGTCAGCTGTCTGGATAGAGGTTCATTTTAGAGATGTTGCTGATCTTGAGGGAAGGTGTTGAAATATGCAAGTTCACACCATCTCTTTACTAAGGAATGCAAAGCCTTGGGAAAGACGTGCACATGGCACCTGTGTATGATTGGTGGAAAGTGCTCCTACATCAAAGGAGAAATTTCAGGTTGCAGTCTTCTTAGGAGGCAATTTTACAAAGTTGATATCTTAAGACCTAACGGCCCCCGCAATATGGAAATTGCCAATTTTGGACTGCACCTACCTATTTACATTGGCGGCAAGATTCATGGAGATGAAGCTTCACTCTTCACGACTTGTAGGTCTCTACCATCAACATTGTGATGATCTCCTATTTCGATCATTATATAAGCCTGTCTTGTATGCAATTGCAATTGCAACTGCAACTACAAGCAGGCAGTGAACAAAAGCCACCACAAGCTTAGCACTAGAGTGTGTAGCCTAAGCCTAACACTCACAACACTATATGGATTGTCACATCAGAGCTGATTGAGCTTCTTAGCATTTAGGGTAGGGTTTGAGGATTAGCCCATTTGCATTAGAGTTAGAATTCAATCATTCTATTATGTGCATATACTAGGAGGCTAACCCACATTAGGCTTGTGAGCATGGGAGCATGGGAACAAGCTCTAGTGGAGCATGGGTTAGGGCTAACCTTAAGGGGTGAGGTTAGGGTCAGGCATCCAAGGGTCACACATGGGAAATGGAGAGTCAAGAGTCACTTGAGGGTATCTTCCAATGATGGAATTTGCTTATAACAGTTCTAACATACGGCTACTGGTTTTAGTCCGTTCATACTTATGTATGGGTATCAACCCAGGGCACCTATTGATGTCGGTCATAAGGACATTGAGCTTGATGCATCAAGGGATTTCTTGCGTGATATGCAGGAAATGCGACTGAAGCTTGGGATTCTATAAGGAGTGCTCAGGATAGGGCACAAATTTATGCTGATAGAGAACGCTCACCTTGGTCTTTTGAGCCAGGAGCATTGTTTTATTTGAAAGTTCCTAAAGATTCTTAGACTTTATCAACAGGAGAATACTCAAAATTTTCTCCTAGATATTGTGGTCCATTTCGAGTTATACATTGGATTGGCACGGTTGCGTATGAATTAAAACTACCTCCACATGCTAAAGTTCATCCAGTCTTTCATGTCGAAAGATTGACAGATAAACTGGGAGGTGAGGATAACATAGCCTACTTCTCAAGAACTCGTTGAAGTCAAAGATTTATCCTATGTTCCACATGAACCTGAAAAGGTACTTGAATTTAGGAAAAGGAAACTTCGCAGTCGACTAATCCCTTAGGTTTAAATTTATGTGGAAAGATAGGGAAATAGAGGATTTGACTTGGGAATCAGCTGAGAATGTTCATCGCAAATTTCTTTCTTTTCATTGCAAGAGTGCAATGTTTTGAGAGAGGGGAAGTATGTTATGTGCATATACTAGGAGGCTAACCCACATTAGGCTTGTGAGCATGGGAGCATGGGAACAAGCTCTAGTGGAGCATGGGTTAGGGCTTACCTTAAGGGTTGAGGTTAGGGTCAGCATCCAAGGGTCACACATGGGAAATGGAGAGTCAAGAGTCACTTGAGGGCCCTCCTATATAATAGGGGCATGGGACACACTCAAGGGATGTTCTTTTCATATTCTCTTGTATAGAGGATTGTATCTACTCACCTACCATTTCACACTAGAGCTATATGCTGCTGGAATGAAGTCATATATCCCTTGATGGTATGGGACATCAAGGTTAAGGTATGAGGTACTTCATTGTAATTCATGTGTGCATCCCTTGGGCTCGGGGGTGGTCGTGGGGAGGATGAGTTTATGCCTAGTTTATGCATAACAATTATCTAGAGAGATCTTAGGGTTTTAACACATTCCTACTCTTAGTTGTACCTCATCTGATCTAGTAATATAAAATAGTGCCGATTCATTTCAGCTTGTTCATTCATCTCAGATCTACTGGTTGTTGTTTCATATTTCCTCTTCTCCACAATTTTAATAGTATCATCTGAGAGTTTTTGTGAGCAAGACGAATGGAAAGGCAAGAAGATTAGTTGTAAAGCATTCATCTTTCAAAATTTTGATGGGTAAGAAGGAACCGAAGATTGTATTGTCATGGCTTAGTCAACTTGATGAGATTACTTTTCTGGGGAAGAGTTTTCTGAGAAAGACAAAGTCAAAAGTGATTCCAACCATTTGGTTGAAAGTGAATCTCTATGGTGGAATGCCATCAAGCAAGAATGAGATAGACCACGGACTTGGAAGGAATTTCAAAAGCTCATCAAACAAAATTTCCTTCCACCTCAATACAAAGCTAGGGCACGTCAACAATGGGATATGCTACGCTAACTTGATAAAGAAACTGTGCAGATTATACGTGGATAAATTTTGGCAAAAACTTATCCAACTTCAAGCCATTGAGAGAGTGCGATCGAAGGAACAAAAGCCAGATTGAATCTTACACTTAGGGCAGAGATCAACACGTTTCAACCACACTCTCTATCCATGGCTATCTCCTTGGCCCACAATTGTGAGCAAAAGAATGGAGCAGCAAGGGAGAACAAACCACCATAGGATTCTCATACTAATAAATTTAAATAGTTTTTTCCTTTTCATAAGTTTGACAAGAATGCCAATGCGAATAGAAGCATAGCTTAATGACACACCAGGTGCCAATAACAACGACAATGAAAACAACAAGAGTGAAGATGTGAAGCCAAATCAGGATTCCATACCTAAAATTATAAGATGCTATAGTTGCGGACAACAAAGACACATTGCAATCAATTTGCCAAAGAATAAGAAGCAACCCACCGCTCGAGTCAACATGATCGATGAAGAAGACAATGAGGAGGACGATGACTTTTCTCTCAAGTAAGAGGGTAGTTTCAAACAAGAAGATGAATACGATGATCCAGGTATGCCTAAACTTCATCAAAAAGAAAATCTCTCCTCATATGCTTCTTAAAAAACGAAAGGTACAATTAAGGACAAGGAAGTAAGTATATTGCACGGTGACGATGCACACAATTTTATTTTTGAAAGGCTTGTGCATGATCTTAAATTAGATGGTGTTCCCTCTAAGTACAAGATTAAAAATGCATTCCAAGAAACTAAGTACAATTGCACTAGGGAAGTGAAAGATGTTGTATTATCCATTGCACCTTACAAGCAACCCCGTACATTTCTCGTTGTACCCCTACATTCATATGATATTATCCTTGGTATGCCATGGAGACACGAGCATAACCCTCAAATTGATTACAACTCTGATGATTTACCATTTGTTTTTAATGGTGAGCATGTCTGTTTGAAAGGATTAAGGAAATCTAGTGGATGTGTACTCCTTAGCCCCACACCCAGGCTAAGCGATCCATGAGGAAAAAGGAGAAAACTTATGTAGTCTTGGTTAACAAGCTTACTACTTCTAAATCAACTCCTAAGAACTCATCACACGAACATTTCATTTCATAATTTTTGAATTGTTTCATGAATGAGCTACCACTAGATTTGCCTAATTCAAGACCAGAAGACTATAGGATAGACATTATTGTTTGGTAGCATCCCACCTTGTAAATATCCTTATTAGGATAAACTTTTTAGAGCAAAAAGAGATCCAGAATCAGATAGAGGACTTACTTGATAGGAAACTTATCAGGCATGGTAGTCACCATATGGAGCACCCGTTCTCCTTATCAAAAAGAAGAATGGAACATTTTACATGTGTACTATAGACTACCGAGCTTTGAATAAGAATATTGTAAAGAATAGGTATCCTATTCCCCGTGTAGAAGATCTCTTAGATAAGTTGAAAAGAGCTAAGTTATTTTCCAAGATTGACCTTAGATCAGATTACCATCAGGTTAGAATGGCCAAAGAGGATGTCTACAAGACTGCCTTTTGCACGCAAATGGGTCATTTATGAGTTTTTAGTAATGCCATTTGAACTTACTAATGCTCTGGCTAAATTTAGTCGTATGATGAACCATATATTCCTAAAGCACCAGAATTTCATGATTGTCTTCTTTGATGATATTTTAGTCTTTAGCAAACATGAAGACGAGCACGAAAAGCATTTAGAGAAAGTGTTCAGCCTTTTGAAGGAGAATCAACTCTATGCCAATCCAGATAAGAGTGATTTCTTCCAAAAAGAGATTGAATAACTTGGGCACATCGTGTCGGAATTTATGTTGACCCTAAGAAGATAGAGACCATTAGGACATGGCCTAGACCAAAGGACATTCATGAATTAAGATCTTTTCTTGGATTGTGTTTACATTATAGGAGGTTTGTAAAAAACTTTGCTTACAAAGTGCATTACTTGAAAAAGGCCAAAGTTTCCCATTAGACTCACGTTCATGAGAAATCTTTTAATGCTCTTAAGTATGCACTTACACATGCACCTGTATTGACACTACCTGATCTTCTTAGACCATTCTTTGTGTGGTAGTAATTGATGCTAGTGGACATGGAATTGGTGTTGTACTTATGCAAGACAATCGTCCTATTGCCTTTGAGAGTAGAAAATTGAAACCATATGAGATTAGTTATAGCACTTGTGAGACAAAAAACTGATTGTTGCATGCATTACAAATTTGGAACCATTATCTCATGGGTTCAGAATTTATTATTAAAACTAATCAACAAAGCATCAAACATTTGCTTTCATAACCTTTAATTTCGGTTAGGCATATTAAGTAGACAGCTCTTATTCAAAGTTTTCAACCAGCTATTCAATACACTCTTGGATGTGAGAATGTTGTAGCTGATGCTTTGAGTAGGAGACCTAGCATTAATAACATATCCATTATTGAGGGTATTTCATTTGACAACATGAAAGGAATCTATTCTTTCAAAATAATTTTTGCATCACTACACCATTTAGGCAGGTCATCATTGATCCCCTTATGTTGGACATAGAGGTGTCTCATCTACTTTTCAAATTGTTGCTAGAGAGTTTTTTTTTGGCCTAACATGTGTTGTGACATTGCAAAGTTTGTTTCTGAATGTGTTACATGTCAAAAAATAAAGAGTCATAAAGGAAAGAAATTTGTATCCTTATGCCTTTACCTATTCCTAAAATGAACCTTATAAGCATAGATTTCATTTTTGGTTTTCCTTCATTGCTAGCAAGAATGATATGTTGATGGATTTAGCGAACATGCTTATTTTATTGCTTTCAAAAAGACATTGACTACTTATCAAGCTGCACATATGTTTATTAAAAAAGTGTTTGTGCATCATGGATTACCAATTTAGATCATTGTTTCTGATAGAGATAGAAAGTTTTGTAGTGATTTTTGGACTACATTGTTTGACAATCTTGGTACAAAACTTGATTTTTTAATTTCTTTTCATCTTGAGTCAAATGGTCAAATTGAAGTTACAAATAGCATCATTCTTAATTTTCTTAGATCATATGGTTCATCTCAGCCTAACCAGTGGGACAAGTATTTACACATTTTACAATTTGCATATAATAACTGTCCTCACACTGCTATTTGTTAGAGACTTTCACTAAATCCATAGTTTAGTGAAAGAGAACATTCAAAAAGATCAAGAAAAGTACATGAAATATGCAAATCGTAAATGCAAACATGCCATCTTCAACAAAGGTGACAATGTACTTCTTTGCATTGAGAACAAGAGACTCAAGTTTGTAGAGACCAACCTTGTAGTTAAGCTAGCTCCTAGATTTTTTGGACCTTTCAAGGTCATTGCAAAGATTAATGACAATGCCTTTAAATTGGAGCTCCCTTCTAATTGGCATATCCATAATTCTTTTCATGTTAGTCTTTTGAGACCATTCACGGGACCTCTACCTTCTCATCCTATGCTAGAAGAACCTCTCGAATTAGTAAATGAAGAAGAACGTCTGGAACTTGAGTCTATTATTGACTGTTGCATGCAAATGAAGATCAATACAAGGATGCAACAAAAAAGATACTTAGGGCTCTTGTAAAGAGTTCCACTTTGTAGATGAATGTGGGAGAGGGCTTGACAATAATCCCACATGGGAACTTTTGGGAGTTCTAGAATTTTTGTATAAAAGGTGGCTCATTTGAGAGCATGGACACATTGGGCAAACTCATGTTTGAACTCTCTTGAGACTAGCTCTCCCTCTTCTTCCATAGAGGTGCAAGCTCTTCTCACTCCCCATCTACATTGTTGTAAGTTCTATTCTTTTGTTAATTCAATGCAATGAGTTGATATTTGTCTCTCTTCTTTTGTCAATTCTCTAGTATGCATGTTTCTTATTGATAGCTTCAAGAGTTGTGTGCATGCTAGGGAAATGAGTATTTGAGAATGAAGAATGCTTGATCTTGTGTAAGCAATAGCTAGGCTTTCTTCTTGTTTGGATGTATGGATGAGTGGAATGTGGAGTTGAGTGAGCAATAGCAAGATTGAGCTTGAGTGTGTGTTGAGTCTATGTCATTAGTAGTAGTTTTCTTAGCATTCTCTCCATCAAATGGATAAGCTTTTGTGCACCGGTACGGGTTGAATCCCTAGCTCCGAAAGGGATGCAAATCCCATTGGATTGAGCTAAGTGTGGATCATACTACTCTTGCTACAAGTGAGAGAGTTTTCCGTCTCTCCATTGGCGCCGCTGCCGGGGAGAAGACTCAAAATCGGTTGAGAAGCTTGCATTACTACCACTATTTCTTTTTATTTTGAGGTTTAGGGCATTGAGTGTGTGATCTCAAGGGCGCCTTGTGTGTTTTCATTTTTTTGATGAGAAGCAAGAAAAAAATTTAAACCCCATTGCGGTTGAGTAATCCCGCCATTAATCAGAATTTAAGTACTTTCTATTTGTGTATTTTTGTTGCAAGTTGACGAGAGATAGGTAGGAAGTAGTGAAGCGGCTTTCTTTCCTTTATTGTTTTGTTGTTTTGTTGTTATTGTGTGGGGAGGTGTTTCCATCAAGCATAGCAAAGAAAAATAGATAGATATATATATATATATATATCTATTACATGTGGCTGGGCAGCCGGCAGTTGGAAGAACGCTGTAGGCGGCAGCTGCTGGGCAGCTGGCAGAAGCGGAAAGGCTGTAGGTCATTGAAGAGGAGAGGCGTGAAGCGTGGAGAAGTGGCTGTTGCCCGCGGCAGTGGAAGGTTGGCCGCAAGCAAAGCGCGTGGAGGCGCGGAGCGGCGGCTGCTGGAGAGAGCCGTGTGGTGTGAAGAAGCTGTAGTAGGCGGACTGCAGCAAGCGAGGAGGCTGTCGAAGAGAAGGCGGCCGGCGGCATTGGCATAAGCGAGAGCAAAAAAGAAGGCGAGTTGACTGGCAGCGGGCTAAAGAGCAGGCGAAAAGGCAGTTGGAGCGGAGGAGCAAACGGCGGCAGCTGTAGCGAGTGTGACGGCTGCTCTGCAAGAAAAAAAAAAAAAAGAGGAAGAGCTGCCGGCGAGAGGTGACTGTGCAAGGAGGCGGAAGCAGAGGGTGGCGAAAGAGAAGCCGAGAGCGAAGGCGGTGGTGGCGGGCCACAGCAGAAGTCGAAGAGAAATCGAAGGCGTGGAGGCGACTAACGTGGAAGAAGGCGTCGGCGTTGGGTGGCGACTGGCCAGCTATGCAGGGAGGCTGCGTGGAAAGAGCACAGACCAGAGAAGCTGTGAGGCGGTTGGCTGTATAGGCGGCAGCGGGCGAAGCAGAAGACGGTGGAAGGCACGTGCGCGCCGGCGGGAAATCCGGGAGGGAACGGCGCGAAGCGGTGGAGATAAGGTTAGTGGATTTTTTATTTATTTTTTATTTAATTTTCATGATTTTTGTATTTTTTAAATAAAAAAATAAATAAAAAAATAAATATATATATATATATATATATATTTTTTAAAAAAGAATTTAAAAAAAAAAGAGAAAAAAAGATTTTAAGAGAAAAAGAGATTTTAAGAAAAAAGAGATTTTAAGAAAAAAAAATCATAAAACAATAAATTTATTTATTTTATTTATTTTTTTTAAAAAAAATAGAGAGAAAAGAAAGGAAAAAAATAAAAATAAAAATAAAAATAAAATTTTTTTAAAGTATTTGTTTTTTTTAGGAGTCCATATTCTTTGCAGATTTTTTATTTTATTTTTTTATTTCTGTAATTTTTAGCATAATTAGAGTGATTTGCATTGTTTTAACTTTTTGTTATTAAAAAAAAAAGACAAAAACAAAAACAAAACAAAACAAAAGGAGAAAAAAACAAAAGAAAACTAAAGAAAATTAAAAAAAAATCAAAAAAAATAAAAATAAAAATAAAAAAAAATCTATAAATTAAGTGTTTTTTAGGAGTCAATTTTTTGCATAATTAGTGTAACTTGCATTTTTTTTAATTTTTGTAACTTTGTGCATATTTAGTATTTTTTTAGTGTGATTCATAATTTTGTGTATATTATTAAAAAAAATCATAAAATCATAAAATCATTTAAAAAAAACATTTAAAAAACAAATAATAAAAAAAATAGGGTAGATAGTACACTACACATATTCTTTTTAGTTGCCTTTAGTGGTTAGGTAGGGTGAAAAATATATATATATATATATACATATATATATATATATATATTTATCTATAAAAAAAAACACACAAAAACAAAAACAAAAACAAAAACAAAAACAAAAACAAAAACAAAACAAAAACAAAACAAAAACACATAAAATCCAAAACAAAATTTGACCTTATGCACTTGCGGTCGGGACGTCTTGTAGAGTCTAGAGCACCTTCTAGAGTACCTACGCAAGAAAGTGGGACCCAATCGGTTGGCAATTTGGCAGATATTGCTGAAACTCTATCTGAATCCCAATCCGATACCCTTTCCTCCAGAACAACTAGTTCATTGTCCATGGACAATCTAGGGCTGACAAATAGTCATCCCGCAATGGAGAGACGGAAAACTCTCTCACTTGTAGCAAGAGTAGTATGATCCACACTTAGCTCAATCCAATGGGATTTGCATCCCTTTCGGAGCTAGGGATTCAACCCGTACCGGTGCACAAAAGCTTATCCATTTGATGAAGAGAATGCTAAGAAAACTACTACTAATGACATAGACTCAACACACACTCAAGCTCAATCTTGCTATTGCTCACTCAACTCCACATTCCACTCATCCATACATCCAAACAAGAAGAAAGCCTAGCTATTGCTTACACAAGATCAAGCATTCTTCATTCTCAAATACTCATTTCCCTAGCATGCACACAACTCTTGAAGCTATCAATAAGAAACATGCATACTAGAGAATTGACAAAAGAAGAGAGACAAATATCAACTCATTGCATTGAATTAACAAAAGAATAGAACTTACAACAATGTAGATGGGGAGTGAGAAGAGCTTGCACCTCTATGGAAGAAGAGGGAGAGCTAGTCTCAAGAGAGCTCAAACATGAGTTTGCCCAATGTGTCCATGCTCTCAAATGAGCCACCTTTTATACAAAAATTCTAGAACTCCCAAAAGTTCCCATGTGGGATTATTGTCAAGCCCTCTCCCACATTCATCTACAAAGTGGAACTCTTTACAAGAGCCCTAAGTATCTTTTTTGTTGCATCCTTGTATTGATCTTCATTTGCATGCAACACTCCCCCCTTCCTATTTTGCGCACGTCCTCGAGCGCGGTAGTAGCAAGAGCTGCAACAAAAAACAATTGATACATTAAAGTCTTTTATTGAAAAAGAAAAGAAAAATCAGCAATGATAATTTCACACGTGAGCATACAAATGCAGGGCTGATTAAAGTTTTAATGAGTACTAAAATAGGTGAGTAAAGACTAGTCAAAGTGAGACTTAAGTAGTAGATAATGCTATGCAAAGGCAAGTGTGCTTTGTACACCGCAGGTTATGACCGCAGTCTCAATGTCCTACAAGTATGTAAGTTATTCCTAAGTGGCAAACCTACTCCTAAATATGAGCAAAGGTGATTGGGACTCTTTTTTTTTTTTTTGATGTGTGTGTAGAAGGTGATAAAGATTAAGGTTCCATCCCAAAGAGACCCAAGCAATGGCCAAGAGACCTTCTCCAAGAGAATCTAAAGACCGCTAAGTATCTCAAGGGCGACAGACCCTTTTTCTTTCTTTTATGACCTAAGGAGTACCCCATGAAGATGAGGGCATCGGTCTCGAGGGCCCATAGTGTACCCCCGAGTCCTACCAACATCTATCAAGGCGATAGATTCCTCAAAGTTCTTCTTCTGAAGTTTTTAGACATCAGTGTTCACCCCATGGAAACCAAGGCATCGGCCCCAAGGTGCTAAGACAACCCCAGGTCCTACCAAGCATTTCACATGGCGGTAGACACTTCATGTCTCAATTCACTTTGTACATATTTTTTTTTAGGGTATAATTTTTTTTATAAATTATTATTACTCCTAGCACCTAGCTCATATCTAAGAGGTAGCTACCACTAGGGATAACTAATATACCTTGAAAGCATAAGAACTTGGCATATTCCCTTGGTATATATCCTACACTGTCTTTAGATAGAAATATCCTTTTCCTAAGTCTTCTAAGACTCTAGAATTCACTCACCATATTTTAGCAACTAATCAAAAACTTAAACCAGCCAACATTGTGTGAACATGCAAACCATATATTCGAAAGATAAGAGCACATAAAGAAATAAAGATTAAGATTTGAATACACCTGTTGTAGTGCCCTGTTGATGTTGTTCGTTTGCATTGATGCATTGCTAATTTTGTGCAGATTGCTCCTCCTTGATCTTTGTAGGCGTAGCATGTCTCCCCCCTTCCTAATTTGTGTGCAAGGTAGGTGGACTATAGGGGCGTGTTTGATGCTTTTGTTTTTTTACGGAGATCTCTGCAAAATTTTTATTAACAAACACGAAAAGAAAAGAAAAAAAATAAAATTTGCCATTGGTGCCAAACACCGAATATAGCCGAGGGGAAAAACCCAATGGGAGAAAAGTGCCCTGGCTTGTCGATCTTATTATGGAGTCGTTGAACTTACCCTTGCGCTAGTGGTGGATCCGTGTCCTCGTCTGCTGGAAAGGTGGTATCAATTTCCTCAGGATGCAGAGACAACCCCTCACAAAAACCTGCCGCTGGAGAAGGTGGTAGAGGAAGGAGTGCTTCCTCACTAAAGTATGGCATTGGTTCTATGGGAAGGTTAATCAGACAGTTTCGATTTTGGAACTGCGCAATGTAGGTACTCATATTGATCCAATATTGACATGTGGAGGCTTGGGGAAGGAGGGCTTGCAAGATCGGTGGTTGCAAGTCATTTAGGCTTGTATCCCTCCATTGTTGTGCTTGAACCTCCTCAGGTAATCTACGTTGATTTGGTCCTCTCTCTGGTATTCTCACATTAAGAAGATTATGGCGTTGGGGTGTGACTCCCACAATTTGTTTCATTAAGCCCGTGCCATATCGTCTAAAGTAAGAGCGGCATATCCAACAAATATGTGAAGCTTCTTCTAATACAAGCCGTGCACACTCTTGACAATGTGGAAATGGGTGATGCTGTTGATAGAATAATGTGACAAAGTGATGCCCACAACAATTTTCACCTAAGGGAGCATAGAAGTACCTAGAATGTGTTTGAAATGGAGGAGCACTATAACCCCCGCGATGATCTGGTCGAGTACTATCGGGGTCAATGCACGGTGGACATGTATCTCGCCAAATATCCATCAGGAGTTATCTGGACGTAGAATAATGAAATTTAGAACACTCATATCCATCATGACAATTCCAATCAAAAACAAGATTATCTCAAAGAAAACACATCTTCTAAAGGCATAAGGAACTACATTATTCAAACATTGATTTACCAAAGAGCTTTAATTGTAGTGTTAATGCCTTATCTTTAGTTTTTGGTATATCCTTTTTAAGCGGTGGAAACTTTAGCAATTGTCTTGGAATTTGAGCAAGATAAGAGGATTTAGGCATTGAAATGCTAGAATCTATGCTCAAATGAGACTCATTTGGACTTGTCGCCGTAGGTACACAAGTTGATGGTTGAATTGTGTAACAAGGAGAAATCGGGACAACCGGTGTTTCAATACATGTTTTAGGAAGATCAACACAAGTAGTTTTGTAGGTGCTATCACAGCCACCTTTTCTTTCTTGAAGAGTTTGTGTTGATTTCTTTTGCACCCACTGATATGGACAATCAAGGGTGGCTTTTGGAATCTTTCTGAAACACTCTTTTACCCCTGTCAAAGCATGGCATTTTGGAAGCCAAATTGCTGTTGCACCCTCATAATAGCCTTGTGCTTTGAGCACATTTTTTGGGACCCATCGATTAACAATCCGAGGTTTAGGCTTGGAAATGATGTGCTTCTTAAGGAGGCTTAGCAACTGGACTAGATGGTACAAGTTTGTACGCATCTTTGGGTAGCCACATTGATAATTCCTTCTTACCTAGCCTTCTTTGAGCAGCAACTAGAGTTGTTGGAACATGCCAGCCATGGCCCTCACTTGAGTACTCATCAATTATCCACATCATTTGTTTTAGAGCTTCAAGAGCAGATTTTGATTGTGGGTTGGGTAAGGTAGAAACATTACCCTTTTGACACGATAAAGCCCGTGGTTTAGCAGATCCCAAGATGCAATCAGAATCTATTTGCAACTTGTATTGTCTATTCTTCCAATCTAATGAGCAATTGGTAGCACTTAACCACGATCTACCGAGAACAACCTCTACTACTGCCTTGGACTTACGTGCCACATAAAAGGGCACTGACATCTGGTGATCCTGAATGGTCATCATAGTGACACATTTTCCCTCTATAGGGTTATCTTCTCCGGAGAAGCTTCGTAGGTCCACAGGAATTTGCACAAGTGGTGGTTGACCCAAGGCTTTCCAGGTGTCAAACGAGAGAACATTATAATCTGCACCAGAGTCAACTAAGGCAGAGACAAAGTAGGTAGTCTCATGAAGATGAAGGCACACTTGAATATTGAATGGTTCGACATATGGCTCATCAGTAGCCAACTGTATGGCCAACATAGAAGCTTTGCGACGCTCCTTGGCTTTTGCAACTCTAACTTTAGCCTCCTCTTGAGCCTGACGTTTAAGTAGGTCAAGTGCTTCTTTCCGTGTTTGTGCAGCATGCATCTGTTGAAGCATGGCTTCAGTTAATGGTTCATTGTATTTCTTGAGACGACTTCCATTAATGAAGTTAGGCATTTGCTCACCTTCTAGTGTCTCTAAACGCACTGCACCACTTGGAGTAAGCTCATTAATCACAAACGGTCCTAGGCCACGTTTCTTGAGCTTTCTCTTATGCTTCTTAAGTGTGTATAAGAGCACCAGGTCTCCTTTTTTGAATCGGCCAGTTGTTACATTTCTATCATACCATTGCTTTTGTCTCCTCTTCTCAGCATACATCCCCATTACCGCCAATAAGCGGGTCTCATCAAGCTTTTCCAATTCGTCAACGCGTTGTGAAAGCTCATGACCAGTCCAATCCAGTTGTTTAGCTACTCGTAGAGTAGGTACAAGAAATTCAATGGGAAGAATTGCGTCTAGCCCAAAAGCAAGTTCAAATGGGGTTGTGCCCACAGATGTTTTATAGGCTGTCCTATATGCCCAGAGAACTGAGTGCAACTTTTGCTCCCAATCAGTCCTATGTCCCTCAACAACCTTTGTGAGTGCTGTGCAGAGAATCTTGTTAGTACTCTCGGCTTGTCCATTGGTCTGGGGATGATAGGGTGTAGAACGCTTGTGAATTACCATAAATTCTTGAAGCAAAAATTCTATGACTTCATTTACAAAATGTACACCTTGATCACTAACGATCTCAATTGGTAAGCCATAGCGTGTAAACACGTACTCATACAAGAACTTGGCTGTGGTTCTGGCATCATTTTTGACTGTTGCCTTTGCCTCTATCCATTTGGTCAAATAGTCGGTTGCGACTATAATATATTCTGCATGCGTGTTACGAGCTGGAGGTTTAATGGGACCGACAAAATCAATACCCCATTTTGCAAAAGCACGTGTGCTTAACATAGGCCGCAATGGCATATTGTCCTTTGTGATGGGAGGTTTAGTCCTTTGACAATCGTCACAACGTTTCACATATTCTTCGGCATCCATTTGTAAGGTTGGCCACCAAAGCCCAGACCACCTAATCAACTTAGCTGTGGTATTGCCAGAAAAGTGTCCACCCCCAACACCTGCATGTGCATGAGTTAAGATTTTCAGATAGTCAGCTTCACATACACACATGCGTAAGTTGCCATCTTTGCCCCTCTTGATAGAGTTGGCCCTCTATCAACATATAGTTTGCCGCTTCAATTTTAATAGCCTGCTTTCGATGTTTAGGAATTGTTTGATCCGTATGACCATGCTGAAGATAGTCCACTATATACTTACTCCAACTTGGTGTAGTTGAAATTTGGAATAATGTGACATTATGAATTGGCTTCTGAATTTTACATGAAGCACAGTTACGAACAAATGTTTCAGCATCTGCATGCAGGGTAGGCCACCATTGCCCATCTTGAGATATACGTCGCACACAAGTTGTAGCTGATGCATGGATTCCATCGATACCTGCATGTGCCCATTCCAAGATCTCCTCATATTGGTCGGGGTTAGGTATAAGCCTCAACACTCCATCATTACCCTGACGATATAATCTCCCTGAGATTAGCTTGAATGGTCGCCATAGGTCCACATTAGGACCTGCTAGTTGTATTTGCCCACTTGTCAAAATTTCTAAAATGGATTCAGACCATCTAGGAGCTGTCTCTACAAGGAAAAGTGTTGAATCTAACATATCATCATCCACACCCACAGGAGCTTCGCCAGAGGTGATTCGAGACAAATGATCTGCCCTTAGATGAGTTGTTCCTTTTCGAACTGCAACTTCAAAATCAAACTCAAGAAGGATGATAAACCACCTTACTATCCTTCCAGTTGCACAAGGTTTATTCACCAAATATAGCAATGCTTGATGGTCCACAAAAAATATGAATTTGTTTGCCAAAAGGTAATGGCGAAACTTTTTCACTGCATATATCATGGACAATCCTTCTCTTTCTGTTGTGGTGTAATTCCTCTCAGCATTGTTCAACTGTCGACTAGCATATGAGATTGGGAAATCCTTATTGTGTTCTCCCGATTGAGCTAAAATACATCCAATTGCAAAGTTGGAAGCATCAATATGGACATGAAAGATTTGGTTCCAATCTGGTGCCCGTAAGATGGGTGCAGTCACTAATGCTTGCTTCAACTTTTCAAAGGATTCCTCACACTCATCAGTCCAATTAAACTTTACAAGAAGAGCATATAATGGTCTGGCTAGGACAGCATACATGTAGATGAATCTACGGTAATAGCCACAATGTCCCATGAAAGTTTGTACCCCTTTAGGGTTGATAGGCCGAGGTAATGAGACAATGACATCAATTTTATCCATATCTGTTGAAATCCCATTGCGAGAAACAATATGGCCCAAAATTTTCCCTTGTCTTACCATGAATTTGCACTTGTCAGGATTCAAGCATATATGATAAAGTTGACACTTTTGAAATACAAGTCTGAGGTGTTCTATATGATCATCACGCTCTTGTGAGTGAACACATAAATCATCCATGAAAATCTCAAGAAATTGCCTAAGGTACTCCTTGAATACATGACTCATTAACCGCTGAAAGGTTGCTGGTGCATTTGTTAGACCAAATGGCATAACACGATAGGCAAAGATGCCATCTTCAGTAGCAAAGGCTGTCTTGTGTTGATCCTTTGGATCAATTGACACTTGGTTGTACCCGGAGAATCCATCCAAGAAACTATATGCCTTTTTCCCTGCAACTCGTTCCAGAACATGATCCGTGATTGGAAGTGGGTAATGATCACGCACAGTAGCTGCATTTACCTTCTTGAGGTTTACACATACTCGAAGTTTTCCATTTTTCTTGGGCACCACTACAATAGGGGAGACCCATTCAGTGTGTTCAATCTCATAGATAAATTCTGCCTCTAAGAGCTTGTCTATTTCTTCCTTTATCTTCCGTGCAAAATTTTCATTGTATGTATAAGGACGTTGCTTGGAGGGTTTTGCATCCTCTCGCAATGGAATTGTATGCTGACATATGCTTGGATCAACTCCTTTGAGGTCTTTATAACTCCAAGCAAAAACATCGCGATACTCCTTTATTGTTTGTATTAATAACTTCTCCTCATCTAAGGACAAGTCTGTGGCAATCCACACATAGCGAGGCTCTTCTCCTGGCTTAGCAATATCAATCTTTTTTGCATCTTCTGGACCATCGTATGAAATCCCTGGCACGCTTGGTTTTTGACGCATGGGCTGTTGAAGAACAATCTTCCGATCTTGAAGAGTGTACTGTGTGAAATTGGGAGGAACATTTAGACCTTGTTCTTGTTCACTTGAGTCTTCACTCATTGAAGACCATGCGGTTTTGAGCTCTCCTTTGCTATCTTGCATCGGATTTTTTTGTTCAACCGTTGTCTTTGCACTTCCCACACTCTTTCTTGATTCGGTTTTAGACTTGAGTTGTGGTTTTTGTTTCTTCGTCTTTTTACGATTTTTGCTAACAGTTGTTAGCTTTTCCCCTGCTTGGAATCCATCTGATCGTTTGACTTGGTCTTTGATACTGTCTTGTGCTTGGACATAGTATAGATATTCATTCTTTCCTGAGAAGTGAGGTGGTGGTCGAGAGTTTTCACTCTTAGACTCCTCCTTTTCTTTTTGCAGTCTCTCACGTTGTTCACGCTCATCTTGTCTACGGGTTCTTTTATGGCTCTTACAGCATTTACATTTAGGTCGGCTTCTAGGGATCTCTACCTGAACCTCCCTTCCTCTCAAGAGTAGGCGTGCCTTTCCTAACTCTTCCTCAGGGATTGTCACATCATTATTAAAATCAGAGTCCCAGCCATCTTCCTTATCAGCATCATTAGCAGATTCGAGTGTCAAATCCTCTACTGAGACTTCCTCGACATGCATAGCTGTTGTGGATGTATCTCTATAGTACAAATCATCTAGAAGGGCACGTGGTTGTACCATTCGTATAGGAATAATATCATATCCATCTGAGTCACAAAATTGAATTGGCTTCGGTAAAGCACATGTCGATAATGTTGCAAGGACATGACTCCATTCTAATGGATCAATTAAATGCTCAGGGAAGGGTTGTGGAATGTATGCCTCGTCTGATACACTTCGATTACCCTTAAGTCTCTCTGTGTTGAAATCCCTACATGAGGCTCCACACATCCATAGATCTTCTCGCCCATCTGACAATGTAACTCTTGAGCCCTCAGATGAAGCAGAATCAAACTCATCTATTGGAGACCTTGTTACATTACGATATGAGTGATTCCTTAGGTTGACCCTTGTGATGACAGAATCATGTCGGAGGTACAAGTAATTGTATCCCCAATCTTGAATCATTTGAAATTGTCGCATGAATGGTCTACCCAATATCACTTCATAGTTTGGATGCTTTCCAAAATCCACTACTGCAAAGGTGTGCTCATATTCAATCCCACATGTGGTGACCAATATGTTCTCAAGCAGCCCAAGGGGATGTTCTAAGCTTCCATCTGCTAGCTGCAAGCGCATCCTTGTACTCCTAATAGCTGGTTTGCCCCACTTTTCCCAAATGGACCTTGTCACAATGCCCACTCCTGCGCCACTATCAAGTATTGCAGTTGAAGATACTTTTTGCACTTCTAATGGGAGGGTAGCATTTCCCTGATCGTCTTCACAAAATTTTCCTACTTTGTTGATAGGAACTGGCATTACATGCTTTGTCTCAGGGTGTATAGTACACTCATGGTGACCCTTTTGTAGCAATACCTGCTCTGACAAACATGTGGCAATATCATTCCACAACTCAGGTCGAATTTTTATCAAATCAAGCAAAGGTAAGGTACAAGCCACTGGTGCTGACAAAATAGCCTGCACCATACTCATATCTTTCTCCTTTGTCAACCTTTTATGCATGGAGGGTATCCTCAAGGTTTGAGAACAGTTCTCATATTCTCCCAGATATGATGGTAAGGTTTTCATTGTATGCTTACTTCTAGGAGAAACAATTGTTTGAACTTCCTCCTGGATGCTTGGGTGTCTAAATTTGTTTTCCGTGCTTCTGGTAAAATCCACCTCAGAGAATGGAGGCGAACTAATAGAAGACATGTTCTCATTAACTTTCTCATGAACTGCAGCCCACATCTCATTTGCCATGTCCTCATTAGCATCAATAACTTCATCATTGCATGAGAAGACAAGGCTAGGTGGTGGCAGATTTTCTTCTTTCAATGGAGTGTCAATTGGTGCAGTCCTTTCGCTATGAGCTTGTGAAATGAGTTCACTTTTCATTTCCCGACTTGACGACACTTCTGGTATGGTTTCTAATGTTGGCTTAAGAGAGGTTGGGCCCCGAGGAATAGGTGGTGGTGGTCCCTCAAGTATTGACTGAGATTCCCTAATGAGTTGCTGATGTACAGCTAGATTGATCTTCTCCTCACGAGGGTTTGGGTATTCTTGAAGCTTCTTGGGTAGCTCAGATAAAGCTGCAAGGCGACTTCTATGAGCATCAATGATGGCCTCTAGAGTCTCATTTACTTTATCCACAAAAACAGAACCCCCAGAACTATCCTCAGTCGTACTAGCCTCATCTTGTTTAGCACTAGGCCCAGGTTGAGGTTGATGTTCCTTATGCACTTCTTGGGAAGTAAAAGTTTTATCCCTCATGTTTTGTTTAGAGGCTTCTTGAGAACTAGTGGATGTACTTTTAGTTTGCTTGTTTCGGTTCTTCTTCCTCCGAGTGGTTTTTATTCTATTGGACTGTACGGTCTTGTCCACTAGATTTGTTTTTGCATCCCTAGTTCGAGGTGTCTCATCAGTTTGCATTTCTGCATTTC
Source organism: Cibotium barometz (assembly GCF_041138505.1). NCBI lineage: Eukaryota > Viridiplantae > Streptophyta > Polypodiopsida > Cyatheales > Cibotiaceae > Cibotium > Cibotium barometz. Next base: position 27,890,475 of record NC_141105.1, read on the forward strand.
GTGTCTGTGATCTAGTCATGACTCTAAGTGGCACGACATCCTCATTCTCAGATGAAGGTGGTGATGGAACTGTACCTACAAGGTTGAGTGAGACCTTTGGTTGAGAGGTGCCTTCCTCATGTGGTTTCAGCAGACAGTCTTTTGGGAAGTGTTCTACACAACACCCTAGACAATATCTTTCAATTGGTGGAAACTGTTGTACTGTTGTATTAGACCGAGATGCTTGCCTAGAGCGATGTGGACAATCACGAGCCCAATGGGGTTCTCCGCACTCATAACAGGGGCCCATTGGTTTGGCTTCTACTTTCCTTGGCTGCCACTGACCTGAGGGGCATGGAGTCCTAGGTTGGTAGCCGCCTAGCAACATTAAAGAGTTTTGTTCCCCTGGTTGAACGTCCAGTGCTGGGCTTGGGTATGCGGGATTTTCAAAGAGATTATCCTTGGATGAATATGATGCGTATTCTTCTTCCACATAGCCTGGGTTTACCAAGTCTCTACACATATTTGAATTGTCATAGTCGACAACCCTCACAGGAGCAGTCCCTGGAGCAGGAGGTTGAGCACCAAGAACAAGTCGTGCTTGCTCTTGTGTCATCGGTGGCTTACGTTCAAAATTAGTATACTGTTGATACATTTGTGGAGCCACTCCACCCCTCGGCTGCTCACGTTCCTGTCTCATTCTCGCAATGCGAGTACATTCCTGTGTGGTATGAGTAAAGTTCCAAGCACAGGCTTGGCACCACTTCTTTGTGGGTTGGTTTGTGACTAGAGGAGAAAAGGTATTACAGTCCTCTGTTATTGCAAAGTTTGTTTCTGAATGTGTTACATGTCAAAAAATAAAGAGTCATAAAGGAAAGAAATTTGTATCCTTATGCCTTTACCTATTCCTAAAATGAACCTTATAAGCATAGATTTCATTTTTGGTTTTCCTTCATTGCTAGCAAGAATGATATGTTGATGGATTTAGCGAACATGCTTATTTTATTGCTTTCAAAAAGACATTGACTACTTATCAAGCTGCACATATGTTTATTAAATAAGTGTTTGTGCATCATGGATTACCAATTTAGATCATTGTTTCTGATAGAGAAAGAAAGTTTTGTAGTGATTTTTGGACTACATTGTTTGACAATCTTGGTACAAAACTTGATTTTTTAATTTCTTTTCATCTTGAGTCAAATGGTCAAATTGAAGTTACAAATAGCATCATTCTTAATTTTCTTAGATCATATGGTTCATCTCAGCCTAACCAGTGGGACAAGTATTTACACATTTTACAATTTGCATATAATAACTGTCCTCACACTGCTATTTGTTAGAGACTTTCACTAAATCCATAGTTTAGTGAAAGAGAACATTCAAAAAGATCAAGAAAAGTACATGAAATATGCAAATCGTAAATGCAAACATGCCATCTTCAACAAAGGTGACAATGTACTTCTTTGCATTGAGAACAAGAGACTCAAGTTTGTAGAGACCAACCTTGTAGTTAAGCTAGCTCCTAGATTTTTTGGACCTTTCAAGGTCATTGCAAAGATTAATGACAATGCCTTTAAATTGGAGCTCCCTTCTAATTGGCATATCCATAATTCTTTTCATGTTAGTCTTTTGAGACCATTCACCTTCTCATCCTATGCTAGAAGAACCTCTCGAATTAGTAAATGAAGAAGAACGTCTGGAACTTGAGTCTATTATTGACCATGAGACCACCAACTACATGTAATGGCAACACTTATGTTAAGTATCTTGATGCCACAAAGGTTTTTTCGTTCATACCAAAATCTCATCGACTCATACAATACACGCAATTGAGGTCAATTGCAACCTGAGCATAGGGAATGTTAGTCATGAACTCTATGATCAAGTGGGGATGCCCATGTGATCATTGCTTTCACATAGGAATGTGGATGATGCCATTATTTTAATTCCATATGTGAAGTATGTAGATTGGGTCAGTATTTGTGTATGGGATGCGCCTTTTATTTATATCATTTTACAAGATGTTTAATCAGTTGTGTGCACTGGTATGATATAGTCAGTATTAATGTGTTTAATTGGTTGTGTACGTTGACTAATATTATTTTGGTATAGGTAATGATTGAGTAGTGGACTATGTGTTAATTGTGGGTGGAACATGTGTTGGACCATAATGAGGTATCTTGGAAGACAAGTGATCACTTTTAGGTTTTCATATTTGGTATTTATATTTTTTGGAAGGCCTTAGCCTCATACTTGTGTACATACCAAATACTTTTGGTAGGCCCAAGACTTTATATTAATGCTTGCTATATTTTTGTAGAGCTAGCACGCTCCTAAACTCAAAAGCACTTATGCTTTGTTTTTGGAATTATCTTTTTGGAAAGCAAACGCTTTTTCTAATACATATAAATGTGGGTGAGTGGTACAAGGGCCACACTCACCCAGACGAGATTCAACCCAATCTTGTCTCAACAGTGATCTCTTCTCTATTTTCAAGCTTTTATAGTTTATGGTATTTTGTTGAACTGTTTACATAAGGTTTTGGTGTTCAATTTGTGAAAAGTCTATGTTCTATTAATTTTTGTGTTTGCGTTTGAGTAATTCTTCTCTAAGTGTCATAAAGATCCTGATAGAAGAGAAAAACGATTGTGAAATTGTACTCTTGGAGAGTTCCTGTAAAATTAAAACGATATCCCTTAATGATACAACTTGGAAAAAGGAGTTTCAGTTTCGTAAGCGTTATCCTCACAGTAGTTTGTCACATCAAGGATGATGATTCCTAAAAGGGAAAAGAATGTTATGACCCTTACATGTGGCAACGCGTGGGACACGTACACACTGGATTTACATGCCAAAAAATGCGTGGGACACACGGACATTGCGTGGAAAACCAATGGTGCCATACTATTGGCACATCATCACTTATAATAATAAGTGTGAATGGGTAATGTTCATGGGTGATGGTTGTAGGCCAAAGACCCAGTGATGTGTAGCATGGGGGCACCAGCGGGGACACAAGGGGCGTGTGAGTATGGTGTGTGGTCGGAAAGGTACACACTGGATGCCTGGGTCCCTGGTATATATAATGGTTAGGTGGTTAAACATGTTATGCTTCGCTAGGTTTGTTTTTGCTATTCTTGAGTTCTTCTTCTCTCTCACGTTTTTTACATAAGGCTTGAATCAGAGATCTAGAGCTTCTTGCATGGAAGCATGACATCACTGTTGTATTTGAAGGCCTTGTACACAAGCAAAGAACCATTTGGAGCATTTTCTACTTGCCCATAAGCATTGCTGAGCTTTTGCAAGGCTGAATGCATAGTTTACAGGGCTGTCCAGTACACGAGAATTCAGCGCAAACTATCCTACAGCGTACTGTGACCAAATACAGAGCTATTTGAGCCTATGGGGTGCTTAAACATCATGTATAGACCTCGTGGAAGGTGCATACAAGTGGATAGAAGTATTTGGGAGCTACTACAAGAAAAAAACGAGCTGTTTGCAAGTTTCCCTAGGCTCTGCAGAGAGTTTTCTGAGCACTAATTGAGGTTTTTTAGACTAATACATACTTAATCAGTTACTAATTAGACTACTGAGCTTGGGAAGTGATGTTTTGGACAAACTGAAGTGATTAGAAGCTAGATCATAAATTTTGGAGCTAATTAAGAGCTTTTTATAGGTCTATAGAGAAAAAATCAAACAAATTAAGCTTAATTAAGATGGGATTAGTAACTGTTTAGCTCAAAAGTGAAGAAATTAATGTAAGGCAAGTTACCACTGGGATGTTCTGAGTTGTATGGAGCTGAACGTGAGTTGTGAGAAGCTGATTTGGAGGTGTGCAGAGAATTAATGTGCATAAATTTGAAGAAATCTAAGCATTTTTATTGTATTTGGTAAAGCTTATCTACACTGCTTAAGGGTGTGTTCACATATTTTTGACCTTGCAAATCAAATGTGGTTTTGGCAATGATTTTCGAGCAAAATTTTGGTGCAGAAATCAGGTTTTGAATGTCTTGAATTAGTCAATGGATGTACAAGTAGGTTTTGACATAACATTGATGGGATTTTTTAAAAGCATATTTGCATTAAGCGGTTGGCAGTTTACCGCATTGCTTGGTCAAGATTGTTGGTGTTTTGTCCACAATACATTATGGACTTTTCCATAATGATGGAGTAGAGGTACAGGTATACAGATATAGAGATGCATATTGGGTTGGTAGTTTCTCAGATAGGAGTTCTACTAGCGGCTTTATGTTTTCTTTTGGAAGTGTTGTTGTTAGTAGTTGGAGCAAGAAGCAACCATTGTCGAGTATAAAAGCTACATACAAGGACAACATGTGAGGTGGCTTGGTTGTAGAAGCTACTAGCAAATATGAGTGAGCCCATGGATAGCGTCATTGTCAGCAGCTGGAGCAACAAGAAGCAAGCAACGATTGCTTTGTTGAGTATAAAGGCTGAGTACAATGACACTACTATAGCAACATGTAAGATAGCTTGGTTGAAAAAGCTACTTGTAGATATGAGTGAGCCCATGGATAGGGATGTCATTTATTATGACAACATGAATAGCATACAATTGGCAACTAACCCAATGTATCATGGTAGGACGAAGCACATCGAGGTGCATTATCACTTTGTGAGGGAGAAGATTCTAGCAAGTGATGTGAATTTGGTGTATACCAGTACAAAAGATCAAGCAACTAACATCTTCACAAAGGCATACAAAGGCATTGGGTACATAGAAGATCCATAGGTTGAGGAGCTTACTTGGAGCATAGGGTATAGAGTTGACCTTGAGAGAAAGTGCTGAGATATTGAGCTCAACGAGTGCAAATATGAATGACAGGCCAAGATGATAGCTCCGCAATTACACCACTAACATGGTTGGTGAGATTAAGGGTGATATATCGTTAGTGGTTTACAGGTTGTGTGACAGCCACCTTGGTTCATTAGAGTTATAGCATAGTATTAGTGCTAGCTCATGTATAGTCGTTGGGTTCACACTATGGACCAACCTTGTATGTTATAGTAGGACCTTTTAGTGTGTACTCTTATCTTTATGTTATAGTTGTAAAGAAGAGAAAAGATTAGAAGAAAATTCATCCATCCATCTCTCATGTGCTTGCTTACTTGCGTGTGTGTGTGTGGGGGGGGGGGGGGGTTGCTTGCAAGGAGCTCAAGCTTTTACCCTCTCCCTCGCATTCTTCTCACGGTGGGATGAGTTGATGCAAGACTTTGCCATCGAAATAAAGTATCTGAAGCATGCACCACTGAAGTTCTAGCTTGGACCAGGAGGGGAAACATGCTCATGCCATGCACATGGTGTGTCGAAGGCCTACGAGCATGCTTCAATGGTATGGGACACGGGCCTATGGGATCATGCAAGAAGCCCTAGCCTTGGCTGAAAGGAGATTGGTGGATGCTTGTGAGGTGAGCTAGCCACTACCCCATGATTTGGTTTAGGACTAACCTTGTTTCAGCTATGTTTAGCACAGATTTTGGGAAGGACTTCACAGAATGCCTGTACATCGTGCTCACAGCAGTCTCCGATCACCTCCAGACTGACATCAACCGCCAAACAGTATGATTCTCACAACAAGCATCCATCTCTATTTTCTTTCATCCTGGCCTCGAGCTGATGGCGTATCCCGAAAGCCTCTAACTCGAATAGGATTGTGCAGTCAATGGCCTTCCTATCAAGAGGGAGGGCATGGAGCTCACCCCAGTGCCACGCGTGTCGGACAAGTGAGGGGTTGATGGTCCATGTCCCACATTGGGAAGGCATAGGGGAAGGGAGGGGAGGGCAGGGGAGTTGTTGCCAATTTATAAAAGTAACAAAATGGCATAGATCAATTAGGCAGTTTTTACTTTCTTAAGGAAAGATTACCAGAAAACTGGACTGGCCAGTTTCGAATCTTGATGTAACCAAACACTTCACCGTTTTTAGGCAGGGTATGCAAACTAAATGATACAGAGATTGTTGAGTCCAGGGGTGGTGTGTCCTACATCTCTACTGTGCATCTGTAAATCTAATTTAGAGATTGATTAAACTTTAATCCTTCCTCACCTCCAAACACAGCCCCTTCATTCAGGCTTTGTTACGTCCCTAAACACTCTTAGTTTAGTACTCTGTGTACAATGACATTATGATGTTGTCGGCTTTTAACCTGAGGTGTTCCTACTATTAGAAAAAGAATGAACAAGAATTGCCAAAATCTCCCACAAACCATTATAGCCAAGCCCAGCTGCTGATCTTCACATGAACACTTGCAGTCTTAAAAATGAACTTGATTTGCAGCAGTTCATATGATCTCCTTGTTTTTCAATATAGGGCATTATGACAATCTGCATGCATATTGTGGCATTGTGACCATCCTTGCAAGTGAAGTTTCTCATGGGAATGTTTAGCAACCATATGCTTTGGCCAGCTTTAGGCTCTTACAGCCCGGCATCAGCATATAGGTTCGACATCAAGACATATGCAGTAGCCTGCTTGGGCTGCATATTTACTGCGTAATCGAATGCATGCCTTGCCAGCTCTAGATTGCCATGTGTACGACATGCACCAAGCAAGCACAACCAAATGGTCATATCAGCCTGCATAGGCATCTTCCTCAATATGTTCTCTACCTTCTTGAATTCCCCTGCACGCCCAAGGAGCTCTAGCATAGTGCCATAATGCTTCAAGTCTGGAGTTACACCATAATCTCTGCTCATGAATTCAAAGTATTCAAGGCCCTCGGCGACAAGGCCAGCATGACTGCAAGCTGAGATAACTGAAGTTAACGTAGCATCATTGGGATTCATACCTGCCAAATTCAACTTCTCAAAAATGCATAAGCTTGCTACAAAATTTCCTTCTCCTGCATGACCAGCAATGCATGCATTCCATGAGCCAATGTGGGGTTCAGAAAGTTCATTGAAAAATGCCTGCGCATCTATCATGCTGGCACAACTCCCATATGCATGAATGAGAGTAGCTGCCACCGAGGGAATACCCTCATACCCAGCAGAGACAATGTCACAGTGAAGCTGCTTACATATCTCCAAACTTCCAGTTGCACTGCAGGCTTGCAGAATGCAAATAAGTGTTACGTCATCTAGAGTCACACCCTGCTTTTGCATCCGTCTGTAGAACCGTAAAGCCTTCTCTCCTTGGCCCTGTTCCACATATACAGAGAGCATCGCATTCAATGACACAACATTGCATTGGGACAGTGCACCAAACACACCCTCTGCTTCCCCAACTGCCCCACACTTGCCATACATACGCACAAGCGTATTGCCAACACACACATCCAATGTGAAACTTTTCCTGCTTGCATCAGTATGTAATGCACGTCCAATTTCCAAAGACATCACTTTGCTTGGCCTTTCCATCACAACAAGAGCTGCTTCTTTCTCTGCAAGGGTGGAACATGCCTGAAAGGCAATCACAAAGGTAAGCTGGTCTGGACTCACCCTTTCCTGCTGCATCTGTCTGTACAACTGTAAAGCCCTCTCTCCTTGGCTGTGCTCAATGTATGCTGAGAGCATTGCACTCCATGACACCACATTACGCTGAGACAGTGCATTGAACAAGTGCTCTGCTTGCGCAATGGCCCCACATTTGCCGTATGTACTCACAAGGGTGCTGCCAACAAAGACATCTACTGTGAAACCTGTCCTTTTGGCATCGGCATGTAATGCTTGTGCAATTTCTAGGGACTTCACCTTGGTTGATCTTCCCTCTACAAGAGAGGCTTCTTCATTCTCTGCAATGGCGCCACATGCCTGAAGGGCAAACACGAGCGTGTGCTCATTTGCACTCACACCTTCCTTTTGCATTTGCCTGTACAGCTGCAAAGCCTTCTTTGCTTGGCCCTGCTCAACATAAGCTGAGAGCATTGCACTCCATGACACAACGTTGTGCTGAGGCATTTCACTGAACACATTCTCTGCTTCTGGAATAGCCCCACACTTTCCATACATGCTCACAAGAGTGCTGCCAACAAAGACATTCGATGTGAGGCCTTTGCTGTGCGCATCGGCATGCAATTTCTTGCCCTGTCTGAGGTCCTTGATACTGCCGCATGCTTTGAAGAGGCTGACAAAGGTGTAACTGTTTGCCTCCACACCATCCTCCTGCATACATTGATGCATTACAAGAGCTTCATCCGCACGGCCACAGTCCGTATAACCAGAGATCAAGGCAGTCCAGGAGAGGACAGTGCGGTAAGGCAATGTCAGAGATATTTGACATGCGTCTTCAATGGCTCCACATTTTGAGAGCGTCGCCACCAAGTGATTACCAAGCACGCTGTTCAGCTGGGTACTATGACGGGCAAGATGTGTATGGACTTGCTTGGCTTGAATGAGGGCCTTGCTCTTGCTGCATGCCTTGAGGAGGGACATGTAGATGTTGATGGAGGGGACTGTCTCCATGCTAGAGAGCACATGGAGCGCCTTGTCCAGCTGTCCTTCCTGGCACATAGATTGAAGAAGCACTTCATCATGCTCCAAACCCCTACCCTTTCTGCTGTACAAAGAAGATGAATAGCCATGTTCTCTCTCGAGTGACTGAGAGGTATCATCATGGCCGTGGTGAAAATGATGAGATAGCCGGAAATCCACCCATGGAAGCTTGTGCTTGTTGCATATGGGCCAGAGGAAGACTTTCAGGTGTCTTGTCTGTGTGCTGAGGGCCACCTTTATTGTCCCAGGACCGCGATTGGCTGTAATGGATTCGCTTCTTTTCCTGGTTGTTATCAGCTTCGGGACCTAAATGGCCAGAATTGTGAAAAAAGGATGAAAATCTTTTCTAGACCTTTTTTTACAAAGGAAAGAAAAATACTAGTTCTCTTTATTTTAAAGCCAAAGGTAAAATATAGCCTTAATATAACGAGAACCGTAATGAAAAAGCTTGTTTTTCACGGGAAATCAAAATATAAGACCTTTTTATATATAGTGCTAACAATAGCTATTACTAAATAGCTTATAGAGTCACGAGTCATCACGTTGGACAAGCCTAAAATTAGAAGATGTTGGATATCGAAAGATATTTGTAATTAAATGGGAAATAGTTCCGTTTAATGTTGACGTTGGTCAATGCTAAGTTCTTGTCGAAGTTCGAACTTCAAAGATATTAATAAGGGTGTTTTTATCATTTAATATTTGCACCCAAGACTTGCTTTTGTTGGAATTAGGGTTGCACGAAAGCACACAAAGCTTGGAGAAGAAGAAGCAAGAATGCACACAACACAAGTGTATTAGATTGTGTCGATGTACAAAGATAAGTTAGCCCTAGAATAATGGACATATATACAAGCCGGGGAAAAAAACCTCCCAAAGAGGAAAAAAGTGCCTCGGTGGTCCTAAGTGTGTTCACACACATCACTGCCTATATATATATGCCTATATATATGGCAACAAATCCCCCCTGGGAGTGATAGTGTGAACGAGAGCTGGCACTCATGTATAGGGAAGTGCCATGCCCGAAGTAGATCAGTCCACAAAGAGGAGCAAGCCCAAAGCTTTGCGGAAAGCTTCAAACTTCTCATGAGGAATCGCCTTTGTGAAAAGATCAGCGAGGTTGTCCTGTGTTGGCACATATGCCAAGCTAATCTCTCATGCTGAGAGTCTTTCCCTGACATAGTGATAATGCACCTCAATGTGCTTTGTGCGAGCATGAAAAACTGGGTTTCTCGCAACTACCAATGCGCTCTGACTGTCAGTGTAGAGGTGGCAGACTCCTGTCCAACACCCAAGTCAGCCATAAGCCGTCTGAGCCACACACACTCAACCGTAGCTGTGAAAGCTGCCCTATACTCAGCTTCACAACTAGAAGTGGCCATAGTAGGTTGCTTCTTGCTAAACCAAGATATACATGAGTTACCGAGCATGAAACAAAAACCACTTGTGGACACTCTTGTGTCATAGCAACCAGCCCAATCTGAGTCCGAAAAAGCATGTAAATTTGGCGGCAACGATCCCTCCTTGGGATAAAACAGCCCAAGATGAATGGTGCCACTCAAGTAGCGAAAGATGCGTTTAACTGCCTTCCAATGCTGAGACCCTGGGCTATGCATAAACCTGCTCACTTGTGAGACTGCAAACTGAATGTCCGGCCTCGTAATACATACATAAATGAGACAACCAACAGTTGTCTGATAGAGTGTGACATCAAAGTGATCTCCAGCATCATGAAGACTCAACTTCAAACCTGTCTCCATTGGAGTAGCAATAGGCTTGCAGTCTTCAAGGCCAAATCTCTGCAATAATGTCTCAATATACTTTGTCTGACACAAAGCAATACCTCCATCACACTGCTTAAATTATATCCCCAAATAATTATGCAAATGCCCCAAATCTGACATCTCAAAAGAGGCATTCAAATCAGCCTTAAAATCAGTAATATGACTCTCATTTGGTCCTGTGAGCAGCATGTCATCGACATAGAGAGCAATGATTAGATGTACATCATCCACACGTTTAACATATAAAGTGCTTTCTATTGGACTATTCTGAAAACCATGTGCAGTCAAATATGCATGTATCTTTTCATACCAAGCTCATGGAGCTTGCTTTAAACCATACAAAGACTTTTTCAACCTGCACACTTTGTTTTCCTGCCCTCTTTGAACAAAACCACGGGGCTGCGACACATACATCTCCTCATGCAAATCTCCATTTAAGAACGCAGTCTTTATGTCCAACTGATGTACATTCCAACCATTATGAGCTGCCAATGCACAAATGCTACGAATGGTAGTCATACGACAAGTGGGAGCAAAGGTCTCATCAAAATCAATACCCTTTTCTTGAGCATAACCCTTTGCAACAAGTCTAGCCTTATAGCGATCAACACTGCCATCTGGCTTTCGTTTCAACTTAAAAACCCACTTACATCCAATGACCTTTTTACCAATAGGCAAATCACATAAAGACCATGTACCATTCTTCATTATAGCATCATATTCACTTTGCATTGCAGCCAACCAATTTTCTGATTTTTGTGCCTCATCAAATGAAAGAGGTTCTTCCTCTTCACACATACTAGACACAGCCAAAGCATAACAATCTAATGCATAAGAGGCATGCTGAAAACCTGAACAAGTACGACTAGAAATAGGTGCATCAATTTTACTATCACGCAAGGTTTGCACCAGCCATTTAGGCATACCTCTAGCCTGCTCATTTTCAGCCCTATCCTCATAAATTACATCCTATAAATCTGCATCAGAAATAGGCTGATCTATGATGTCGTTTGAAATCTGCATAGGCTGAATATTTGCCTCATTAGGACTTACATTTGAATTCCCACCTGTAAACAGAGGCAACAACATATCAAATACATCCCGTGAGCTCACACCTGTCTCTTTGGTACATGATAACAAAGGTTGCACAGCATCTTCCACAAAAACAACATCTTGACTAATCAAGATACGCTTTGACTGCAGATAATACAATCTATAACCCTTGCTCTCAGCACTGTAATCAACAAAAATGCATTTGACAGCCTTATCATCCAATTTTCTACGTTGTTGCACAGGCACTAAAGCATAGGCCAAGCAACCAAAGACACGCAAGTGACCAATAGAAGGCTTCCTGCCATGCCAAGCTTCGTAGTATGGAGTAACAAAGACTGCAAGGCCTTAGTGGGACACCTATTGAGTACATGAGTACACACATGACAGCCTCAAGCCAAAACGCATGTGGCAAAGCTTGGCTCTTGACCATACATCGTGCCATCTCCATAAGTGACATGTTTTTCCTCTCAGCAACACCATTTTGCTGAGAGGTATACAGCACTGTACATTGGTGTTTCATCCCACGACTAGCCAGAAATGCACCAAACTCTTTAGACATGTACTCCCCCCCTCGATCAGAACGGAGGGTGCCCACAGTACAATTGGATACATTTTCAACCATAAGCAAAAACTGTTTGAAGCACAAAAACACTTCGGACTTTGCCTTCAGTGGATATACCCATGCATGCCTTGAGTAATCATCAATGAAAGTCACGAAGTACAAGTGTTTACCAAATGACGGAGTTTGCATAGACCCACATACATCACTATGTACAAGTTGCAATTTGCGAGTGGCCCGCACATAACCATCCTTTGGAAACGCAGAACGTTGCATTTTGCCCAAAATACAGCCTTCACAAACATGTTTCAATGGTGCCTCAAGAGGGGGCAATGAAGCAACCATATCAAATTTCTGCAAACGCAGCAAACTAGCAAAAGTTCAGATGACCAAAACGAGCATGCCACAGTTTTGCATCTAAAACTGCCTTTTCATCAGAAACTGCATTTGCTGAATCTTCCACACACTTGTCATAAGAATTGAGCCTATACATGTGATATGCAGCGGAAGTCTTTGTATTGGTTGATCCTGTCACACAATATGCTCACACCGTCTTCTGTATCCTGAGTTTCGTGAGTTTAGCAATCCATTTCATTTACTTCAAACTTTAAAGAGTTGAGAGAGATAGATGAGAACTGTACACCAGATTGGGTCCCGAATTACCCACTGAAGGGCCCCCTATCCCGATAACGAGATAGTATTTGCTTTATTACTTTAGAGAGAATGACTTTGGACTGTAGATAAGCCAAACGCAAGATCTCGGAGGATCGGAGAGTGGCTGATCTGTACACTGCTGTAGAAACACCTCAATGACTTGATCTCGAGCCTATGCACTCCTCCCAAGGGCATGAGGAAGGGCTGCACACCTGAGGCTCAAAGAAGAAGAAGGTGGACTGTTCTACACACTGTTAGAATGCTGAAAACACATATGAATGCTGAGTTACCTTCACCAGATGACTGCTGAATGTGTGGATGATGCACAGAATGCTGGACACTGATGCAAACAACTGTTTCAAGGCTGGAAACTGCTGTAGACTGTTGCTTCAGGGCTGGAATCTGCTGTGGACAGAAACGCTGAGGGCTAGAGAGGGCTGTGGACTGAAACGCATGAGCAACAGAGGACTGCAGGGCTGTTGCTGTACGGCTGGAGCAAAACGCAGATGGACTGCTGTACGGCTGCACCAAAACGCAGGTATCTGCAGGCTGCCAACTATTGATTTCTGGCGTGGAACTGAGCTGAAGGGGTCTGCTGAATCTGGGCCTGAACTGAGGCTGAATCAGGGCTGAATGCAAGCACCTAGGGCTAGGCTGAAGCTATGGATCTCAAGGGACTGGAGAAGCAAGCTTATGGGCACTAGGGCTGGATTAGTCTTGGGCTGAAAGCAAGAGAGAGGAGAGCTCTTAGCACAATGAAGACTGAATGAGCAAAAGAGGCTCTAGGCAAGCCTATTTATACTAACTGGAGGTTGGTCATTTAATAAAGTTAATATTTATAAATGCCCAATCATGCAAATAATGATAAATAAATACTAATAAATATGGAAAAAATACCAAATAAATCCCAGTAAATTCCCTAAGGCTTTGGGGATGTTCTAAATGATGCACAGGCATATGTATGCATATTATGCAAGATGCAGAGTGCTTTCTGATGCAAACCCTAAGGCTTCTACTGACTCTACATGCATGAATGATTCTCTCCAAGTGGGTTAAGGGACTTGACTGACTGACTGACCCACTAAGGCTGAGGAATGACCTACGTAGCTCGTGCCTGACTTATCCTGGACTGAGGATGTACAATGGGGTCACGGCATACGACAAATATCATCCTACTGGGTTCTAAAACTGTACAACTGCTGCACTTCTGATGATGAGCCATCTTGTCACCATGCACTTAGTGCAGAGTGCATGTGACATTCCCTCCTGATTAGCTTGGCGGCAGGTTCATGGCTTCCAAGTAGTCCGCCAATAACTGGGGGTACTCCTGGAAGAACTCCTCGTCGAGCCATACGGCTTCGTGGGTGCCTCGATCTCGGAACTTCGTATAGAACTGACGAATCCGTCGACCGGATCCATGCTTCCATCGATGAAGAAGGATCTACTCAGGCTCAATCACTTCTGCCTCGTCTACCACGTCTGGCTGCTGTTCATCTGAAACATCAAACACTTCTGGACCAACATATGGTTTTAGCCAAGAAACATGGAAAACATCATGCATTGTCCAACTGGCAGGCAACTTTAACTTCATTGAGACATCACTTATCTTCTTAACTATTGGAAAAGGGCCAAAACTACGGAAAGAAAGCTTGGGACAACGTTTGCCCACTTGTTTCAATCTCTGCTTCATGATACGCAAATAGACCCAATCCCCTTCCTTGAAGTGGACATCTCGTCTAGATTTATTTGCCTGTCTGCTATATGCTTCCTGAGCTTTGGTCAAGCGGTCTTTAACTGACTCAATGATCTCGGAAAATGCTTCCGTGGTTTTATTAGCCTCTAAAGATGGAGACACCATTCTCGTCAAAAGAGAAGAAAAACGGCGACCAAAGGCTGCTTCATATGGAGTCCGTCCGACACTGGATGAATGAGTGTCGTTCAAGATAGCTTGGACCAACGGAAGATAGTGCTCCCATTTGGACTGCTGGTCATGACAGTATGACTTGAGGACATTAAAGGCCAACTGATTATAAATTTCTATCTGGCCATCTGTCTGGGGATGGAATGCACTAGACAACTGCAACTTAGTTCCAAAGTTTTCAAAATTGCGAGTCTTCACCCCCTTGAGCAAGTCGGTAAGAGGTGCTGCAAGGTTGGAAAACTGATGGACATGTGTGCTATAGGCCTGACAAAGACCTACGAATGAACGGATTTCTTGGGCGGTCTTAGGAATATCCCAATCTAAGATCTCTTGAACCTTTGAGGGGTCCAGTCTAATCCCATCGGAACCGATGATGTAGCCCAAATACTGAACTTCCTTAACACCAAAGATAGACTTTTTGGCGTTTATGTAGAGCTGATTATCTCGCAAAAGTTGCAAGACTTTCTCCACATCTTTCTCATGCTGCTCCGCAGTGGCTGAGAAGACTAGTATGTCATCAAGGAATATGAAAACACACTTCCCAATGTGGATTGCGAAAATCCTAGACATCATCTTATTGAACGTTGCGGGTGCATTTGTAAGCCCAAAAGGCATGACTACGAACTCGTAGTGACCACGCTCTGTCCTGAAAGCTGTTTTTGGAATGTCAGCTTCAAAAATGCGGACCTGATGGTAACCACTCTTGAGGTCGATCTTAGTGAAAAATTTAGCACCATCTAAACGCTCCAAAATGTACTCTATCCTGGGCATAGGAAACTTGTTCTTGATAGTGAGTTTGTTTAATGCCCTGTAGTCTACACAAAGGCGTGCAGACTTGTCCTTCTTTTGGACAAATAGGATAGGTGCAGCAAATGGGGAGGAAGAAGGCCGAATGAATCCGGCTCGGAGAAGCTCAGATAACTGCTTTTCCAACTCGCCCTCTAAAGTCTTGGAAAGACGATAGGGAAACCTGCTAGGAGGATCTGATCCAGGGACCAAATCAATGTGATGGTCCTCAAGGCGAGAGGGTGGGAGACTGGGTGGGAGATCGTCCCTAAGCATAATGTCCTGGTGTCTGGATAGGAGGTCTGCTAACTGAGGGACTGAAGATGTAATGGATGCTACTAATGAGGGAGGGGCTGTTTGAGCACGAACATAAAGAAGTGCTCCTTCTGCTCCCTTGCGGATAGCTCGTCGGGCCTGGAGATGCGAAATCAATGGGATGCCAAGAATGCTTCTATCCCCACGAATCATGACAGGCTCAGGAAAACCTTTACAAATAGTAAAAGTGTCCTGCCCCCAATCGGGAATAGGCTCATACTGACGGAACCACTGAATTCCTAAGATCATGTCGCACCCCAACAAAGGTGAGACGATGAAATCTCGTTGAAATGAGGCCTTCTGAACTTCAAAGGCAAATTGCTGTGCCTTCTGGGAAATGTGGGTGCGAAGACCAGGTGTAAACCCGTCCACATCCAGATGATATGGGACTAAAGTGCAGTTCAATTTATTAGCCAACTGGGGAGAGATGGCGTCTTCAGAACTACCCATATCGAAAAGGACTACAAACTGTTGGCCCTGGGCAGAGCCATAAGCTCAGATAAGGCTCTTGTGAGCAGCATCGCTCTCACCCTCCTGCTTAGCATCAAATACCATGGATGGTATAGGATGCATGGAAGGTAAAAGTTGAACTGCATTTGAGGTAGTAGGTGGGGCTGGAGGAGCTGGGGAGGCTGTGGCAACTGTGGCAGAAGGAGCTTTGGCAGCTTGTGCCGCTTGCCATTTGTGGCAATCCTTCTTACCATGCCCTATAATATGACAGAAAAAACATCTATTTTCTGACTGATACTTCTTTTGCTCCTCTGGAGGAAGATAACCTCCAGTAATGCCTGCTTTAGCCTTTTCATCAGGGGTTTTCTTAGGTTCTTTATCCTTCTTACCCCCTGAACTGGAGCTATTACTGCTGTCCTTCTTAGCATCTTTAGAAGATGCGTTACCTTTCCCTGACTGTGCAGCTGATTGCTGCTGCTGGGGTTTGGTACTGGACTGAGATGTCTGCTTGGGCTTGCCCCCGTTGAGCTTCATTTCTTCGTTCTGAGCGAGAGTCAGAGCCCGGTCATATGTACTTGGTTCAAAGTTACGAACTGTGAACCGAATGTTGGAGTCCAATCCACGAATGAATTGCTCCATCTTGGCCTGCTCAGATAACCCTAACTGCTGTGCTAAAGTAATAACCTTACCGGAAAACTGAAGCACTGGGGAACCGTTCTGTCTAAGTCCATAGAACTCGTCTTTCAAACCGGTCATGTATTGGGGCGGGAGAAATCTGGTCTTCAGGTCATGGACAAAGATGTCCCAGTCAAAGGCTGTGACACCTGTGGCCTGGTCAGTATGAATACTAGACCAATGCTGCCACCAAGTGACTGCCTCACCAGTGAGATGGGGAGCCGCTAAGTGGACTGTGTCTTGTGGGTCTGTGATCCTAGCTAATGGAAAATGAGCATTAAATTGATGAACAAATTGATTAACTGAAGAATGATCACACTTACCATCATACTTGCTGAAATTCGGTTGACTGCGAATGATGGTGGTTGCTGCTGCGGGATGCTGGCTGGTGACACCTATGACTGGGGAGACTGAGGAGAGCTGCTGATACCTCAGGTGTATGGCCTCCTTTTCCCGTTGGTGTTCGAGTAACATACGTTCTCGATCAAGCTCACGTTGGTGTTCCCGAGCGGCGAGTTCAGCCTGACGCCGGTCTTCTTCGATCCTGCGTTGGGCTTCCTCATAGTCCCGTCTTTCTTCTTTTTCTCTTCGCCTTCGGGCCTCGTCCTCTCTCCTTTGTTGTTCCATCTGAAAGAAGAGGGAGATGTAGTCGGGTGCTGCTGGAGGTGTAGAAGGACGTGCTGCTGCTGCCTCCAAGAGTTGGAGACGCTCCATGAGTAGCTGGTTCTGAGCTCTAAGAAGAGCTATGGTGTCTGCTATAGGCGGAAGAACAAGGTCTCCTTCGGGGGAGACGTCTTCCGGCTGATGAGTACTCTCTCCTGTAGACATGATGCTGAAGTCGGTGGTCGTGCCGGAACGCAATCTAACCATCCGAGGATGCCCCCACGCTAGGATACGGTGTGTGTGGACTATCTGAATCTGATACCAATGTGATATGCAACGGAAGTCTTTGTATTGGTTGATCCTGTCACACAATATGCTCACACCGTCTTCTGTATCCTGAGTTTCGTGAGTTTAGCAATCCATTTCATTTACTTCAAACTTTAAAGAGTTGAGAGAGATAGATGAGAACTGTACACCAGATTGGGTCCCGAATTACCCACTGAAGGGCCCCCTATCCCGATAACGAGATAGTATTTGCTTTATTACTTTAGAGAGAATGACTTTGGACTGTAGATAAGCCAAACGCAAGATCTCGGAGGATCGGAGAGCGGCTGATCTGTACACTGCTGTAGAAACACCTCAATGACTTGATCTCGAGCCTATGCACTCCTCCCAAGGGCATGAGGAAGGGCTGCACACCTGAGGCTCAAAGAAGAAGAAGGTGGACTGTTCTACACACTGTTAGAATGCTGAAAACACATATGAATGCTGAGTTACCTTCACCAGATGACTGCTGAATGTGTGGATGATGCACAGAATGCTGGACACTGATGCAAACAACTGTTTCAAGGCTGGAAACTGCTGTAGACTGTTGCTTCAGGGCTGGAATCTGCTGTGGACAGAAACGCTGAGGGCTAGAGAGGGCTGTGGACTGAAACGCATGAGCAACAGAGGACTGCAGGGCTGCTGCTGTACGGCTGGAGCAAAACGCAGATGGACTGCTGTACGGCTGCACCAAAATGCAGGTATCTGCAGGCTGCCAACTACTGATTTCTGGCGTGGAACTGAGCTGAAGGGGTCTGCTGAATCTGGGCCTGAACTGAGGCTGAATCAGGGCTGAATGCAAGCACCTAGGGCTGGGCTGAAGCTATGGATCTCAAGGGACTGGAAAAGCAAGCTTATGGGCACTAGGGCTGGATTAGTCTTGGGCTGAAAGCAAGAGAGAGGAGAGCTCTTAGCACAATGAAGACTGAATGAGCAAAAGAGGCTCTAGGCAAGCCTATTTATACTAACTGGAGGTTGGTCATTTAATAAAGTTAATATTTATAAATGCCCAATCATGCAAATAATGATAAATAAATACTAATAAATATGGGAAAAATACCAGATAAATCCCAGTAAATTCCCTAAGGCTTTGGGGATGTTCTAAATGATGCACAGGCATATGTATGCATATTATGCAAGATACAGAGTGCTTTCTGATGCAAACCCTAAGGCTTCTACTGACTCTACATGCATGAATGATTCTCTCCAAGTGGGTTAAGGGACTTGACTGACTGACTGACCCACTAAGGCTGAGGAATGACCTACGTAGCTCGTGCCTGACTTATCCTGGACTGAGGATGTACAATGGGGTCACGGCATACGACAAATATCATCCTACTGGGTTCTAAAACTGTACAACTGCTGCACTTCTGATGATGAGCCATCTTGTCACCATGCACTTAGTGCAGAGTGCATGTGACATTCCCTCCTGATTAGCTTGGCGGCAGGTTCATGGCTTCCAAGTAGTCCGCCAATAACTGGGGGTACTCCTGGAAGAACTCCTCGTCGAGCCATACGGCTTCGTGGGTGCCTCGATCTCGGAACTTCGTATAGAACTGACGAATCCGTCGACCGGATCCATGCTTCCATCGATGAAGAAGGATCTACTCAGGCTCAATCACTTCTGCCTCGTCTACCACGTCTGGCTGCTGTTCATCTGAAACATCAAACACTTCTGGACCAACATATGGTTTTAGCCAAGAAACATGGAAAACATCATGCATTGTCCAACTGGCAGGCAACTTTAACTTCATTGAGACATCACTTATCTTCTTAACTATTGGAAAAGGGCCAAAACTACGGAAAGAAAGCTTGGGACAACGTTTGCCCACTTGTTTCAATCTCTGCTTCATGATACGCAAATAGACCCAATCCCCTTCCTTGAAGTGGACATCTCGTCTAGATTTATTTGCCTGTCTGCTATATGCTTCCTGAGCTTTGGTCAAGCGGTCTTTAACTGACTCAATGATCTCGGAAAATGCTTCCGTGGTTTTATTAGCCTCTAAAGATGGAGACACCATTCTCGTCAAAAGAGAAGAAAAACGGCGACCAAAGGCTGCTTCATATGGAGTCCGTCCGACACTGGATGAATGAGTGTCGTTCAAGATAGCTTGGACCAACGGAAGATAGTGCTCCCATTTGGACTGCTGGTCATGACAGTATGACTTGAGGACATTAAAGGCCAACTGATTATAAATTTCTATCTGGCCATCTGTCTGGGGATGGAATGCACTAGACAACTGCAACTTAGTTCCAAAGTTTTCAAAATTGCGAGTCTTCACCCCCTTGAGCAAGTCGGTAAGAGGTGCTGCAAGGTTGGAAAACTGATGGACATGTGTGCTATAGGCCTGACAAAGACCTACGAATGAACGGATTTCTTGGGCGGTCTTAGGAATATCCCAATCTAAGATCTCTTGAACCTTTGAGGGGTCCAGTCTAATCCCATCGGAACCGATGATGTAGCCCAAATACTGAACTTCCTTAACACCAAAGATAGACTTTTTGGCGTTTATGTAGAGCTGATTATCTCGCAAAAGTTGCAAGACTTTCTCCACATCTTTCTCATGCTGCTCCGCAGTGGCTGAGAAGACTAGTATGTCATCAAGGAATATGAAAACACACTTCCCAATGTGGATTGCGAAAATCCTAGACATCATCTTATTGAACGTTGCGGGTGCATTTGTAAGCCCAAAAGGCATGACTACGAACTCGTAGTGACCACGCTCTGTCCTGAAAGCTGTTTTTGGAATGTCAGCTTCAAAAATGCGGACCTGATGGTAACCACTCTTGAGGTCGATCTTAGTGAAAAATTTAGCACCATCTAAACGCTCCAAAATGTACTCTATCCTGGGCATAGGAAACTTGTTCTTGATAGTGAGTTTGTTTAATGCCCTGTAGTCTACACAAAGGCGTGCAGACTTGTCCTTCTTTTGGACAAATAGGATAGGTGCAGCAAATGGGGAGGAAGAAGGCCGAATGAATCCGGCTCGGAGAAGCTCAGATAACTGCTTTTCCAACTCGCCCTCTAAAGTCTTGGAAAGACGATAGGGAAACCTGCTAGGAGGATCTGATCCAGGGACCAAATCAATGTGATGGTCCTCAAGGCGAGAGGGTGGGAGACTGGGTGGGAGATCGTCCCTAAGCATAATGTCCTGGTGTCTGGATAGGAGGTCTGCTAACTGAGGGACTGAAGATGTAATGGATGCTACTAATGAGGGAGGGGCTGTTTGAGCACGAACATAAAGAAGTGCTCCTTCTGCTCCCTTGCGGATAGCTCGTCGGGCCTGGAGATGCGAAATCAATGGGATGCCAAGAATGCTTCTATCCCCACGAATCATGACAGGCTCAGGAAAACCTTTACAAATAGTAAAAGTGTCCTGCCCCCAATCGGGAATAGGCTCATACTGACGGAACCACTGAATTCCTAAGATCATGTCGCACCCCAACAAAGGTGAGACGATGAAATCTCGTTGAAATGAGGCCTTCTGAACTTCAAAGGCAAATTGCTGTGCCTTCTGGGAAATGTGGGTGCGAAGACCAGGTGTAAACCCGTCCACATCCAGATGATATGGGACTAAAGTGCAGTTCAATTTATTAGCCAACTGGGGAGAGATGGCGTCTTCAGAACTACCCATATCGAAAAGGACTACAAACTGTTGGCCCTGGGCAGAGCCATAAGCTCAGATAAGGCTCTTGTGAGCAGCATCGCTCTCACCCTCCTGCTTAGCATCAAATACCATGGATGGTATAGGATGCATGGAAGGTAAAAGTTGAACTGCATTTGAGGTAGTAGGTGGGGCTGGAGGAGCTGGGGAGGCTGTGGCAACTGTGGCAGAAGGAGCTTTGGCAGCTTGTGCCGCTTGCCATTTGTGGCAATCCTTCTTACCATGCCCTATAATATGACAGAAAAAACATCTATTTTCTGACTGATACTTCTTTTGCTCCTCTGGAGGAAGATAACCTCCAGTAATGCCTGCTTTAGCCTTTTCATCAGGGGTTTTCTTAGGTTCTTTATCCTTCTTACCCCCTGAACTGGAGCTATTACTGCTGTCCTTCTTAGCATCTTTAGAAGATGCGTTACCTTCTTAGCGCTCAACGTGCCCAAGCCACTCGAGCTCTTATCTCAATTTGCAAACGCAAAGAGGGCAGCCCCGCTAGCCTCTACCTGCCGCGCGGGCTTTTGTTGTCTCTTGCGCAGGTCCTTGCCTGGGGATTTCTCAAACGCTGGAGGCTCCATATTTTCAAGGTATGAATCGATTTGTGTTAAGCGCTTCTTGCCTTTGCTATGGATTTGGTGGCTTCTAGGTTTGAGATCTTACCATCTTAATGCAACATCAAGTGGCTCCACGGTGACAGTAGGATCAACGGAGCTGCTTAATTGTCGTGAGGGAAATGGGCATTACAAGAGTCTGCCATAGTAGGAATCATAGTGAGGCCGGCATTGGCGTGTCTCTCTCTCTCTCTCTCTCTCTCATCTGCTGTGGTGAGGTTTGTTCTTGGCACCCCCACAACACACACGAAAGCCAGCTGGCCTCCTCAAATATGCACCTCGAATTAAGCCAGGCACCCGCCTGCACTCACTCTCTCTCTTTCTCTCATCATCTTTTGGCTGGATCGGAGCTTGTAGGGGTGGTACCCAGCTACACTAGCGCTTTCCTCGAGGGCTTGTAAATAGGCATGGAACGTTGGGCTCTTGAGGATTCTTAACTTCTTTATCTTAAAGCTTGCTTCAACACACCACAGATTGCAGCACTCAAGATGCTTACATTTGCGCAATCAGTAGTAAGTACTTCGTGGGAGGTGCCACTTGCTGGAGCACGCACCAAGACTTCGGAGCCTTGCAGCTTATCCCCAGCAAGATCGAGGCAGGCCGCAGGAGAGAGATTCGCACTGCCCAGTCTACATTATGGCCGGAGGGGGTGCGCGAGACTTGAGAGCTCCAGCATCCAATTTGTAGAGCATGTTGCATGACCATGGTCCGCAACGCCTTATGTAGCCTTTGGTTCTTTCTCGAAGTGTGATGTGGATGTGTATGGTAGAGTGGGATGGGGATGTGTATGGTAGATGCTGCTCCATTTTCTGTAATGTTTCATAATTATCTACAAATGTATTCTGTCTAATTCTTTTTTGTATCAATGATGTCGAATTTTGTGGAATCTTCGATACTTGGAATGCGAGGGTTTACACGAAAAGAATCAAAATCAAACGAAGTTTCGGGATCGAAACATCGAAAGGTTTGCAAAAACCATGTTGTGTCACCATTGAGCTATCTAATGGTCCTCTTATCTTCTTGTGTGAGCTTTGGGCTCTGGATGAGCATACTCCGTAGTGGTGCTCCATCGCTAGGACTGGCACGGCGTGACTCGTAGTGCCAGGGACGGGTGGATTGCACACGGTGTATGTTTCTGGGTTACCACCGCTAGGACTGGCACGGCGTGATTCGTAGTGCCAGGGACGGGTGGATTGTACACTGTGTGTACCTGGAATTGACTTTCCGGTGGGCCTGTTTGTGCTCGGAAATGTCAAGTATTGTGCAAGTACATGAACGGAGATTATCCTTTAACAATGTTGCATTGTGCACTCATGTTTGCCTGCCTTTGAAATGTTTTCGCGTGAACTGGTTTCGTTTGCATGCCTGACATGTGTGTCTAGCTCAGGGGTCGGGGACGCCCTCCCGTGAGCCGTGGAATGCCTTGTCTTCTGACAGGTTTTGTGGCGTGTGAACAGGTGGGAAATCCTTATTTAAATAAGAGTTTTAAGTTATAAGCCTTATAACTTACAGGTTTCATACTTCATTAAAAGTAGGTGGACACTTTATAAGTGTGGGCACCCTCTTTTGGCCTGGGCACCCTTTTATAGCATGTGGGGTGGGGGTTGGCCACCTACCCCACCTACCACACCCAATCTTTTGCATGGGAGGAAGGCGCCTCACTTCCAGCCCTCTCCCTTGCATTTTGGAGGAAGAAAAACACAATTGTTGGCTAGGATTTAGAGAAAACAGGCTGGAGCACTCATTGTTCTCATGAAACTGGTCGTACAGCAGGTACACCAGCAGGTACAGCAGGTACAGCAGGTACAGTACCTTCATTAATTGCTGATTCTGGTCGTACAACAGGTACAGCAGGTACACAGCAGGTACAGCAGGTACAGCAGGTACAGTACCTTCATTAATTGCTGATTCTGGTCGTACAGCAGGTACAACAGGTACACCAGCAGGTACAGCAGGTACAACAGGTACAGTACCTTCATTAATTGCTGATTCTGGTCGTACAGCAGGTACAGCAGGTACAGCAGGTACGGTACCTTCATTAATTGCTGATTCTGGTCGTGCAGCAGGTACAGCTGGTACAACAGCAGGTACGGTGGCTCCAGAAGATTTTCATCGCGAAGAATGAGGAATTCTCCTGCTCTCCTATGTCTGGACTCCTCTTCCATTCACCGAGTCAACTCCGTGAGGGTGCCCCATCGCTAGGACTGGCACGGCGTGATCCGTAGTGCCAGGGACGGGTGGATTGCACGCGAAGTGTGACTCTGGAAGGTGCTATGGACGGGGCAGCCCTTGGTGACTGCAGACTCGGCATCAACAAACATGTTTGGGTTTGATACTTTGTTTTCATTGTGCATTGCTTATTGGAAATCTGGCCTTGGGCCCGTGTACTTGTAACAAATTCTCCCAAGTAATAATATCATTTCCTTGGGGGGGGGCCGGCCGTTCCGGCCTCAGTGTGGTGTCATCTATCTATGCTCAGAGTTGTTAATTACTTTTTGCTATTTTGTCTTGTGCTATTGTCTTTTAAGAGTGTATAATAAAGTGCTAATTGGAGAAGTGAGTCCAGGAAGGGGTGACCCCTGCTTGGGTCTCGTTTCAGTGGTATCAGAGCACGGATCTTCCTTTTTCTACATTGGGAGACGATCCAAAGGCTTCCTGACCACTCTCCATTAGTGACTTTACTCTTATTATGGCTAGCCAAGCAAGTAGCAAGGAAGTGCCAAATTCAAAGGGGCACTCCAGTGGAACACAAACAAGTGGACGGATGCCTTATGCCCGTGATCATGTATGGTTGGGACAGCCGTCCCGTGGCAAGGAGAAAATGCAGGAGCAAGAGCAAGAGCCAAGTGCCATGAATGCAGAAATTCAGCGTATGCGAGAGCTTCTCCATGCCAGGGAGATGGAATTGGCCAGCCTACGTGAGGACCCACACATTCAACAAGTGCTAGATGCAAAGAAAAAGGAGGCAACCGTCTTTCAAGACTTTGAGGCTTTGGCTCGTGGATCAGGGCTGAAACCTCGTGAGCTAGCTCTTTCATTCTTAGTGGATAAGGGTGATGTATTGCAGGGCCAGGATGGGGAGCTTGTTATAAAGAGATCTCCATTGGTGGACATGCCTGGGATAGCCTCTCCAAAGCTGAAATCTGCTGTCCACAAAGAGGAGGCTTCCATTACATCCCGACGTGATTCTACCTTACATGGGAGGCATAGCCATGCCTATGAAGGTAACATTACTTCTAGAGATGATCGTTACAAGCCTCATTCTTCATCATTGCAGGTTTCTCATGGGCTTAGAGAGCACCGATATCCCCGTACTACTACTTTACCTGTTGAACTCTCCCATGAAGAGCCATTTCTTCATGCTCCCATCTCCACATCCTCTCCGGATCATGCTTATGCTGCAAGAGAAAGTGGTGGGGCTACACACATGCATGCAGGTACAGCACATGGTTCACGTCCACGTATGCCACCTAAGTATGCAGGAGCATCTATGGATGCCAGGGCTGATCCACATGAACGTGGAATCAAGAGGACGCATGGGGATTATGAGCATCATGTTCATAAGCAAAAGGAATTCAAAGCCGGGGACAAATCCGTCAAGTTCGAGACATATCATGGTGAGTTTGATGCTTCCAAGGTTATGTCATTTGTTTCCCAATTTGACATTGCTTTTAGTGATGAGGATTTTTCAGAAAAGTCCAAGGTGAGGCATGCCAGCATGTTCTTGAAGGGCACGGCCGCTCATTGGTGGCTTGCAGAAAAGCTCTCAGGCACTCCCGTGGACACTTGGGCTGAATTCAAAACTAGATTCTATGCCCAATTCTTACCCCCTAATGCCAAGAAGAACATCCGCAAGAAGTGGGATTGGGTTAAGCAGAATGAAGGTGAGTCAGTTCATGCTTATGTATCCAAGTTTTGGAAAACACTCTTGGAAGTTTCCCCTATTATGTAGGTAAATGATGAGGAACGCAAGAGAAAGTTTGAATCGGGACTCCAACCGGTTTACCAATCGGGCTTGGAGTTGTACCCAAACCACACTCTACAACAGCTCATTTCAGCTGCTTTGGCCACCGAACAATTGGAGCAAAAGCTGAAGCAAAATTATAGAGATGGACATGCTCAAAAGGGGAAGGACAAGGCTGTCCCAAATCTGCATAAGGGTGGACAGCCACCAAAAAGGGACTCCAATGAAGTTAAGGGAGCTCCAAAAGCTGAAAGTACCTCAGAGAAGAAGCGTCCCAACAAAAGGCCTAACTATGGACTTACTCCGGAACAAAGGGTGCAATATATACGTGATGGTAAGTGCTTTTCTTGTGGTAGTAAAGATCACATGGTCCGGCAATGCCCAAAGAAAGCAGGCAAAGAGGATGCAAAGGAAACCAAGGTTAATGTGCATATGGTGCCCGATGTACAAGGGGGGACAGCCCATGATGCTTTGGTGTACAAGGGGGGACAGCCCATGATGCTTTGGATAGGATGGTATGCAAGGCATGGGGACAGCTCAAAGATCAACCTGCATTATTTATGTTTGATGATTGTGCCACGGACAACTTCATATCATTGGAAATGGCTACAGCATTGGGCATTAGTGTGGATGACATGGGACCGGAGATTGAGGCCGGAAGTGCATTTGTTGGCAAGCAAGTCAAGGTCACACCCCTTATTGGCAAGCTTCGCATGCATATTCAGGGATATTTGGACCATGAGAACTTCCTCATTGCACCATTAAATGGGTGTGATGTATTGCTTGGAAAGCCTTGGCACTCCCGTCTTGATCCTCGCAAGGCTTACAAGACCAACCGGATCACATTTATGCATAGGGGCAAAGAGCATGTTATTGATGCCGGTGTGGAAGGGAATTCTATCCCTATTGTATCCCACATTCAAATAAATAAAGCCATGAGAAAGGGTCTTTGCTCGTACATGATTTTTGTTCGTGATAGAGTAGACCATGTTGATCATTCTCTTGATTCTCTCACATGTGATAGGCTGGAATTTTTGAAACAATATGAAGATTGCTTTACAGATTCACTTCCAGGGGAGCTACCACCACCACGGCCGGAGGATCATCGTATAGACCTTGTGCCTGGCAGTTCTCCACCAAATAGGCCGGCATACCGTGTGAGTGCATCACAGCAGGAGGAGATCATGAAGCAAGTCAATGAGCTCATGCAAAAAGGTTTGATCCGCCCTAGCTCTTCACCGTATTGCTCTCCCGTACTTCTAGTGCAGAAGAAGGATCTCTCTTATCGTATGTGTGTGGATTATCGGGCTCTAAATAAACTAACCATCAAGAATAGGTTTCCTATTCCTCGTATTGATGATATTTTGGATAGATTGGATGGCTCGGCATATTTCAGCCGAATTGATTTGAAGAGTGGATATCATCAAGTACGGGTAGTACCAGAGGATGTGCATAAGACCGCTTTCAGGACAGCATTTGGTTTGTACGAGTATCTTGTTATGCCTTTCGGTCTTACAAATGCTCCTGCCACTTTTAACCGTATGATGGACAGGATTTTTAGAGATCATCGATCGTTCACTGGAGTTTTCTTCGATGACATCTTGGTTTATTCCAAGAGTGAAGAAGAGCACAGAAAGCATTTGGCCATAGTCTTTGAAGAACTCCGAAAGCATAGACTTCACATCAATGCTAAGAAGAGTGAGTTCTTCCTTTCCGAAATTCATTATCTTGGGCATATTGTTTCTCAAGATGGCATACGAATGGATCCCGCCAAGATTGAGGCTATCAAGAATTGGCCTGAACTCAAGTCAGTGCATGAGGTTCGTAGTTTTCTTGGGTTATGCTCATACTATAGATGGTTCATATGGCATTTTGCTTTGATTGCTGCCCCTCTTCATCAGTTGACAAAGAAGAAAGTCTCCTTTCAGTGGACTTCATTGGAAAGCAAAGCTTTCTATTCACTAAAGGATGCAATCATATCTGGGCCCGTGTTGATCATTCCTGACTTGCACAAGCCATTCTTTGTGGAATGTGATGCATGTGGAGATTGTTTAGGTGCTGTCCTAAACCAGGAAGGACACCCCGTGGCATTTGAGAGCCGCCGTTTGCGTGATACGGAGCTTTCTTTGGGGATCTATGAGAAGGAGCTATTGGCAGTGATTCATGCATTGACCATTTGGAAGCACTATCTTTTGGGTGCAGAGTTTATGGTGAAGACCGACAACCAAAGCTTACGATATTTTCTCACACAAACTAAGCTCTCAGAGAAGCATATGCGGATGGCAAATTTCCTCTCTATGTTTCATTTTCAGATTGTGCATACACCGGGAAAGAAGAATGTGGTGGCCGATGCATTGTCTCGAAGGCCGTATGTAGCTTCTATCTCAATTGCCTCTCATGGAGACTTGTCGTCTATGCAAAATAAGTACCATATAGATGCTGATTTTTCAGATTTATGGGCTGATTTGGTGGCTGGTCATACTCATGCATCATATGTGATCAAAGATGGGTATCTCCTTAAAGATAATTGCCTTTGTGTGCTCACAGATTTGAGGCAAAAAGTGTTGGAAGAATGCCATGCTCCACCGTATGCAGGACATAGAGGTATTCTACCTACTACTCATATGGTTGAACGCTACTTCTTTTGGCCAGGGATGAGGAAGGACATTGAGGCTTATGTACGTGCTTGCCTTACTTGCCAAAAGGTCAAGTTTGATCGTCAGAAGTCTCCTGGATTGCTTCTACCATTGCCTATTCCCTCGCAGCCATGGGAGAGTATAGCTATGGATTTCATCATGGATTTGCCTCGCACTCAGCAAGGTAATGATGCTATATGGACTATCGTTGACCGGTTTAGCAAGCAAGCTCATTTCTTGCCGGTCAAGAAAACGATCAAGGCAGATCATATGGCAAAACTTTTCTTATCACAGGTATTCAAGCATCATGGTCTGCCTAAATCTATTGTGGGTGACCGTGATCCTCGAACTACCAGTCTCTTCTGGAGAGCACTTTTTGACAATATGGGCACAAAGCTGAATTTTTCATCCGCTTTTCATCCTCAAACCGATGGTCAAAGTGAAGCAGCAAATTCAACCGTATTGGACCTTCTCAAATGCTATGTAGCTGATCAAAAGACTTTGTGGGAAAAGTATTTGCCACTTGTGGAGGTTGCATACAATAACACGGTGCATGCTTCTACTAGGAAGGCTCCCTTTGAGATAGTTTATGGCAAAGTGGTATTGCCTCCCATCCTACGTACTAAGGATGAGATTTTTGCTGCTGATGACTTTGTCAGGGACTTGGATATTGCCTTTGCACAGGTACGGACAGCCATAGCCCGTTCTCAAGAGAAGCATAAGAAGGCTGCAGACAAGCATAGAAAGAATTTGGATGTCAAGGTAAATGATTGGGTATTGCTGAAATTCGAAAAAGCTAGACTCCGTAAGAGATCTGGTAAGGAGGGGATGTTTCCCAAGCTCTCATCCAGGTATTATGGGCCTTTCAAGGTCATTGAGCAGATCAATGAAGTTGCTTTTCGTTTAGCATTGCCATCCCATTGGAAGATACATAATGCTTTCCATGTTAGCCTCTTACGAAAGTATGTGGGTCCGGAACCAAGTCTTCCTATCATTGAGGATCCACCAGAAGTGGATGAGTTGGAAGAGATTTTGCAACCAGAGCAGATTGTGTTTCATAAAGAGCGTAAGCTATCTGCAGGCAAGCTTGTCAGACGCTATTTGGTGAAGTTCAAGAACTATCTCCCCATTGATGCTAAGTGGGTTGATGAGGACTACTTCAAAGATTATCCGCAGCTTCTCCATGACTATTTGGAAGCTTTTCAGTTGCGGACAACTGTTTAGAAGACGGGGAGATGTCACCATTGAGCTATCTAATGGTCCTCTTATCTTCTTGTGTGAGCTTTGGGCTCTGGATGAGCATACTCCGTAGTGGTGCTCCATCGCTAGGACTGGCACGGCGTGACTCGTAGTGCCAGGGACGGGTGGATTGCACACGGTGTATGTTTCTGGATTACCACCGCTAGGACTGGCACGGCGTGATTCGTAGTGCCAGGGACGGGTGGATTGTACACTGTGTGTGTACCTGGAATTGACTTTCCGGTGGGCCTGTTTGTGCCCGGAAATGTCAAGTATTGTGCAAGTACATGAACGGAGATTATCCTTTAACAATGTTGCATTGTGCACTCATGTTTGCCTGCCTTTGAAATGTTTTCGCGTGAACTGGTTTCGTTTGCATGCCTGACATGTGTGTCTAGCTCAGGGGTCGGGGACGCCCTCCCGTGAGCCGTGGAATGCCTTGTCTTCTGACAGGTTTTGTGGCGTGTGAACAGGTGGGAAATCCTTATTTAAATAAGAGTTTTAAGTTATAAGCCTTATAACTTACAGGTTTCATACTTCATTAAAAGTAGGTGGACACTTTATAAGTGTGGGCACCCTCTTTTGGCCTGGGCACCCTTTTATAGCATGTGGGGTGGGGGTTGGCCACCTACCCCACCTACCACACCCAATCTTTTGCATGGGAGGAAGGCGCCTCACTTCCAGCCCTCTCCCTTGCATTTTGGAGGAAGGAAAACACAATTGTTGGCTAGGATTTAGAGAAAACAGGCTGGAGCACTCATTGTTCTCATGAAACTGGTCGTACAGCAGGTACAGCAGGTACAGCAGGTACAGTACCTTCATTAATTGCTGATTCTGGTCGTACAGCAGGTACACCAGCAGGTACAGCAGGTACAGTACCTTCATTAATTGCTGATTCTGGTCGTACAGCAGGTACAGCAGGTAC
This sequence comes from Cibotium barometz, assembly GCF_041138505.1. Taxonomy (NCBI): domain Eukaryota; kingdom Viridiplantae; phylum Streptophyta; class Polypodiopsida; order Cyatheales; family Cibotiaceae; genus Cibotium; species Cibotium barometz. The sequence goes on from NC_141105.1 coordinate 27,921,060, forward strand.
ACCAGCAGGTACAGCAGGTACAGTACCTTCATTAATTGCTGATTCTGGTCGTACAGCAGGTACAGCAGGTACACCAGCAGGTACAGCAGGTACAGCAGGTACAGTACCTTCATTAATTGCTGATTCTGGTCGTACAGCAGGTACAGCAGGTACACCAGCAGGTACAACAGGTACAGCAGGTACAGTACCTTCATTAATTGCTGATTCTGGTCGTACAGCAGGTACAGCTGGTACAACAGCAGGTACGGTGGCTCCAGAAGATTTTCATCGCGAAGAATGAGGAATTCTCCTGCTCTCCTATGTCTGGACTCCTCTTCCATTCACCGAGTCAACTCCGTGAGGGTGCCCCATCGCTAGGACTGGCACGGCGTGATCCGTAGTGCCAGGGACGGGTGGATTGCACGCGAAGTGTGACTCTGGAAGGTGCTATGGACGGGGCAGCCCTTGGTGACTGCAGACTCGGCATCAACAAACATGTTTGGGTTTGATACTTTGTTTTCATTGTGCATTGCTTATTGGAAATCTGGCCTTGGGCCCGTGTACTTGTAACAAATTCTCCCAAGTAATAATATCATTTCCTTGGGGGGGGGCCGGCCGTTCCGGCCTCAGTGTGGTGTCATCTATCTATGCTCAGAGTTGTTAATTACTTTTTGCTATTTTGTCTTGTGCTATTGTCTTTTAAGAGTGTATAATAAAGTGCTAATTGGAGAAGTGAGTCCAGGAAGGGGTGACCCCTGCTTGGGTCTCGTTTCATGTTGCCACTATTAGTAATAATGAATTGATTGATTTAGTTAATGAAGAATATAAAGAAAGAGATAAATTAGTTGGGAGGTAGAAATGCTTAGACGACAAAAAGCAAGGACAGACTGGAATGAAACATGGGTGAAAACTTTCGATTGGGCATACTTTGATAGAGAAATAGGTCGTGTTTTTTGCACTTTTTGTAAAGCTGATCCTAAGTGTAAAAGTGAATTTGGTAAGTTAGTGTCACGTAGGCTGTAATGCCTGTGACCGACGGCAGACCGGATGGCCATGTCCGGGGTGCAGTGGGAGAGGACGCCCATGCGGAGTCATGGGCGGCCAGGCTAGTGTGGACGGCAGGTCACACACTATATAGCCTGGGGGATGAGGGCAATCCTCATTCTTCCTCTATGGCTGGGTGGTGAGCCAGAGGCCGTCCCCTCCTGTGGTAACGCCCGTAGCGGCGTTACGGGTATGTAACACTGGTATCAGAGCGTGGTTCGATGGGATCGTCAGAGTCCGTGCGTGACCGGGGGACCGGAGCCCACTCGATGGTTTTCGACCATTCATCTCCTCATCCTTATCTCCAATGGAGTGTGTGGAGGGAGGCGGCCAAGGAAGAATGGAAGGGAAGAATTCTCTCACTCTCTCTCTCTCTCTCCCCGTCACACACAGCAAGTCTCCACGCAGGTAAGCAAAGCAATTTTCGTTTTGTTTTGGTTTTTTCTCTGCGTTGAATGGCTGCGAAAGAACTCGTTGAACCCTGTGTGTAGAGGTGGGGGGGGGGGGTGAAGACCAGCCCCACGAAAATAGTAGCATAGTCTAAGAACTTGCGCTACTAGAGTGCTCTCCAGTACATTAGCTTCTGTGCTAATGACATGATGCAAAATCAAGGCATGAAATTTGCCTTGGGGTTTTGGTTGAAATACCAAATCACAGCTTGCGTGAGTACTACTAGACATTTGCTTACCAATGACTTTATCCTGTAATGGCACGTCGGATTGCCCGTAGCGGCGGTCGAGCTCGACCGGACACGTGGGAGAAATAAGCTAATTACTCCATTGACGAACGGGTACTTACTTTACAAGGGTAGAGTATGTGTACCAACTATTGGTGACTTTCGGGCCCAAATTCTTAAAGAAAGTCATGATAGTCCAAGTGCGGGTCATCCTGGGATTCAGAAGACCTATGCACTAGTAAAAGACAGTTTTATTGGCCTAGTTTGTTTAAGGACATCCAGACTTATGTGCTGAAATGCAGTAAGTGCCAGGTCAATAAACATGAACGTCTTAAGGTTAAAGGACTACTCCGTCCGCTAGAGATTCTTCAAGGGAAATGGGAAAGCATTTCCATGGATTCATTACCGGTTTACCCAAGACGAGTCGAGGGAATGACTCAATGTGGGTGGTAGTGGACAGGTTAACTAAACTGGCAAAGTTTATTACCACGAGAAAACTGTAAAAACGCCAGAGTTGGCAAAACTCTTTATTGAACATCTCTACAAGCTATATGGCCTGCCCGCAGATATAGTGTTGGATAGAGATAGAAAGTTCAACAGTCATTTTTGGAGGGAAATCTTCAAAAAGTTGGATACTGAGTATGAGTATGGCAGATCATCCGGAGTCTGATGGTCAAACTGAAAGAGTTAACCAAATTCTAGAGGATATGTTGCGTTCTTATGTTAGTAAGAAGCAATCTAATTGGGAAGAGTACTTGCCCTTATTGGAGTTTGCCTATAACAGCTCCAAACACTCAGCGGCTGGATTTACACCATTCACGTTAATGTATTGATTCCAACCGAGATCTCCGATGGCTGTAGGCCTAGAAAAGGAGAAGATTCAATCTGTCAAGGATTTCCTTGAAGATATGAATGATATGCTCAGAGCCGCACGTGAGAGCATTCGTAGCGCTCAGGATCGCGCTAAAACTTATGCGGATAAAGGACGAAGAAAGGTGACCTTTGCAGAAGGTGACTTTGTATTTCTCAAGGTTCCTGCACAGTCAGAAACCATGAAAACGGGAAAGTGTGATAAACTTTCTCCGAAATATTGTGGTCCTTTTAAAATCCTTAAGAAGATTGGGGACGTAGCATATAAACTTGAGTTACCGGAGAGTTCTCAAGTCCATTCTGTCTTCCATGTCAGTAAACTGAAGAAATCAGTTCACGGGTTAGAGAACGCAGTTTCTCCAGAGATTTTGGTGGACTTGATAGAGCCACCAAAGATACCACATGAATCTGAAAAGATTCTATAGTATCGTGACAGACAAACCCGACATAAAGTGTACCAGGAGGTACTTGTTAAATGGACAGATAGGGATGAGGAGTAGCAACCTGGGAACGCCGTAGTGCAATTTCCAAAAGGTTTCCCCAGTTTGTTTTCGAGGACGAAAACTCTTCTTAAGGGGGGGGTAATGTCACATAGGCTGTAATGCCTGTGACCGACGGCAGACCGGATGGCCATGTCCGGGGTGCAATGGGAGAGGACGCCCATGCGGAGTCATGGGCGGCCAGGCTAGTGTGGACGGCAGGTCACACACTATATAGCCTGGGGGATGAGGGGCAATCCTCATTCTTCCTCTATGGCTGGGTGGTGAGCCAGAGGCCGTCCCCTCCTGTGGTAACGCCCGTAGCGGCGTTACGGGTATGTAACAGTTAGGATCGGTGAATATTCAAATTAGTGCTCTTTCCGATCATGCCAAAACCACATCACATAAACAAGCGTCATACCATTGTGATGCTAAAAAGAATTTAATCACCGAAAAAATAGAAAAAACCAAAGATAAGACTGATCGTGCAACTCGCAATTTGTTTGGTGTAGCATATCAAGTGGCAAAATGAGATATGTCTTTTGCTCCTTTGAACATAACCTTGAGTTGCTTATATTTGCTAAATGTGCTTGCATTCCTACTAAAACGTACCATAATGACAAAGCACGTGCCATGTTCATTCAATACATCATGAATCATTAATGAAATCTCAAATTGCAAGGATAAAAATGTCACCATTTTTTAGCATAATGCTAGACGAGTGGACAGACATAAGCACTTGTGAAAATTTAATTGTTTATGTGACCTTTTTAGAGAACTATGAACCAGTGACAATGTTTTTCGGATTGATAGAGTTGAAGAATGGGACATCTTCTTGTTTGTATGAAACATGTACTAAGTTTTTATCAAGTCTTGGCTTGGATATCCGAAAAAATTGTTTGTTTTGGCTCGGATGGAGCCTCCGCAATGGTTGGTTGTCACATAGGATTAGCAACTCGTTTGAAAAAAGACAATCCTTTTATGACAAGCATACATTGTATTGCACATAGGACAAATTTGTGCATTGCCGATGTTGTGAAGCAATCGAAAATTGCACAAGGAATTGATACTTGCATGAACTCTATTGCTTCTCTTTTTACAAAAAGTGCAATAAAGACATCCAAATTACGAAGCCTATAGGAGGAACTTGATTGTGCCATTTTGAAAATGAGTCGCATACATAAGGTAAGGTGGTTAAGTAGACAAATTGTTATGAAAAAGGTACAAAACAGTCTTTGAATTCTTTTAAGAGAGCAATGAGCTCTTCTTCTTCAACCGCATTTAAGTATTTAGCAATGAGCTCTTCTTCTTCAACCGCATTTAAGTATTTAGCAACGTAGATAGTTTTGGAGTCCTCCCCTACCTCTGCAATATCCACCTCCTTAATTTCAACTAGACCGTCATAAGAAGTGGATTGGCCATCTTCCTTTACTCTCTGTTGTCAATTGGACCACCTTTCATTCTGAAACCGGTCTTTGGTAGAAACCAAAGTGCGGTAGACTAGCAGTCACCCGTCCACTTGTAGTCTAGATATGAAAACAAAATAAATTGGAGCTAGAGTGCCCAAAATTTGAAAATAGAACGACACCTGTTGGCCCCAAAGCTTGGCGCCTCTTGCGATATTTCTTTATTCAATTTCAAAAATATGTAAGGCTGAGTACACCAAAATCAGCCAAGAGAATACACCTGTATGTCCAATCTGACAGCCCACAATACCTCTTAGCACAGAGGATTCACGCACACAGATCTGTGTCTCAAAGCAACACTCTGTGCCTCCCTCTGATCAGCCAAGACCATTTAGCAGGGCAGCCATGAGCATACATCTGGCATATCTCATGCACATGATTCAACATCTCAGCACAAACATACATGCACTGTTCAATCTCTGTCTCCACCCTTTTCAATCTGCCATACCCCTCCTCTCACAAGGGGCCAGATAGCTCAAATCTGCAAGACATAAGTCAATGGAAAGAGAGATACATGAACAAATTAAGAGCTTACTAAAATCAGCTCGTGGATCTACACCGGAGGAAGCGGTTGTACCAGTCTGTACTTGCACACTTGTTTCAACAACTCTGTTTCACACGTGTGGGAGTACCTGTCTGTACCTTCCTCTCTGCATCCACCTCAGTACCGTACTTGACTACACAGACCTTAAAGTATGTACTATACCAGTCCGTACAGCCTCTGCACACGTGTCTGAATCTGTCCGTACAGAACTGTACGGACAGTTCTGCTGTCGCCTGAGTGAACTGGTGCGCCTGCTCCTACTGTACCCGACTATACCTGCTATACAGTTCTGTAGTTGCAGTACAGCCACCTGACAGCAGTCGTACGATTGTACCTGCTGTACGGCTTCTGTCAGAACCCACCGCTCCTGTGACTGCTCAACGTGTCAGCGCCGCCTGTACCAACAGAGAAACCTACAGTAGCCGTACTGTACTTGCAGTCGTACAGGGCTGTACGGGCTGCACACATGGATTGTACGGCTGGTTTTGCACAGGAAAACAGCAGAGCAAACACAGTATTCAGCAGTCGACCAGCAGTCCCACGATGCTTCTCTTCTCCTCCACGCCTAGACTTGCACGATTGCCCAAAAGCTAGAGAGAGAGAGTGTAGAGAGAGAGGCATGCACTCCAAAAGTGGAGTTGCCCCCTCCCCATATTAATCCTAGGGCCCCAACTTTAATAATTATTAAAGTTTCCTAGGGGCCACTAAGGCCTAGGGGCAACCACACATATAACATTAAAATATTAATGTTCTAGTTCCCCCCTTCACACCTAGGGATGTCCACACATCATTATCTCTGTCGGGGCACCCCACATGCGAATCATTCAATATTTTGACTCAGCAACCACCATGCCCACACTTGTGTTGTTCCATTTTCACAGGGCCATGACATACCCCTCTCTTGAAAAATGGCAAGCATCCTCAATTGCATTCTGGTGATACAGCAAAATATCCAAAGTGAAATATACAATATGGCAAGATCAGCGTCCCAATCTCTCTAAGCCATGCACATGTATCAACATTCACTGCAAACCAATGGCGTAGTAGTAGTCCAAGTTGTATACCACTGTGAACCATACACAACCACAATATCCCATGTGACTAGTACACATATATCATAGAAGTCCCATAAACAGATGTACTGTCAGCCATCAGTACCTTCGGGTGAGATAAAACTGCACCAAGCGACCTCTAGATGTCATCTGAGCCTGTCTGTATCAAGGGAGTGGAGGTGCTACCCCCCTCTTGAGCATCAGGTTATGCTCCAGACCCATGCTCTGCTGAACCTGAATGAGCCACAACAAGAGTCGGCTCTAACTCAAAGGCATCGAGATAAAGCTGCAAAACCTGAGGTGAATCTGTTAAGTCACCTTCCTCCATCCACTTCGCATCCATCGGTGTGAATAGTTCTTGAACTTCACAAGATAGCGACGGGAAACTTTACCTCGTACCTTTCTTTCCTTATGTGCCAGTATCTGCTCAGGAATCAGAACCTCATCAAGTTCCTCAACTTCCGGCTGAGCCTCATCTGATACATCCTCAGGCACATCCCCACGGAAAGGTCTAAGGAGACTCACGTGAAAAGCATTGTGAATCCTCCAGTGATCTGGTAGCTTCAAACAATAGGCTACCTCACCAATATTTTCCAATACCTGAAAAGGCCCATAATAACGCATGCTCAACTTAGGGAATAAGCGCTCTTTACCCTTCATCTTCTTGAGTCTAGCCTTTTCAAAGCGCAAAAGAACCCAATCACCCAATGCAAACTCTAAAGCACGTCTGTGACGGTTTGCGGCTTTCGTTTGCTCCTGCTGAGTTTTCTGGAGTGCCAACTTAACTCTCCGATAAGCTTCATCCATGTTTTCCACATACTGATCAGCCTCAAAGATTTTATCCTTTGTGTGCAAAATGGGTGGTACCTTCTTCCCTCCTTCCACAATCTCAAAATACGCCTTGCCTGTCGAGGTATGTACAGTGTTATATGCAAACTCCACCAAAGGAAGATACTTTTCCCATTGTTGCTTGTGCTCTGACACATAACACTTAAGAAGATCCAACACTGTAGAGTTAGCCTCTTCTGACTGACCATCTGTTTGTGGATGAAATGACGATGAAAACTTGAGAGTTGTACCCATGTTGTCAAACAACCCTCTCCAGAACAAACTCGTCATCCGTGGATCACGGTCACTAATGATAGATGTAGGCAAGCCATGATACTTGAAGATGTTAGCCATGAACAACTTCACCATATGATCCACTTTGATCGTCTTACGCACGGGAATGAAATGAGCCTGCTTACTGAACCTGCATATGATAGTCCAAATGCCATCATTGCCCGTTTGTGTCCGTGGAAGATCAAATATAAAATCCATGGCAATGCTCTCCCAAGGTCTATCTGGAATAGGTAAAGGCTGTAGTAACCCTGGTGTCTTTTGACGGTCAAACTTTACCTTCTGACATACGATGCATTGCCTGACAAAGGCATCAACATCTCTTCTCAAGGTTGGCCAATAAAAGAAAGTCTCCACTGCTTTTACCGTGGCATCAATACCTCTATGACCTGCATACGGTGGAGCACGACTTTCAATCACAACCTTGAGTCGCAATGGCCTGGTAACACACAGTCTGCCATGCATCAATAAAAATCCATCTCTGAGAGTGTAATGCTCATGCCGCTGACCCTCAGACATCTGATCATACAACTTTTCAAAGTCCTCATCTTGGGCATACTGCTCTTTCATTTCATCAAGCTCATGATGATAAGCAAGTGAAACTGCAGAGACCTGTGGCTTGCGTGACAAAGCATCTGCCACTACATTCTTTTTGCCTTCCACATGCACAATCTGGAAGTGAAACATAGACAAAAAGTTTGCCCAACGCATATGCTTCTTTGAAAGCTTAGTTTGCGTGAGGAAATAACGCAAGGTCTGATGATCTGTCTGCACAGTGAAATCAGCCCCAAGCAAGTAATGTTTCCATGTAGAAAGAGCGTGAATTACAGCCAGCATCTCTTTCTCATAAACCTGTAAATGCTTCTCGGCATCTTGCAATATTCTACTCTCATAGGCTATGACATGTCTCTCTTGCATGAGAACTGCACCAATGCTACTTCCGCATGCATCACACTGCACAACAAAAGCCTTTTGGAGGTCCGGTAACACCAATACTGGATCCGAAGTAAGCTTTTCTTTGAGCTTTTTGAATGCTGTAATTTCCCGATCAGCCCATCTAAACGGAGTTGCCTTCTTTGTCAAGGCATGAAGAGGCGAAGCAATTTCAGCAAAGTACCGTATGTACCACCTCGTATGTACCGCCTGTAATAGGAGCACAATCCTAGAAAGCTGCGTACATCATGCACGGTCCTCAAATCTGGCCAATTAAGAATTGCTTCCACCTTTGTTGGATCCATACGGACTCCATGCTCAGACACAATATGCCCCGAGAAATGTATCTTTTGCAAAAAGAACTCACTCTTTTTGCCATTAACAACCAACCTATGGTTCCTGAGTTCTGCAAACACAATGGCCAAATGCCTTCGATGCTCTTCCTTAGTTTGTGAATGCACAATCATGTCATCAAAGAAAGTGCCCACAAACGCTCTATGAGGCCTGAAAATCCTGTCCATCATTCTGTTAAATGTGGTAGGTGCATTTGTCAAACCAAAGGGCATAACCAAGAACTCATACAACCCAAACGTGGTTCGGAATGCTGTCTTATGCACATCCTCAGGTCTAATTCGTATCTGATGATACCCGCTTTTCAAGTCAATGCGACTAAAGACTGTGGAGCCCTGTAAGCGGTCCAAAATGTCATCGATCCTCGGTATGGGGAATCGATTCTTGATGGTATTCTTGTTCAGCGCTCTGTAATCAATACACATGCGCCAAGAACCATCCTTCTTTTGCACTAAGAGTACAGGTGAGCAAAAGGGTGATGAGCTAGGCTGTATCAACCCTTTATTCAAAAGCTCTTGCACCTGACTCATAATCTCTTCCTGTTGGGCTGCACTAACACAGTACGGCGGTCTATTCGGTGGAGTACTACCAGGAATTAGATCAATGGCATGATCTTCTGGCCTCTCAGGAGGAAGTTCTCCTGGCAATGACTCGGAAAACAATCTTGAAACCCACATAAGAAATCAGTCCTGTCCTTATCTAACATAGACAATTTAGACTTAGACTCATCATCTTATGCATCCTTTACATAAATCAAGTACGCGGAAAGATGCTTTTTCATTACTGATGAAATTGTCGAAGCAGATACAATAGGAACAGATTCCCCTTTGAGTTTTACATCCAATACATGTTCTTTCCCTCTATGAGTCAGAGTGATTTTCCTATTATATGTATCCACCACCGCATGTACTCTGTGGCACCATGGCATACCCAACAAAGCATCACAGCCATCAAGTGGCATGATAAAGAACTCTTCGCTGTCCACATAACCCTGCAAATGAAGCCAAAGCTTCCCAATGATAGGAGTAACGGGTTCTGCATACCCTGGACAAGCCATGTTAGCCTCATATAACGGCCCCATCTCTTCTGCACGGATCCCCAATCGGTCAGCCAAATCTGGTGAAATGAAGTTGGCTCTAGCACCTGTGTCAAAGAATATCAAGGCATTCTGATCTCTCACTTTGCCCCATGCCCTGCACAACTCTGTCTCCTCACCACCAGGCTGTTCCCCCACAAGATCAGGAACTAACCCTGCAGAAGGTTTTGGCTTCTTTGACTTGGGCTCTCCTTTATTGTCAGAGTCCTTTTGGGACTTTCTCTTGGGACAATTAAATGACATATGCCCCTCTTCAGTACAGTAAAAACATTTCCGAGCATCTCTCAAAGCCTGTCTTTCCTCATAAGTTCTCTTGGGCATTGGCAACTTCTTGTACCTTGTCTTTGAAGACCCTTTAGTATCACGAGAAGCTCGAGTTCTTACTTCCTTTAAACCCAGATGATCCTCCAGTGAGTAACGCATTAGCTGTCATAGCATTTTCTATCATCTGTGACATGTTCGTTACTCGAGTCTTGATACAATAATCTCACACCTCCTTGGGCAACCCACAACAATACTTCTCTACCTGCTTAGACAAAGATACTGCACGGTAAGAAGTCACTGGGAGTAAAGCTTCCCAAAACTTCTTTGAGAAAAGTGGCAGCTTTCCTCACCTTAGAGGACTCTATGTAATTCCCACCAGAAAAAGCAGCATCAAACTGCTGTAAAAAGGTAAGTGCTTTCAATTTATCTTTGGCTCCACTGAATGTATCAAACTTCACTGCAGCTCCCCCTTCCTTATAATGCTTCGCCTTACCCATAGGCGTTAGATTATCATATGGAAGTGGCTTCGCAAGATTGCTGCCCCCAACATTCATGCGCATCATTGGGTCAACATTACCCATTCCCACACCTAGCATGCCATACATTTCAGCCATGTTTCCAAACATTCCGTTATGCATACCTGGCTGCATGCCACCATACATATTTGCTTGCATTCCAAGTTGCATGCCCCCAAACATATTTCCTTGCATACCGGACTGCATACCACCATACATATTCCCCTGCATACCAGGCTGAAAATTTGCTCCAAAAGGCCCTGGCATACCCATGCCTCCCTGAGGGTAACCCCCAGTCATGGATTGGAACACAGAGCCACCACCAAAATAACCTGGATGCATATTCTGCTGAGGAATGGATGGCTGTCCAAAGAAGGAACTCTGAGAGTTTGCACCATAAGCATGCTGCATGTTCAGAAACTGGCCAAAAGATGGACCCTGTGGGATGGCACCACTATGACCCTGAGGAAGGTTCTTAGAACGCACCTTCTTCTTCTTCTTTTCGGGCTCTGTACGGGATCTCAAAATTCAGCAAACTTCTCACTTTGTGTGAGCTGCATAAATACATCCATAACACCAGCCAAACGATCTTTAAACCGAGCATCATCATCCTCTTTACCAAGTACATCTTCTGGCTGTGTTACATCCTCATAATGCTCATCATCTGCAGCCTGTTCTCCTGCAAGATTATCCTTAGATACATCTCTCTCAGGAGAGGTCTCTTGCTCTTCCTCTTCATGATAGAAGTACTCATCTTCTGTATCAGACATGTTGCTGAATTTTTCAGCAATTGACTTTCCTCGAGTCAACCACGAGCTCACCCCCTTAAGAAAGTTGATGATTGGTCCCGGCGACGGAACCTTGAAACCGGCCTCTGCTAGAAACCAAAGTGCAGTAGACTAGCAGTCACCCGTCCACTTGTAGTCTAGATATGAAAACAAAATAAATTGGAGCTAGAGTGCCCAAAATCTGAAAATAGAACGACACCTCTTGGCCCCAAAGCTTGGTGCCCCTTGCGGTATTTCTTTATTCAATTTCAAAAATATGTAAGGCTGAGTACACCAAAATCAGCCAAGAGAATACACTTGTATGTCCAATCTGACAGCCCACAATACCTCTTAGCACAGAGGATTCACGCACACAGATCTGTGTCTCAAAGCAACACTCTGTGCCTCCCTCTAATCAGCCAAGACCATTTAGCAGGGCAGCCATGAGCATACATCTGGCATATCTCATGCACATGATTCAACATCTCAGCACAAACATACATTCACTGTTCAATCTCTGTCTCCACCCTTTTCAATCTGCCATACCCCTCCTCTCACAAGGGGCCAGATAGCTCAAATCTGCAACAGACATAAGCCAATGGAAAGAGAGATACATGAACAAATTCAGAGCTTACCAAAATCAGCTCGTGGATCTGCACCGGAGGAAGCGGTTGTACCAGTCTGTACTTGCATACTTGTTTCAACAACTCTGCTTCACACGTGTGGGAGTACCTGTCTGTACCTTCCTCTCTGCATCCACCTCAGTACCGTACTTGACTACACAGACATTAAAGTCTGTACTGTACCAGTCCATACAGCCTCTGCACACGTGTCTGAATCTGTCCATACAGAACTGTACGGACAGTTCTGCTGTCGCCTGAGTGAACTAGTGCGCCTGCTCCTACTGTACCCGATTGTACCTGCTATACAGTTCTGTACCTGCAATACAGCCACCTGACAGCAGTCGTACGATTGTACCTGTTGTACGGCTTCTGTCAGAACCCACAGCTCCTGTGTCTGCTCAGCTTGTCAGCGTTGCCTGTACCAACAGAGAAACCTGCAGCAGCAGGCGTACTGTACTTGCAGTCGTATAGGGCTGTACGGGCTGCACACGTGGATTGTACGGCTAGTTTTGCACAGAAAAACAGCAGCAAACACAGTATTCAGCAGTCGACCAGCAGTCCCACGATGCTTCTCTTCTCCTCCACGCCTAGACTTGCACGATTGCCCAAAAGCTAGAGAGAGAGTGTGTAGAGAGAGAGGCATGCACTCCAAAAGTGGAGTTGCCCCCTCTTCATATTAATCCTAGGGCCCCAACTTTAATAATTATTAAAGTTTTCTAGGGGCCACTAAGGCCTAGGGGCAACCACACATATAACATTAAAATATTAATGTTCTAGTTCCCCCCTTCACACCTAGGGATGTCCACACATCATTATCTCTGTCGGGGCACCCCACATGCGAATCATTCAATATTTTGACTCAGCAACCACCATGCCCACACTTGTGCTGTTCCATTTTCACAGGGCCATAACATATTCTTCAATGGTGTATGTTTTAAAATGGTCCGGCACACAGAGAGTAGGTACAGCTTGTCGTCCTCCTCATCTTTTGTCCAAGTTATTGCCTTTTTTGGCTTGCATTTGGCTTCAACTAGAGCCTTATTTCGTTTTCTGCGTTTGACCTTAGTGGGTTTAGGCGTTTTTAGCTCTTGTGGAACATAGCCCTTTTCCCTCGTTTTCCTTCTAGGGTTATCTTACTCAACTCCTCACCCTAGTTCTTAGAAAACTCTTCTTGCACCTTAGTGACCTCGAGATATCTTAGCCACTGTGCATCCGTGGGTTTACTTCGTAAAAAGGTCATTTCGTCGAGCGATATACCTCTTTTGTTTTCGCCATCTCCTGAGGTGTTGGTACTGTTGTGCGGCCTCGCGAGCCAGACCCTTCTGTACTGGAAGCTTCATCCTCTGTTTCCTCTTCTCTTGGTTGCACATCTACCATGCGCACTGAGGTGGTAGGAATAATTCCCGATTCGACATACTGGGTTCCTCTAGGGGGCAACACATCTATAGTGGCAGGCACGTGCATCCAGATTTCGCTAAAATCCGGAGGTGGAAGCGACACATATATTGTGGTTTCTTCCTCTCCCCGTGAATTCTCCTCAACTGGTTGGCAGACTTGTAAACATGTGGTCCGCTTTGTGGTGACCAAATCATTTCCAAACAATTTTCCTTCCATGGGATTTGCCTTCTATGTATGTAGATCAATTTTTAGAATTTGTGAATCCTTTCGAACATAACTTGATCTAACACCCAATAATGCACCAATTTAGCTTCCCTCACATGAAGGGTCTGCCCAAGAGAATGTTATATGAATCCGATTGGCATAGAAAGTCAATAATAAAAAATGTATGATGGTAGTGGAATGAAAAGACCTTAAGCTTAACATTTTTCAACAGCCCCATCGGTCTTGAGGAAGTTCTGTTTGCCATCTTGACGATTAGATTTGCTCTTTCCAATTCTGGTTTTCCCAAGTTCTCCCAACACCTTTTGGTAATAATGCTCACACCCGCGCCTCCATCTAGAATAGCCAGTGCTTGGTACCTGTTGTGGCGGATTAGAGTGGCCGCATTCGTATCATCACTCTCATAATACCGGCTCAATTGATTGACAGGTATTTTGACAAATCTGGGTGTTCCGTCTTCCTTATGCACTAGGTTTTTCTCTGCTAGAGGTGACTGACTCTCCTCTGTAATGGACATTGGATTCAATTTTTCTTCTACCCAGTCCTTGCCATCTGCCCACAAATGCCGGCGTGTTGCGTGTAGCAATGGTCCTAGTAGCATTTTGACAGTTATGGACAGTATGGCTGCGAGACTGCCTATGTCTCTAGGTTCTCTCGCAAGTGAGGGCTCCTTACATGTGTTTGTTGCGTATTCAATCCTAGGGAATGAATGGTTTGACATATCTTGACGAGGTCTACTACACTACTCAATGAGGTATACTACACTGAAAACATTGTATGGGTCCCCTTCACATAGTTGAGTTTATGTCCTTTCCTTTCCATTGTATGGGTCCCCTTCACATAGTTGAGTTTATGTCTTTTCCTTTCCATTGTATCGTGGTTTGAAACACTAGTACTAGCGTGTTGTTCTGTAAGACATAATACTTTGGTGTGATCTCCATGGGCTCCTCGTAGTAGTCATTATTGACTTTTACTTTATGTATGATTTCTACTTCATCCAAAGGCGTATCAATCAACACTTGGTTGATTTTAGCCTGTGGTGGCTATGGGGGTAGAACATGTGGCAGCAAAGGCGACATGTCTTGCGCTTGGAACATCCCTCTTGGTAGATAGGTATTTGGCTACCTTACAACCATATTGGTTTGCACTAGTGGTGCTGGCAAGGCTAGCGGCACTCTATGTGCTGGCAGTTGTGCTAAGGGCTGAACTCTTAGATACCTGCACATGGAAGTGTCATCGGTTCCCAATCTCTGACAGTGAGCGCAATAGAGTAATTGCCTTAGCCTTAAGTGAGGGCATTCAGTGCTCGTGTGATTTTGTCTACAAATAGAGCACTAAATCAATTCTGGAGGGGTAGAGATTGGCGTTTCCTGATGTTTCTCTCCCATCCTTGACCTTTAATTTCTCTAAGATGGCATTGCTAAGTTCTTTCACTGTCATATTGCCATCTTGCTTGTTCTTGGTTCTTGTGTCCTCATGATTGGAGACTCATGATGTTGCCACTACCTGAAGCTGCCTTAGCGTCTTTTGGTTGCGGCAACTCAAGCATATTGTCCTCATATTCAATGGCCAGCTTACAACAAATATCTAGAGTAGCTGGTCGGGCTAACACTAGATAATCATGCATCTTATGATCTCGGACTCCTCTTTAGAAGCAAGGCAATAACTGATCAGTTAGCCTTTCCCCCAGCTTGCATCTTAAATTCAAGTGTTTGAGACGAGAAACATAATCTCGCATGGACTCATTTTCCTTTTGCTTGATATTGTGGAGTTGAGCCACAGGACTCCATCTGTCACCTCTTTGAGCAAAACTCTGTATGAACACATTTTTAAGTCCAGTGAAATTGACTTTATCCTCAGGTTTTAGTGTTCGATACCATTGGTGAGCCTTCCCTTCTAGGGTCAGGAAAAAATCATGTATCATGGTTATGTCGCTCACTTGCCCATATGTCTCACAATTAGACTCAAAGATTTCTTTATGTTGGATTGGGTTCCCATGTCCTGAGAATTTTTACACAAGCTTTGAAATAATATGTGGCTTCATTTGGGATGGTATGGATTCCAGTGCAGTGCCTAGCTCCCTAACCATTCCTCGGCCTATTTTCGCGGCCATGTTCAGCAAATCCTCCCTCATGACTGTGTTTAGATCTGCGTGGTGCCATGTTCAACAGATCCGCCCTCATGACTACGTTGGGATCTACAATTGGCCTTCGAGGAGCTACTCCCTCCCTACCTAGACTACGTCCTCTTCCTGGATAGGTTCTTCTATTCAATTCGGGTGTATGGTTGGGTCCGGGTAATTTCTCATTGATGGGCTCATTGTTAGCAAGCTCGGCCTGCCTTTGTTCGATCAGGAGTTCCATGCTCTGTAAGAATGTGAGATCATTAATCATTTCTTGTATATCCTCTCTTGTATAGAGACGATCCTCACCACCTGCAGGTGCCCGAAGTAGGTTGTCCTCCACTTGTGTCTCAAGGCTTTCATCAGTCCTTGGTTCCTCATTGATGGGTTCCAGAGTTGATATTACTCCATTTGTTATTCCCATCCACATGCTATCAATGGCATTTCTAGATGTTTCTCGTTCTTTGCAACGTGGTCAAACTGGATTCACTTCCTCCATTTCCCGCTATGCCGTCCTTGTTCTTTGAGTATTGAGCTCTTGTTTTCTTAAGCTCAATAGCCGCAATTGTCGCTCTGCCTCAACCCTCTTTAAGTCTGTTTCTATTTCCTCTGATGTAGGGAAGAAGACTTGACTTGTCCTGGAGGCACTTTCTAACCCTGGGGGTCATCCCACTAATCCTTATTGTGTCAATATGCCTAGGGCCAGAAGGTTGGGTTGATACTTCCGGTCTTAGACTATGTCCTATGTTGTTGATGGGCCCGTGCCCCGCAGATTGCACTTCATCTTCTGTGCCATATTGGAGACCAAAGAATCTCCTGGCTATATCAAAGATTCCACTGGATCTAGCAGGGGAAGATAGTTTTTCTACCTCTCCAAGCCCAGAGAATCGTATCCCTTCTTCCATGGATTCCTCACTACTTTCTATGGTGGTCAGATTCCTCCAAGCTAAAACACTCAATTGAGTGCTCACCGAGTGGCCTGAACCAACACTCCTTTGGTAGGACGAACCTGGGTGATTTGATACAATGTCATCATCAGGGGTAAGATCGTCTCCACAATAAGTTTACTAGACCTCAAGTGCATGAGAATATGTTCCAACATGCGAAATCACTACTCCAACCTTTTCACATGTTTCTTTGTCAAACTGTCTTTCCTGGTCGTGAAATAGCAGACATCCGTGAAACCATAGAGAATGGTTCACGTCATGAAGTAGTAGGTAGCAGTTCATGCCGTGAAACAGAATGTTGTTCACGTTGTGAACTTTTTTTCACGCTACGATAACTGATGTTTCACGTTTCAAATTTTCATCTCAGAATTACTTCAATTTGAGTCGGACAAACTCCAATGGTGTAGTTAGGGTTCTACTCTTACCGCTAGTCTGACAACCCTTAATTCGTGAACTAGCAGTCCGTGAAAGCTTAACTCGTGAATTGCTAACACATGAAGATCTAAGGCGTGAAGGGTTAACTCGTGATGTATTAACCCATGAAGTAGCAGGTTATGGTTGACGTTGTAAAGTATCAAATTTCACGCCATGAAAGAGAGTGTGGTTCATGTCGTGAAGTATCAAATGCTTCATGCCGTGAAACAGAATATGATTCACATCGTGAAACAAAATGTGGTTCACGTCATGAAATGCTTCACTGCTATTTCAAGTGATAAGATTTTCCGGTTTCATTATGTCAGACGCGTCAAGATTTTAGTAAGGTAATCCCGAGATTCTCAGCGCTAATTGCGGAAGGTGTTTAACGCCGTGAAGTAGCAGGGAATGTTTCATGTTGTGAAACGTTTTCTGCACTTTCACGAGATTCTCAGCGCTAATTGCGGAAGGTGTTTAACACCGTGAAGTAGCAGGGAATGTTTCATGTTGTGAAACGTTTTCTGCACTTTCACGTGTTAATATCCACGTCGACAGAATGATGTTAGAGGATATTTTCCCTATCCAAATGATCTAAATTAGTTGTGTCAAGGATTAGGAATGCAATGCAAGTCATGAACACAACCAATAGCTCTTTATTTTGGTAGTTTTTGTGATGAAAAATAGAACAAAACGTGTCACCTCCTACTGGCTCACGTTGTAGGAATTGGTGACGAAAAACAACCAAATTGAATGTAAAACTGAGTGTAGCTTTCCTCTAGGTTTTCCCAAGTAGTCACCCACACTTCCAACACAATTTTTTCTCTATATACAACTGGCCCTTATTCACACTTGGGTGCCCAAAACTTACTAAGGCTTTGGGTGGCGTGAGTATCTCAATACAACTTTTATAGTACCTTTACATGACACTTATTAATGCCTCTTCAATTGGAGGAGCATCTTTGCTAATCTAAAATAGGATTAACAACCATGAGATCTTACCTTGTCCATGTTGCATATATACAGTGAGGACAACATTCCACAACCATAGTTGTCCATGAAACGTGATTTGCTGGCCCAAAACACACAAATTTAAAACGATCAAACTACACCGTACCATCCGTGAGCGAAACGTATTTTGTTTTTGTAGCACTAGACCTCCAGTGAAACAACCATACCGTATTGTTCCTGGAACACATACCATACATGTACTGTGCGGTACGGTCCATCAAGAGAAAAAGTATACGTTTTTTCTTTTTTGGGCCAAAGGTCGACTGCTTCTAGCCATTTTGGTTTTTTTTCCCGGGGGAGGGGGGATTCTGCCTATTAGTAGCCATTTTGAATACCATCCATGGCCCATGGTTGAGATCCCATTATGGTCCATATTATACATATATGATATAATATATGATATGGTATATCATATATGATATACCATATATCATATAGAATATATGATATATCATATATATAATAGCGTTTATTTATAAATTATGGTGCATGCCACATGGAGATGACCATGGCCCATGCCACATGGCTAGTTTGTCCATAAAAAATCAAAATTTAAATATCAACAAAATAAAATTAAAATTTCAAATTAGAATTTATAAATGACCATTTACAAGTTAGGGTCTAGACTAGTGACTAGTCAGTACTACTATACTTCTCTAATCTTTACACCATGACGGGTACCTTATTGATAATACACGGTCATTAATTAATGTGCAATAAAAAAAATGTTATGGGTACATATTTGGAGGTCTAAATGTGTACAAGTCTCTATTTTTAAAGTGAATTTACATGTCTTTAAAAGTAGACCGTACCTCTATCGAACTTTTTTCCTAAATTTGAAATTCCCAGTTTTGTACCAAATTTTTAAACCGTATTTTCGCACTGTCCACAACACAACATCTTGGCCCGGATCACCTGCCCATTCCTAATAGAGAGAGAGATGACGATGAAAAGCATGAGAAGAACTGTGAGTGCCCATGTCTTGGCAAAAAAGGTGTGAAGCCTGATATTGCAATCCGCGCTTCTGCTCTAAATTTCTATTGGGCCTTGACAAAGACCCTAATTCTCAAGACATTCCTAAGAGAGAGATATAGAGAGAGAGAGAGCCTTTGTCTGTCAAGCCGTAAGCAAGAGAGGCTGGAAAACGAACGAAGGGTCAGGTCCATACCTTCAAACGAAGAGAGTGCATGGAGAGAGAAAGACTCGAAACTCTATGCTCTGCGCTGCTCCACTCCTTTCTCCATCGCGTTCCTCGTTCTTTTGCCCAAGTTTTGCTTTGAACGGTTGTTTTAAATTTTTGGAGTTTATTTTGACCCGTGCCACATCAGGTCTTTTGATTTGAATATATAAACTAATGACTAATGACTTGTAATTCTGAGCTTTGAGATAAAGCCGTTAGATGCCTGGCCTAATAATAAGGGCTATTACCTGTGCCCGTCGGTCTCTCTCCAACAACCGAGAAGTTTCCTTACAACTTGAATGGCTACATTGAAGCGGATGCGGATGCCCATGATCAGAGAAGAGCTAGAGAAGGGTTGTTTGAAATGTTTTTGGTGGCAGTAATACCTTCCAAAACCTTGCATAAATCTTGTGCAGGTACACAGAAGAGGGAAACCTACTCTACGGTGCACAAAATTGGGTTGTAAGCTTATAGATCACTCGGAAACTGCCGAGTGTTTATGCTGGTGAAAGTCGAAAGAAAGCGCAAGGTGTAGAAGAAGGTTTTTGACAGATCTATGAATTAGAATAACTGCTCCTAGAATTCTTTAATCACACGTCTTATCAAATGCGGCAAGCCATACCATGCTCTCATCCTGTATCAGAAAGTGAAGAAGGAATTTTTACATCCAAATAGGTATACCTTTGTAGCCTTACTTAAGGCTTGTGCTGAGCTGAAAGATGTAGAAGGAGGCCGCCAAATACATGCAATGATTGCCAAAGAGGGTTTGCTGGAAAGAGATCTTTTTGTCAGCAATGCACTGGTCGACATGTATGCCAAATGTGGCTCGTTTGCAAAAGCACAAGAAGTGTTTAACAAAATTCCAATTCAGGATGTAGTGACGTGGACTACACTAATGGCAGGATATGTCAAACATGAGTGTGGTACGGAAGCACTGAACTGTTTTGAACAGATGCAACTCGAGGGGGTCCCTCCAAATGCTATCACATTTGCTTGTAGCTTGAAAGCTTGTGGCAGTATCGGAGCCATAGACAAGGGCCGAGAAATACATGCTGAAATTGCCAGAAAAAAGCTACCGGAAAGTTACAAAAGCACACGAGGTGTTTGACAAGCTTCCAGCTCGAGATGTAGTCTCGTGGACTGCTCTGATAGCAGGATATGCCGCACATGAGCTTGGTCAAGAAGCACTGAACTGTTTTGAACAAATGCAACTTGAGGGGGTCCCTCCAAACGTGCTCACATTCGTTTGCAGCCTGAAAGCTTGTGGCAGCATTGGAGCCATGGACAGGGGCCGAGAAATACATGCTCAGGTTGCTGTAAACGGGTTGTTGGAATCGAATATTGTTGTTGGCAATGCATTGGTTGATATGTATGCCAAATGTGGCTTGTTAGCAAAAGCACATGAAGTTTTTGACAAGCTTCCAATTCAAAGTGTAGTCTTGTGGAATGCACTGATTGCAGAATATGTTAAACATGAGTGTGGTGAGAAAGCATTGAACTGCTTTCACCAAATGCAACTCAAGGGGGTTTCTCCAAATGCGGTCACATTTGTTTGCAGCAAAAGCTTGTGGCAGTATTGGAGCCATAGACAAGGGCCGAGAAATACATGCTGAGATTGCTCAACTAGGGTTGTTGGAAAGAGACCTTGTTGTCTGCAACGCACTACTGGATATGTATTGCAAATGTGGCTCTCTTGTGAGAGCACAGGAAGTGTTTGACAAGCTACCAGTTCGAGATGTGGTTTCGTGGATTGCACTGATTGCAGGGTATGCCAAACACGAGCTTGGTGAGGAAGCACTGAACCGTTTTGAACAAATGCAAGGCCATGGGGTCTGTCCAAATGTTGTCACGTTTGTTTGGAGCCTAAAAGCTTGTGGCAGTATTGGAGCCACAGAAAAGGGTAGAGAAATGCATGCTGAGATTGCCAGAAGAGGGCTCTTGGGAAAAGACCTTGTTGTTGGCAACGCACTGGTTGATATGTATGCCAAATGTGGCTTGCTTGCAAAAGCACATGAAGTGTTTGACAACCTTCCAGTTCGAGACAGAGCATCCTGGAATGCACTGATTACAGGATATGCCAAACACGAGTATGGTGAGGAAGCATTGAACTGTCTTGAACAGATGCAACTTGATGGCATCTCTCCAAATGCTGTTACATTTACTTGCAGCTTGAAAGCTTGTGGCAGTATTAGAGCTACAGAGAAGGGCAGAGAAATTCATGCTGAGATTGCTGGAAAAGCGTTGTTGTAACGAGATTTTGTTATTGGCAATGGCAATGCACTGGTCGATATGTATGCCAAATGTGGCTCCCTTGATAAAGCACAGGAAGTGTTTGACAAGCTTCCAGTACGAGACAATCTCTCGTGGACCACACTGATTGCAGGATATGCCAAATCTGAGCGTTGCGGAGGAAGCATTGAAGTGTTTTAGACAGATGCAATTTGAAGTGTTTTAGACAGATGCAATTTGAAGGGGTCTCCCCGAATGCAGTTACTTTTCATTTGCAGTCTGAAAGCTTGCGTCATTATTGGAGCCCAAGACAAAGGCAGAGAAATGCATGCTGAGATCACTAGAAAAGGATTTTTGAAAGGAGACATTGTTGTGGGCAATGCACTGGTGGATATGTATGCAAAATGTGGCTCGCTTGCTAAAGCACAGGAAGTGTTTGACAAGCTTCCAGTTCGGGACAGTCTCTTGGGCTGCACTGATCGCAGGATATGCCAAACATGAGCATGGCAAGGAAGCACTCAACTGTTTTGAAGAGATGCAGCATGAGGGGGTCCCTCCTGATGCTGTCACATTTGTTTGCAGCCTGAAAGCTTGTGGCAGTATTGGAGCCATAGATAAGGGCAGAGAAATACATGCTGAGATTGCCAGAAAAGGGTTATTTGAAAGTGACCTTGTCGTTGGAAACGCATTAGTCGATATGAAAGCTTGTGGCAGTATTGGAGCCATAGATAAGGGCAGAGAAATACATGCTGAGATTGCCAGAAAAGGGTTATTTGAAAGTGACCTTGTCGTTGGAAACGCATTAGTCGATATGTATACCAAATGTGGCTCGCTTGCAAAAGCACAGGAAGTGTTTGACAAGCTTCGAGTTCAAGATATTATGTCGCTGATTTTGCAGGATATGCCCAGGTAGGAGAAAGTGAAAATGTTTTCCATATTTTTTACGCAATGAGAGGAGGTGGCCAAAAGCCAGATGGGTTCACGTTTGTCAATGTTCTTAATGCATGCAGTCACGCAGGTCTAGTGGATAAAGGCCAGTTGTACTTTGAGTCCATGAGAAACGACTATGGCATTGGTCCTACTCTTGAGCACCACACTTGTATGGTCGATCTCCTTGGTCGTGCAGGCCACTTAGACAAGGCGGTGGGGATGATTAAGAAGATGCCATTCCATCCTGACCTTGTCACAACAGCATCCTTGTCACCAGAGCTTGCACCATTGCATTTTTGTTGCCTACTACAACTAACTTCTGCATCGGAGAGCCATCGCTATCCTCGACACGAGCCTTCTTCACCGACCGTGCTTGAGCTTCGACCTCATCTTTGCTTCTTCGTCGGTCTACTACTCAAGAGTCACCTCACATAAGAGGGGCCTCTTGTACATGATTACGGTTTCATATTTTGGCATTAATATTTTTATAATGCTAAGACCTCAAACCTTTGTACATACCAATTATTATTTTATACTTTTAGTAAGCCCAAGACTTTAAATTTATAGCTCACTATATTTTTGGAAGAGCTTTTAAACGCTCAAAATCTCAAAAGCACTTATACTTTGCTTTTCAATTTATCTTTTTGAAAAGTAAGCTTTTAATACATATTTAATATAAATATGGATAAGTGATATGACAGACCACACTCATCCAGGCCTAATCTTGTGTGGACGGGGATTGCTTTCTTATTTCCAAGTTCTCTTGTTTATTTTATTTTGTTTATGTATGGTTAATACTTTCAATTTGTTCCTAGTCTATAGTTTGCTCTAATTTTATTTTGCTCTTGTGTCGACGTGTGGCCTAGATTTGCATACAGCCACCCACATTCTAGTTTCCCCCATATACCATCTATTATAATCCTGAATAACAGCTTGCATGCGCATCACAAAACCATATCAAGCAACCTATAAATTCTCTCTCATGTGAAGTATAAGAGGATGGAGAGCAACATGTACCATCTATATAAAGTGAGCATGGGATAGATAACTATTATTTAGCATCAACAATCTTTTTTCATGCAAAGCATGGTCATGAATCGACATACCATATTGGGTAACATACATAAGATACCATCTGTCCAAATGTACCCAATGTGAGGACAAAAGGACGAAAGGACCAGATGTGCAAGAGATCATAGAAAATCAACACAATATGAAATGGATGAATGAGCGTATGTGTAATGATGAATGAAATCATGTACAAGAGGCCCTCTTATGTGAGGCGACTCTTGAGTAGTAGACTGATGAAGAAGCAAAGATGAGGTCAAAGCTCAAGCACGGTCGGTGAAGAGGGCTCGTGTCAAGGATAGCGATGGCTCTCCGATGTAGTAGTTAGTTGTAGTAGGAAACAAAAATACAATGGTGCAAACTCTGGTAACAAGGATGTTGTTGTACCTGAGGGGTGCAGACTTTGGTGACAAGGGTATTGCAGTACCTGGAGGGGTGCAAGGCTAGGTGACTGCCAGAGGACTGCACAAGAGAAAAACGCAGAAGTTGAAGATGAGGTTGCAGCAACAAGAGATATCTAGGCTGCTACTGCTCCAAGGGGTAGAGCTGAGAGCATACTAGTGTGTGGGTAGAAACATTGTTTGCAGAATGTTGGAGCCGACGACAGCTACAGCAAAGAAATGATGATGATCCAGACTGCTGCAGAGGTAGCACTGGCAACAAAAGATAGTCGATGTTGATTATGATATTGTGCTACTACTGAATTATGAAGTGATTGCTAATATATGTGGTTGGGCCACTGGTCGGCCCAGAGAGGGACTGTCGACCAACAACACGAGAACAAAATATCAAATAAAATGCCCTGTTTGTCACACACCCAATAGTCTATAAGTGCATTATGATGAAAAGTAAAGCCCAACTTCTAAGCCATGAGATGTGTCCACAAATCGCATGCATCCAAAAGAGTTGATCCCACATTTGTTTCTCAATGCGCATCATATGAATTGTTAGCATAAGTAAGTGAATTGTTAAAATTCCATGTAATAAAAGTATTTGATAGCCATGGATATATTTAAAAAGACTACTACATTACAGCCCTAGTCATCGCTGAAGTTTGTGAGACAAACACACAAATTTGTACAACTCATCAACAATCATACATTACACAACAATCCATCTACCATTGGGATCATTGTATGCAAAGTTTGTGTTCAACCACGATAGCAGTACTAGAAAAGACTTGCTTTCCCACATATAAGATGCGATAACTAGAGAGAAAACCCCATGTCTACCAGCAACAGCATACTAGTTATGCTCTTGCAAAACAAACTATATGTGGTTGCATAGTATTTACATAAGACCAAAGGGACCTCCATAGCATGTGGTTGCATAGTATTTACATAAGACCAAAGGGACCTCCATTTATTTGCATCACGAAGACCTTGCACATTATATGTAAAGCATTTGATTGGTATATACAGATGTACAACAAGTATAAGTAAAAACATTTGATTGGTATATGTAACGCATTTGATTGGTATATACAGATGTACAACAAGTATAAGCAAAACAAGTTATCCTTCAACCTACATGGTTGCTTGGCTCTCTGTATCACTATACAATGTATAAAGTGGAATATCACTATGAACATTACTCGCATGTAAAAGAGTGAGTGCTAGCAGATACATCATGACTTGTTGCAATGTGTGCCAAAACAAGGGGTTACCCCTCACAATTGCATCCCATATTATGCCCACACCTGTAACATTAACTGGGATACCAGGCACCCCAAAAGTTTGCCTCGTTATAGAGGTTCCTTCTGTCCAATTACGAGACACTAAAGATCTTCGTCTAAGAGGACATTTTTCTTAGGTGTCTGCCATGTATTTGGCTCTTGCTTTGCCTTTTTTTCTTTTTTATAACAAGAGGACTTTCTCTGCCAATTTACTTTTTCCTTATCTAGGGTGACATTTGGAGCCTACACCACATTTTTTTTCCTTCTACTGCTACACGCTACACGGGTACAACAAGAACAATCTCTAGAGGTGATATTGTCGCTACTGGCGGTTGCAAAAGTACCAATTGGCATTCTAAGGCCATGTGTCCAAACTTTCTACAAGAGAAACAAGTTCCAACAAAATTCCCCCATTTGAGCTTAAAGAAAGCTTGTGTCTAAAGTCCTTGCAGCTTAACATCCAAGGCCACTTGGGAAGAGGTTGGTTTATCTGGATCCCAAAGGATGCAAAATCTATTGACACTTCCACAAGACCTGGGACAGCAAACCACTTTGACCAGCAATTCCATTAAAAAAGGTAAAGCAACATGCATAACTTCCACCCACACAAGACATTTGTGTTTGATGAAGCTTTGATAATCCTTTGTAGGCGACCATGGGTATACATGCACCATCTCCTGTCCAAAAAAACTTTTCCAAAATAGTTTGTTTATGCTATGGATTAGTAAGTAAAACCTCATAAAAGCCACAAGCAGCAAAGTAGTATCCCTCAACATAGCAACCTATAAGCATGGCTTTAAGCCACTGCCCAACATCAGCAGCTGTGCAGTTATCTTTCCAAGAAAAAACATCAGCAGCTGTGCAGTTATCTTTTCAAGAAAAAACAGAATCGCAGCTCTCTACGAGAGTTTCATCACAGGGTCTAGTAATACTTGGCCAGTGGTAGGTACCAACGACGGTTGGCTGCAGAGGAGGAGATCGACGGCAAGCAAATGGAGGAGGTCGACGGTGAGCAGGAACAAGAGAAGGAGGAGATCAACGGCGAACAGAAACAGTACACACCCTTAGTCACGACGACAAGCACACTCTCCTTCCTCGAAAAGATGAAAGCATTTAGCATCTATAATTTTCTCCTCTATCTTCAATACAATTGCTGTAGTAATTACAAACCCGCGGGTTTTGGACCTCATCATGTATCAGGTACGGCACATGCAATAGCAAAGTTCTCGCTATGTTCACACAACACATCTTTCTTTACGTCATTGGATATGTAAACCTCGTGTGATTACCTTCCTGATGCATTTTGAAGGAAAGCTATTTTAGCTTTGCATAAATATTTTTGCTGTAGTCATCCCCAACCAGAAACCGGTGTACAATCCCCTCATCATAAGGCCCACGATGTCCTAGCTTCTTCATTGCCTGGACCTTCTCTGCATCCTCCTGCTTGTCAGCATCTACATAGATGTTACACATAAATACATAAGCACCATCCATTTCACCCAATCCCACTGCATGTTTATAGGCCTTTCTTCCAAGCTCCACATTACTCGAACTGGAAGCTTGTCAAACACTTCCTGTGCTTTTGCAAGCGAGCCACATTCGGTATACATATCGACCAATGCATTGCCAATGACAAGGTCACTTTCAAATACCCCTTTTCTGGCAATCTCAGCATGTATTTCTCTGCCCTTATCTATGGCTCCAATACTGCCACAAGCTTTCAGGCTGTAAACAAATGTGACAGCATCAGGAGGGACCCCCTCATGCTGCATCTCTTGAGTGCTTCCTTGCCATGCTCATGTTTGGCATATCCTGCCATCAGTGCAGTCCAAGTGACTGTGTCCCAAACTGGAAGCTTGTCAAACACTTCCTGTGCTTTAGCAAGCGAGCCACATTTTGCATACATATCCACCTGTGCATTGCCCACAACAATGTCTCCTTTCAAAAACCCTTTTCTAGTGATCTCAGCATGCATTTCTCTACCTTTGTCTTGGGCTCCTGAAAGTAACTGCATTCGGGGAGACCCCTTCAAATTGCATCTATCTAAAACACTTCAATGCTTCCTTGCAACGCTCAGATTTGGCATATCCTGCAATCAGTGTGGTCCACGAGATTATGTCTCGTACTGGAAGCTTGTCAAACACTTCCTGTGCCTTGTCAAGGGAGCCACATTTGGCATACATATCGACCAGTGCATTGCCAATAACAAAATCTCGTTCCAACAACGCTTTTCCAGCAATCTCAGCATGAATTTCTCTGCCATTCTCTGTAGCTCTAATACTGCCACAAGCTTTCAAGCTGCAAGCAAATGTAACAGCACTTGGAGAGATGCCATCAAGTTGCATCTGTTCAAGACAGTTTAATGCTTCCTCACCATACTCGTGTTTGGCATATCCTGCAATCAGTGCATTTCAGGATGCTCTGTCTTGAACTGGAAGGTTGTCAAACACTTCCTGTGCTTTTGCAAGCAAGCCACATTTGGCATACATATCAACTAGTGCGTTGCCAACAACAAGGTCTTTTCCCAAGAGCCCTCTTATGGCAATCTCAGCATGCATTTCTCTACCCTTGTCTGTGGCTCCAATACTGCCACAAGCTTTCAGGCTCCAAACAAACGTGACAGCATTTGGACAGACCCCATGGCCTTGCATTTGTTCAAAACATTTCAGTGCTTCCTCACCACGCTCGTGTTTGGCATACCCTGCAATCAGTGCAGTCCACGAAACCACATCTCGAACTGGTAGCTTGTCAAACACTTCCTGTGCTCTCACAAGAGAGCCACATTTGCAATACATATGCAGTAGTGCGTTGCAGACAACAAGGTCTCTTTCCAACAACCCTAGTTGAGCAATCTCAGCATGTATTTCTCGGCCCTTGTCTATGGCTCCAATACTGCCACAAGCTTTTAGGCTGCAAACAAATGTGACCGCATTTGGAGAAACCCCCTCGAGTTGCATTTGGTGAAAGCAGTTCAATGCTTTCTCACCACACTCATGTTTAACATATCCTGCAATCAGTGCATTCCACAAGACTACACTTCGAATTGGAAGCTTGTCAAAAACTTCATGTGCTTTTGCTAACAAGCCACATTTGGCATACATATCAACCAATGCATTGCTAACAACAATATTCGATTCCAACAACCCGTTTACAGCAACCTGAGCATGTATTTCTCGGCCCCTGTCTATGGCTCCAATGCTGCCACAAGCTTTCAGGCTACAAGCCTTAAGGCTACAAAGGTATACCTATTTGGATGTAAAAATTCCTTCTTCACTTTCTGATACAGGATGAGAGCATGGCGTGGCTTGCCGCATTTGATAAGACGTGTGATTCAAGATTTCCAGGAGCAGTTATTCTGATTCATAGATCTGTCAAAAACCTTCTTCTGCACGTTGCACTTTCTTTCGATTTTCACCAGCATAAACACTTGGTAGTTTCCGAATGATCTATAAGCTCACAACCCAATTTTGCACACCGTAGAGTAGGTTTCCCTCTTCTGTGTACCTGCACAAGATTTATGCAAGGTTTTGGAAGGCATTACTCCCCCTCTTCTTCTTCTTCTTCTTCTGCGGCAGCACTGCTTTGTGCATCCTTGCAGAAAACTCTTCTTCTGTTTGCTTGAGCATGCATCCATAGCGACTCCTTGTTGGTAGAAATCTGCT
Source organism: Cibotium barometz (assembly GCF_041138505.1). Lineage (NCBI taxonomy): Eukaryota > Viridiplantae > Streptophyta > Polypodiopsida > Cyatheales > Cibotiaceae > Cibotium > Cibotium barometz. Next base: position 27,949,693 of record NC_141105.1, read on the forward strand.
CACATAGAAAAATTATATCTGCTCTCTCTCTCACACACACTCCCTCTCTCCGCACACACTTTTCCACACATAAACTCTCTCTTACACACACGAGTACGAATCTCTCTGCTCTATGTATTGAACCCGCGCATTGTTGGTGACCAAGGTTCTAGAAAAGAACCATCTGTCTCTCACTCTCTGCTCAGCATCTCTCTCTCTCATTTTTTCTCTTCCTTCCTCTAGACGTTTCTCTCTCTCTCTCACACACACAAAAAAAAAGTCCCACCGTTGGTCGTATATGCCCTCGTGTTGCATTCTATCGAAGTTAATACCTCTCTCTCTCTCGCACACACAAAAAAAAAATAAGTGCAACCGTTCATAATTGTGGAAGTGTAAATTTTCTAATCAAAAATCCAATATCATACTGAGCAGTTCCAATATCCCCAATCGACTGTGGCATAGGACCTAAAAAAATATATATTCAATTATGAGATATTAACAAGTAAAGATAGTAACTCACCACCATAATAATAAGAACGTTCAGTTGGTGTCTCAGGTACTTACAGTACTTTTGGAACATGATATCCTAGAAATGACACTTTCCAAGTGGAAGAATCTTCATCAACAGTGAAAGAACTATCATCTTTTTGAAAGAGATAAACACCTTGTGGCATCTCAAGGACAGAGATGCCATACATCTCTAAAGAATCCTCATATATTTGTAATATGAAGATATCCCCCGGTGGTAAATCCCTAAATTCAACAAATTCAAAAGCAAATCAAAACACAATTCTCAAACTTCTATTTTAGTAAGAAAACAGACAGTGAGGAAAGTACAAACTGCTTACGCATCCTAATTGAAAGATCCGTGCCCCCTCCACGCAACGAATTCGAGGGTGCTAGCAGTGGAAGTAGCACTTCTTGTGCAGGGCAGAGCCTCTCACTCGGGGCCTCGCCCATGGATATCCGGACAAGAGACTAATCCCTCGGTTCTTCCAACCCAGAAAAGCTTCCCTCGCCCAGAAAGCATGGGTAATTCATCTATTCTGATCCGACTGAACCCATAAGTCTCATGGTCAGATCAAGGAAGAAACTTGCACTTGGATCATAGAGACCAACGCTTTTTTCTTCATCGAGAGGCATAGCCATTGATTCTTTTTCATAGAACAAGACTATCCAGGATTTACTTCATCTATCGTACCATAACAGAATTTAGTCTCATTTTAGGGATCCATCAGTCCAGCCTAACCCCATCGAGTCCCATGGGTTAGTCAACTGTCCAACCACTGTAGTGATAGGATCCATTTAGGAATTTGGTTATGTTTTGTCCCGAGTACCAAGGAAAAGAGTTCCCAGCCAGCACTTCAAGCAAACTTCAAGATAGTCACACCACTTACACACCCAATATGAAATTGCCTTTTCACAGACTCAGCTATCTTTAAACAGTCTTTGAGTAGACTAGGAGAGTCCTCATCTAGTGGTTCAGTTGATAGACCATGGAGTGGCAGGTTGCGTCATAATACCAGTCCTGCAAATGTGATTTAGTACATCACATAAAGGCAAAGAGAAAGTGGTTGAGAGTCTAGTGGCTCAGAGATGAGCCTTGATGAGGATCTTGGGATACCAGCTATGAGAACACCTGGTGTAAAGAAGGCTATGGAAGCCATGAATGCAAAGCTGCAAAGATCTGGGAGAGTGAAGATTCCTGTGCAGAGGTTTACCTATGATGGTTATGTGGCACATCACTATGCATACATGGCAAAAGTTATACAAGCTGTAGAGCCCACATGCATTGATGAGGCTATTGGAAATGTGTGTTGGAAGAAAGCTATGGATGAGGAGATGGATGCACTATATGGAAATGAGACTTGGGATTTAGTGCAATTGCCTAAAGGCAAGAAAGCCATTCAATTTGGATGCAAGTGGGTGTACAAAGTAAAACATAACAGTGATGGAAGTATAAGCAGGTACAAGGCTAGATTGGTAGCCAAAGGATATGTGCAGACATATGGCATTGATTATGAGGAAACTTTCAGCCCAGTTGCCAAGATGGCAATAGTGAGAGTTGTGATAGCAGTGCTGCGTCAAAGTAATGGTCTTTACATCAAATGGATGTAAAGAATGCATTCTTATATGAGGATTTGCAGAAAGAGGTGTATATGTTACAGCCACCTGGTTATGAGGATGTGAGTCACCCCGAGCATGTTTGCAGGTTGAAGAAAGCCTTGTATGGCTTAAAATAAGCACCAAGAGCATGGTCCGACAAGATTTCTGAATATCTTGTCACTATTGGCTTTCATGTAGCCAATGCAGATTTCTCGCTGTATGTGAGACACAGTGATAGAGGGGTTGTGCTTGTCATCTATGTAGATGACCTGATCTTACGGGGGACCATGATGTAGAGATCTTTGATGTAAAGATCTTGCTTAGACAAAAGTTTGAGTTGAAGGATCTGGGAGAGCTTAGATATTTCTTGGGCATTGAGGTGATTAGGTCACCACATGGTATTGGATTACTGCAGAGATAGTATGGCTTAGACATATTGTCCAAGTATGGTATGACAGGCTGTAAGCCTATCTCAGTGCCATTGGATCAGAATGGCAAGTTGAGTGCAGATTCAGGAGAGATTTTGGAGGATCCTACTATGTATAGGTGCATAGTAGGAAGCCTGATCTACATGACCATTACCACGCCAGATTTGAGCTATGCTGTTGGGTTGGTGACTCAGTTTATGCAGGTTCCTCGGAAGCCGCATTTGGATGCATTGAGACGCATACTGAGGTATGTGAGGTCTACTTTGCATTGTGGACTATTTTATGAAATTGGGATAGAGATATGTGTACATGGGTACACAAATGCTGATTGGGCTGGTAGTATCTCAAATAGAAGATCTACTAGAAGCTTCATGTTTTCTTTGGGGAGTGCTGCTGTGACTTGGAGCAGCAAGAAGCAGCCTACGTTTGCTCTATCCCCAGTACACAGAGGCCGAGTACAGAGGTGCTGCAGCATGTGAGGTAGCTTGGTTAAGAAAGCTACTTGCATATCTGGGTCTATCAGTGGATAGACAAGTTGTCATTTTCTGTGACAACATTAGCTGTATACATTGTTGGCCAAGAACCTAGTTTTTCATGCTCACACGAAGCATATAGAGGTCCACTATCATTTTGTCAGAGAGAAGGTTTTGGCAGGAGACGTTGACCTTGTTTATGTCAGCACACAGGATCAGGTCACTGACATCTTCACCAAAGCATTGGGTACAGAGAAGCTCCGTAGATTCACGGCTTCGCTTGGAGTTGAGCTCGAGGGGGGGTGTTGAGATATTGAGCTCATCTAGTAAGGCGGTGGACACTGATGACCCGCCTGGGGGATAGGCCCCACACTTACACTACTGGCATGGTTGGTGAGATCATGGGTGATATGCGGCCAGTGGGATGACAAGCTATGTGACAGCCATTCTAGAGACTAGCATAGTTATAGCGCCAGCTCATTTAGTTTGGTTCACACTATAGAGAACCCTAGTATGTATTTGGTTGAGTACCTTTTCATATGGTGTGTACTCTTATCTTTGTATATGGTGTGTTGAGTGTTGTGAAGAAGAAGAAGAAGATTTTCAGCCTCTCACCTTGTGTGTTCTCTTTTAGGGTTTCGTGAGTGTGTGTGTGCTTGTGCAAGAGCTCAAGCTCTCTTCTCCCCTACATCTTTTCACTTCTTGGGATGGGTGTTAAAGGAAGAAGACTTTAATTTCTAAGAACTGTTGCAAGGTTAATTGCACGTGAAGATCAAAATACAAAGATCACTATTAAATCTTTTCATGAATCCCTATATCGCTATTGTGTATCGAATACAAGAGTGAATGTAGTTGTAACTCATGCTCATGAAATACATGTGATTGAGTAATGAAAAGTTGTACCCTTCTAACTACCCCCGCCAAGGTGTAAATTTACTAATGAGAACCCTTCATTATGCATATCCTACTTGTGACTAAGTTTTGGGTATACTTTAGCACCAACACACGGCATGCCCGATGGATCAGATTCCAAATCCGATGACCCAAACCCATAAATATGATAGGGTAATGTGCACACAACATATATCATAGTGTAAGAATAGTGCACCATTTAATGGCAACATGCCAAGGCCAGGAACCCATCAAATACAATGCCATCCATACAGGATCATATAAAATGAAAACATAAACCATGTGTGAATTAAAATGTACACACTCCAAGAGCATGGAATTAACCATGTATCGAGTATATAGACACCATCATAAAGACATTTGTAGGATGATCCATCGATGTAGACACCAGGAAACTTCATCATAAGCCATCAATTTAGCTTATCAACAAAAATATATGGTGATGAAGAATCACTAGCATCTGCAACATGCTCCACCTTATGCATCACTGCATAAGCTCTTACTAGCACCATGATAGTAGAAACTGGAACTTGCGTGACCAAGGAAGGATAGAAAACTCACTACCTCATAACTGTGAGCACTCTATGGTAACATCAATGGAAAAGACATCTGACATGGAGGATATCTCCTAGGACACACCGCCAACCTCAGCCTTCATGCCATAACCATCTGCAACTACATTCATCCCATCAACAACAATAAAGCTTACCACTCCAAATAGGCTCTCCACTTTAACCAAAGACTTTGGTATCTTTTCCTTATTCCAGTGCAAGAACACTCTAAGAAAGCCCTCTTCTCCTCACCACATCCATGGCAGAAGAAAGCATCATTAATGCATACACCAATCCCATTATGCACATAAAGCACAACTAGCCCTCTTCTCCTCACCACATCCATGGCAGAAGAAAGCATCATTAATGCATACACCAATCCCATTATGCACATAAAGCCTGGAATGCACAAGACTCATCTCATGCACAAAATGATAAACTAAAGAAAAACTGCACCCTTAATGCAGACAACCTGCTTATAGCATTCGAGCATAGATTGCATATTGGTGATCCACTTGCTCATTCATCCAAGTATATGAGAGCTCTTTCTCCTACCTGTCTTTATCTTTTTTCCTTCTCTCTGCCCCATCAAGCAATCTCAAAGGTAACATACTTCATCTACTCATAATCTTGAAAAATCATTTGTACTCCACTGTGTACATTGTACAACTGCATCTCAAGCCACACCATCTGGCTGTCCAGCCACCTTTGCTTCAAGCCATTTCTTTTGCATCCTCTTTGGTACAAGGCCATTTCTTCTGCTACCCATGCCTAGCATGGCCTTTGTAAGGGTAATACTCGTATGCAAAGTCAAATACTGAGAGATAATTATCTTTGCAGTCACGATAGTATCGCATGTGAACATCCACACATAGTGTCACAACTTGAAAAACTTCTGGCTTATAAGGATTCTTGATCCTATCTATGGCCTCAAAGATAGGGGTATTTCTTAAATCTTTTCCAATTTCACACCATCTGATATAATTGGGAAGACCCAGTAAAGTTGTGTGTTTACTACATATTGTTAAACATTTTGTAATCCTACCATCTACATGATGTTGGCTTCAAATTTGAACCATGCATTATCCCTTGCTAGGTTAATGGATCTAGGTGTGATATCAATGATATCACCATCCCCAACCAGTTGTCTAATCTTGCTCTGTTGCCTCTGTTGTCATGTAGGCATTATGCCCCTTCAGACTAACATAGACATCCATTGTCATCTCCCTTGTATAATGCATGCTTTTATTGTAGCCAACATGCTTTTGGTTTCTAAATATCTCACAAACTACTTTATTTTCCCATGATCTATTGGTAAAAGCATCTGAAAGTTGCCCATGCTATCTCAATCATCATGAACATCTCTCTACTGAACTACATCTAAGATACCTTGTATAATATTGGTAGGAGCTACTGTGGCAAAGAACCCATCCATCTCAGCATCAGGCTCATGATCCTAAATTGGTAAATCTAAAAAAATATGTGGTCCTAGTCAAAGCCTTTGTCTAGAAGATTGGCATCATAATGTTGTCTTACAAGCTGACTTTCCCAAGTCTCCACCAAATCATCGGTATCTTGGCCATGTACCAACCCATGAGAAATTTGGGGCACTAGGTCATGGACTAAGGGAATCTACCTGGACATATCTGTCCTCTTTTCCAATCCATGTACACTCGACCTATGCAAACACTATCTCCCCCAAAGGCATGTGGCATTTCATGGTCATCATGTTTTTCCAGCACCATATGAGGTCATCAAGACCATCCTACTCTACATCACTAACCCCTAGAGTTGTTGTTTGCAACTTAGGAAACTCTTTTACATTCTAATCTAGATGGCCCACATCATTCTAATTCAAATGGCCCACATCATGAGCTTGAGAGCAACCTACTACATGATTGAAAAAGTCATTATTAACAATTAATCTATTTACACCACTTGTATATGCAACAAGATATTCTTCATCATCAAGATCATAAAGCAAATCTGCCATGAACTGGACACACTTTGCACACTTACCCTTCCTCTCCCATCTTGCCACAACTTGGTCATCATGCTCCACATAATCTTCATGCTGATGAACACTTGAGGGATGTCCACAACAACACCTCCTCTGGGCCTAAGCTAAAACCTAACCTAGATCGATCATATGGATTTCATGACTAGTTTAGGGTTTAGCTTTGCATTTAACACTTGGTGACCACAAAACTCAATCTCCTTGTTGGTGGATGACTGTTGTTCAATTCCTTCAAGGAAGGAAGATGAAGGGAATCAGATTGCTTAACTTGCTTATCTCTCAATTACTAGCTCCATGGTTGGTTCTTCTATGTGATGTTATTGGATTTACCACAAGATCTCATAGAATCCACATGTGTGGTGATGATGCAATGTTTTCTTTCCATGACACAGTCTTATAATCCTCCAAATTTGTAATTCCCTTTCATATGATCAATTTGTACAAATTTAGAGTTGTACTCAAGGTCACCAGGGCAAGTGTACAGTTCATGATTGAAGTGATGGAGACATCACTGTGGTATCTAGTACTCTAAACCATGGGTCCTACACGATGGTGGATAGGTATGAGAGACTCCCACATGATGCTTGTTCAGTTATTACCACATGCGCTAAGTGTCGCAAAGGCATGCTTGCTTTGGTCACTTGAATTTTGCCAATTTGTTGTGCTGCCTTAAAAGGTAAAAGATGGTGTTAGAGTTGCCAAAGCTTAAGGCCCCTATCAAACATGTATGTGGGGGGTGGATTTTAGGAGGGATGAAACAGGTAGCATTCTTGAAAGATGGATCAATTAGGGCTATCCAAAAATTACAGCTTATACATAGTGATGTAGTGGTCCCTTGAGGACACCATGATTGGGGGATGTCCCTACTTTGTGATTATTATTGATGATGACTACTCTAGGACACCTGGGTGTATCTATGTTGAAGAAAAATTCAAAGGATTTTACATGATTTAGGAACTTTGTTTCTATGGGCTAAAAATGTGTTAACATGTAAAGTTGGCACCATTCATACAAATCGAGGGGGGAGGAGTATATGTCAAAGAAGTTTCATGTGTATATGCCCAAGAGAGGCATAAAACATTCATGCATAGTGACTTATACACCTCAGCAAAATGGTGTGGTTGAGAGGAAGAATAATCTCTCGTGGGCTTGTCATGCTGCATGGTTAAAGGCTAAGATTTGCCTCATGTTTTTTGGTTGGAGGCAGTTATGTGTGCCACTTATGTGCTAAACAGATGCCCCACCAAGGCCTTATAAACAATTACCCCTTATGAATCTTGGAATGGCAAGAAGTATGTGGCTCATTTGCGTGTTTTTGGTTGTTTTGATTATGCTCTTGTGCATGAGAAACAACGCAATAAGCTAGATGATAAGAGAGTAAAATGTATTTTTTATGAGATACAGCTCAAAAAAGGGTATAGACTCTACCATCTGGCCACACATTAGGAAGTGAATGGGGTCTTCTTGGGCCCTTTAATTTGCCCCAGCCTAATCAAGGTGATTAAGGAATAGCCAAATGGGGGGTTGCCATGTGGACTGAAATGTTGGGTTTTTAAGAGAGGTGTAAGAGTGGTCAAAGGGTGCACTTTTTCCCCCAAAAGGGGGGGGGGGGGGGGGGGGGGGGCAATTTTACAATTTTCGGACCTCCATAACTTCTACATACAAGCTCCGATTTGAGAGGAGATTACAGATCCGTGATCTACGCATCAAGAGCTTTCCATAGATATGTTACATGATATGGTTTTATCCGCTAGATTTTAAATTCCATTTTTTCCCCAAAATTCAAATTCGAATAAAGTAGCCGTTTTGAAGCTTCTAATTAGAAAACGTTTCTTCTTAAGAGAAAAGGTTTGACTCCCTTAAACTGCCAAATAAAAGGGCCCAAGAAGCCTTCCATTGAGGTCCTAATGAAGCGGATTTTGCTGAGTAGAGATGTTATTTTTGTTGATAACTCACTTTAGTCCATGCTTTCATATGAAAAACAACAAAATGTATGCTCAAATGACATCTTTGATACTCCTACCTTTGTACAATGTTGGGAAGCCATATGTGGAGAAAATGAATGCTCAAAAAGGTGCTACAAATTAGCCCATAAAATTAGCTCAAATTTTAGCCCACAAATTATCCTATTGATGATTATGCAATTATGGATGATGCAATGGATGAGGAAATGGCAGTCATACAGGTGTCTAAAAATATGGCAAAATGGCCAATGTAGACATTGCATGATAATAAATTATCTACTCCTTTACCTAGCATGATACATGCATGTTCTCATCATGCATCTTATTCTTATGCATCATGCTCTCATCTACTAGTATATGTAATGAAGAGTAACCTATTTCTTTTAAGGAAGCATAGGAAAATGATCATTGGACACAGGCCATGCAAGATGAGTACAACTCCATTCTCAAAAATGACACTTGATATTTAGCATATTTGCCTTATGGTAAAAAGACCATTAGTACAAAGTGGGTTTATAAGAACCTAAAGTGTAAAGCTGATGGTAGCATTAGCAAGGCTTGTTGTGTAAAGGGTTATGCTCAAGACAAGGGCATAGATTACGATGAGATCTTTGCACCCACGTCTCATATGACTACGATCAGATGTATTATTGAATTGGCAGTACATCTTGGTTGAAATGTACATCAATTAGACATCAAGACTGCCTTCTTAAATGGTGACTTACATGAGGGGTTTTATGTATCTCATCCTCATAGTTCTTTTGAAGGAGGAGGGGCATGAATCTAAAGTATGCAGGTTAAGAAAAGATTTATATAGTCTTAACAAGCTCCTTGAACATGGTATGAGAAGATAAATTCATACTTGGTTGTAAATTTTTTTTGCAATAGTCTAACTAAGAGTACTCTCTCTGTGTAAAGAGGATTAAAGATTTTTTTTTTGTCATTGTTCTATACATTAATGACATGTTACTCACATTCCCTGATGAGGAGAACATTTCAACCTTCAAGGATGAATTACATGTGTCATTTAAGATAACAAATTTGGGCTCATTACACTATTATTTGGGTATACAATTTATGCAACGTGATGATGGTATTGTGATGTAAAGTCAAAATACATAGAGGCAATATGGTTTGGGCTTGAAGACTTTAAGCCTATTGCTATAACAATAGTAGAGACATATGCTAGGCTTAGTCGGGATGCAGGTGAACCATTTGATACATCACTCTATCAGCATGTTGTTGGGTTCCTCATCTATCTATGTAATACGAGGCTAGACATTCAGTTTGGGGTCTCCTAAGTGAGCAGTTTCATGCACAATAATGGAAGAAAGTATTGGTAGGCTGCCAAGTGAGTATTCAGATACTTACAAGGTACTCAGTCCCTTGTAAGTATTCAGATACTTACAAGGTACTCAGTCCCTTTGGCTTATTCTATGCTAAGGGGGATGATGTTCTCCTGCATGCTTTTAGTGATTTAGATTTGGCTAGATGTTATGACATGCGAGAGTTCACTAGTGCCTTTTTATTTTACCTTGGTGATTCATGTATATCATGTCTTAGCAAGAAGCAACCAACCCAACAATGGCCACTTTGAGCTATGAAGCTCAATACATGGAAAAGTTTATAAATATAACGACTATGTAGTGTGTATGGCTTAGATGCCTTTTGGTAGATCTTGGTGTTGGATACTAGTCACTAACAACTAGAGTGCATTAGCCATTGGTGAGGAACCTAGTATTTTATTCTTGCACAAAGCACATTGAGGTGCATTATCATTACGTCATGGAGAGGCTCAATGTACAAGGATTAGCCTAGCTTATATCTCTACACACGAAAATGTGGCAGATATATGTTCACAAAGGCTCTCTCACACGAGTGAAGTTTAGAGCTTTTTACAAAGCTTTGGGCTTATTACCATTTGGGGATTGATCAAATATATGATCCCTATTCACATCGTCACTTTTTATAAGGGGGATTTGTAGCATTTATATGGTAGTGATATGTGGATGTAGGCTAATAATGGGTGAGTATGTAAGTGACCTTATCATCATGTCACTTCACTTGTACTTCACTCATGCTTATCAATCTACATTGTTATGATTCCATCTCTCTCTCACTCTCTTCCTTGCTTCATCTATGTGTGTGTTGCTACATTGTTCTCCACTCCAATAGATATCCCCATGGAGTATTCCCATTATTATGGTGGGGTCATCATATCTACTTTGAGTGTTGTGCTTCCATATCTCTCTCCCTTACTTGCTCCATACATTGATCTCTACTCCGACACATATCCCCATGGATTATTCCCATTATTATGGTGGAGTCAACATATCTTATAGTATTTTTTTAATTAAGGCTAAATTGTTAGCTCTTCACTAACGTTAAGGTAAGATGGAAGAGAGAGAGAGAGAGAGAGAGAGAGAGAGAGAGAGAGAGAGTTCATATAAAGCAAAAGAGAGATTAAAGATCTGGATAAGTTGAGACTCCTTTTCTTCCAAAGCTTGACTTATTTGTTCTTCGCTCTTTTACGTGGAATCTCTTAATTGCTAGTTTGTGTTTGCCAATTCATTTTTTTCTTGTGTGAGGGTGGTGATTGTGTCTTGTAGATTGGAGAGATCGGTCTGGGTAGTAGTGATCTAGCAATTGTCTTACTGAATTGTTTGGTTGGCATTGTTAGTTACTTACACCAATTGCATTGTGTGTTTCTCCTGCAAGTAATGTATCTATACTTTCAATGACTTATATGCATCTACCTTTAATCCCTTAAAGTAGTGTTTTGACCTTCTAGTTGTTTGGTGAGTATGCTCATTCCATTGCAAAACTTGTCATATTATCTTAGAAGTTCTGTAACTTATTTTGTAATGCAGCTTGCTCCTCCTCCTGAGCTTTTCTTTGGGCACTTAGTTCTTTATGTTACAGTTTGAGAGTTTCCTGAAGTTTACTTATCTTCGCTAGCAGTTAGAAAATATTGATTTCTATCTACGGCCAAAGTTGTGAGATTGGTGATCGTCGCCTCTTGAACTGCATCCTTTGTGCTCTCATTTTCTAAGTAGCATTGTGAGCTCACATATTTGTCGAAGAGGAAATGCTCCAATCATTATATTAGCCTTTTTAGTACATAATTTTTCTCTACATACCTCATGTCATGGAATTGGTGGATGAGTGTATGGTTTCTTTATCAAACTCCTCTGTGTTCTCCAAGTGTGGACGCTTAGGTAGGAGCTCCTCTACTCATTCATGGACATCTTCATTCTTTCATGCTTGAAAGAGGTTGTGGATGTCCCCTTTCTGCTAGGCTTTGTGGCATGGGTAGGGGCATGGTCAATTATTGTTGTCCTTGCTATTATACTTCCTCAGTCAAGTGCATTGTTACATCATATCTTACTACTGCAGTTGTATGTACATCAGATTTGATTTCATTACCGATAACTTGCTCTCTAGTCTTGGAGGGCTAGGCATTTCCCTTAACACATATGTCTCTTTTAGTTGCTCATTAGATGCTAGCGGTGAATAAGTTCCTATATCTGCACTCTCTAATTGTTATAATTCTGACAAGGATGTTAAAGGTTGGGTGGTAATGAGGCCTCTTGGATTAAGGTAGTGTGTGGCGTTTCAGTTTGATAACTATGATATCATTGTGTCTCTGTCTTTGGTGGTCTTGACAAGCATGTGCTTCATTCTCTACTTGGCCTCTTACCCCTCTTTATTGCCTTGCTCTTTCTGAAGTGTGTGTTAGAGTCCTTAACACTCACCCATGGTTATTTTCCTTATCTTTGATGTTGGCTAGAATTGCTACACATATATTCACTCTTGACTATTCTACTTAAAGCCTTATGAGATGTTTAAAAATGTTTGAAGTAATCTCTTATTCTATAGTAATGAATATGGTTGAAAATTTATAAACTTTCATCTAAAACAAAGTACCTAAAAGGATAGTGTGCTAGTAGCGGTGAATAAGTTCCTATATTTGCACTCTCTAATTGTTATAATTCTGACAAGGATGTTAAAGGTTGGGTGGTAATGAGGCCTCTTGGATTAAGGTAGTGTGTGGCGTTTTAGTTTGATAACTATGATGTCATTGTGTCTAAGGCTTTGGTGGTCTTTACAAGCATGTGCTTCATTCTCTACTTGGCCTCTTGCCCCTCTTTATTGCCTTGCTCTTTCTGAAGTGTGTGTTAGAGTCCTTCTTAACACTCACCCATGGTTATTTTCCTTATCTTTGATGTTGGCTAGAATTGCTACACATATATTCACTCTTGACTATTCTACTTAAAGCCTTATGAGATGTTTAAAAATGTTTGAAGTAATCTCTTATTCTATAGTAATGAATATGGTTGAAAATTTATAAACTTTCATCTAAAACAAAGTACCTAAAAGGATAGATGTATATGTGATTGGATCTCACAAAATTTACCAATAAAGCATAACATTGTACAGAACATGTGTGCAAGATTTGGTCTTAGTCTATGATTGTTTGATTAGCTATAAAATCCTCAAAGTTAGTTTTTTTTAAGAAAGCTAAATATCTTAGAATTTTCATTAAGACCTAAATTTTAGAGTGTTATTCATTTTTTAGCCTAAGATAGATTGTATTACACTATAGATATGTTTGTGAAGCAATGCACATCCCAAAAATTTGGAAAGCAATGAGAAATTAGCTAATTAAAGATTTTAATCCAAATATAGCCCAAACAACTCTGTCTTACAATGCCCATAATTTGGCGTATAAATTCTTATAAAATTAATAAGTCTAGAGGTAACCAATGTGATCCTTAAAAATCCCCATTTTCCTTCACTATGTAGCTAATGATATGAAAAAACGAAACCTTTGATTTTAACTATCCATGTGTTCTAAATAATTCCATAAAGTTGGTAAATGAAGACATAAATATGTCCACGGACACATTTCTGTCCTATTACCAAACTAGTGTTAATATCATATCCTATATACATTTTAAAAATGTTAAAAAGTCTTTATGAAAGTATTTCTATAGGCCAAAAGTAAATGATGTAGAGAAGGAAAGAACTTCAAGAAGTGAATGCCAAATCTCATCATCAATAGTGAAGGGCTATCTAGATAAAAATAAACTCCCTGTGTTGAATCATTTTAAGAGATACAATTGCATGAGATTACATAATGCTCTTATGCCTTGTGAAAAAGGAGCTATAAGGAGGCTTCTAGTGCATGTACTAGTACACATCAATATCTATTGCACTCCTTGTAGCTAGTTGGTAAATGTACTTTGAGTGGTTCATGAAAATTATAAAAGGATTTGTATGTCAAAGAGCACAACCAAAACGATCGAATGATTGAGGGATGGTTAATTCAACACTCAAATTGTGAGGATGATTACTTGTTCAACATACACCCATGTGCACGAAGGTTATGGGTAGATGAAGATGACAAGAAGTTGACAAAGAGGCGGCTACCATCAAGCAAAGAAAACGATAAAGCTATCATAGTTTTATGATTATTAAAGCATCAAGTTGTATGAAATCAAGAAGACATATGCAGTAAGGAAAAGGCCTTGGCATGCTCCATCTCCAAGTTGTTTAATGGATTGGCACAAAATAAAGCTAATGAAAAGGGTTAGCCAAACATGAGCATGATGGGATGAAAAACATAGGTGAGAGGTGGTTAGGGTGGCTCTTAGAGAGAGAGAGAGAGAGAGAGAGAGAGAGAGAGATTGCACAACAAAATGGTGAATGAATTATATGCATAAGACTTTCACCATCTACAATTCTTTTATAGGCCTTAGGGCCCTATCTTTTGTCCGTTAATAAGAGGTGGTGCTACTCACACCTAATGTGTTCACATGAAAAGACCTAACTAACCTTTCACACCTCTGAGACTCTGCTTATTCCAACACAAAGTGATTAGATGAACCAAAAGGGGTAGTGGATACAAGAGAAAGAATGATGATGATGGAGGCAAAGCACCTAAGAAGCCACCACAAAATATAGGGATTGCTACGAGAGCCAACAATAAAAGCATAGTTGAGGCCCCTTCCTTGTTTTAATGCAATCAATGGTCGTGGTTGATTAACCCACCATGTATAACTGATAGTTAGAGCTTCCTATGGAAAGGTGTTTAGGGCTGAAAGAAGACACACAACTTCTGCGCGAGTTATTCTATGACTAGGACAAGCACCAAGGGGGTTATTACCGAGCCTCTTTTGGTACCCTGATTACATGTGGCCAAATATTATGCACAGAGATTGGTATTGACATTACAATCAATTTCCTTTGGCATAGCCCTTTATCCCTACTTGTTGCTAAAGTTTTCCTTAGACATGCTCGTCCTTGAGCATCTACATGCACTATTGTGGGTGGCAAGTGGTACTGGAAGTACACCTTTTTGTTCTCTACCGTCTCTTCATCTAACAAAATACTTCCCTACACCTATTTAGACCAAACCCTAACATAGGATGCTATGATTATGCAGAGATTTAGGATGGCATGATCCCCCAATCACAGCATGACTGGGATGCCATGATTCTATAGGGATTTGGGGTGGCATGATCACCGATAATAGCATGACTTGGATGCCATGATTGTGTAAAGATCTGGGATGGCGTGATCATCAAATGGCATGGCTGGCATGCTATGATTGTGTAGTTCATAAATTAAAAGGGCCAATTCCAGGGTTAAGTGATGCATAACATGTAGTTTTCAAGAGACATGATTTAAAGCAAGCAGCATGACGGCAGATTCCATGCACTCATCTGATCTTTTATTTCTATGTGGTAATATGTTAGTCATCTAAACTGATTAGGTAAGGATGGAACTAGTGTCACTTTTGCAAAATAGAGACAAGCTTTGAAATGTACACAGTGAGCTTTATGCATCCAATAGATTGCACAAGGGAAATAAAAGATGCGACTTGGGAATGATGGGGGGAGGTACTAATAATTGGTAGGTGAGACACAGTAGACATGAAGGCACAAGTCTTTGGGTACCTTGAACAATAAGCAAAAAAAATAGAGAGATGAAGAAAACTCAAAGATGTAGATCAATAAAAATTACATGCAAAAATCATACTCGGGCTTCTAAAGTCACACCATAAATGGAAGGCAGCCTCGTGCCATGTGGCAGTCTCGCTGAGTGGTTGTTGGGCAGTAGCAAGTGGTGATCCCACCATGCAATCACGCCACATAGTCACATGTCACACTGATGGGAACATGTAACGGGATCATGTTGGCATCACATCAACTAGACCACGTAGCATCACCAAGTAATGAAATCACGGATCTCGATGGAATCACAAATGATAGGATCCCACCAAAAGAATTATGCCGATAGAATCATGCTGATAGAATCATGCCGATGGAATCACGCCCACAAAATCACGCTCGCGAAGTCATTATGATGAAATCATGATAGATAGAATCTATAGTCACAGAATGTGTTTGCCCCATATGTTTATGATGATTGATTATAGGCTGACATGTGGTGTTGGTCAATATTCTATGTTCGGCCTTAAGATGGAGTGTTGACTAGAGAGTTTCACCCAAACTTTCCCATGATCATATGTGTGCTTTTTCCATAGTATCAATTTGTAGTAGGAAGATGTTAGTGTGTGTTATTTTTAAATTCTTTTATTCTTTTCCTTTTTTTTATGGGCACATTGGTCATGCCCATGTATACCTTGATGTTGTTCGGGACGTGGAGGGTTGGTTATGTTGTAGAACTATTAGATCCTCTTTGTTGAACACAAGAGTTCCTATTTCATCCATTTTATTAGGATCTCCATTAATTCATTGGCAGGAACTTATGGTAACAATTCGTATTCTAGGTTATGTTCTTGTATTTGTGCCAATTTTCCCTTGCCCTTGGAGCAGGTTCTGGTTAGGGCTCTTTGGATTACTCCATGTTGCAGGGTGAGTGTGGTTTTTGCCTAAGAAGATTCTTGTGGCTTCTCAATCATGTTGTTGGGGCATCATCTTAGGTTGCCATTCTATCCAAACATCCTGAGCATTTGTGTTTCGAGGTTTATTCTCATGTTCTTGGTTTCGGCCTTTAATTGGATTTGGAACCCAAATTTTGTTGTTCCCTTGATAGTATCCTTAGGCTTCCAAAATTTTTATCGATATCCATGGTGATGGCTAACTTAAATCATACATTCTTTGGGTGGCCATGGTGGATACTTCCCACTAACTACTGCATTCCTTTTCACTTCCCCATGTTGTTTTAGTATATCCAGATGTGTGTTTGCCTTGTATAGTACCCCTGACTTCTTAAGAGTTGTTTGGGCAGCCATAGTTCTTGCTTGGGCATACTCAAAGACCCTATTGAGTGGATTTTGATTTGGACTTGCTTTTTTACATGTGGTACTTCTGGTGTCGACCTTCCTAAGGCACAAGGTAGTAGGAGGACTCGATTGGTGGCCCTTGTTTGGATTTCTTGGGTTAATTTATCATTTTTGTCTTCCCATAGTGGCATGATGTAGGACATCTCATGATGGTGGAGTTGTGCCATTTGCTAGATCTAGTCGATGGTACATCTAGATGCACTAATCCAAGATCTCCCCAACAACATTTCTTCCTTCATCATACCTACTATGTGGCAAGCACCACGTATACCTCCCCAGGCACAGGATTATTCTTGGTTGATATAGAAACCTTAAATAATCCTAATGCATTGATTCTCTAAAGTGTATGCTCTGAATTTTAGCTCATGTTGGATCGAGATCGAGTTGTCCCATTTTCTCCTAGGTTTCATATGAGAGTATGTTGTGAGATTGGCTCTCCCAAAGGCAGTGCAGGGTATGGAAAGTTTTGAAACAGACACACCCACCTTTATCCTTGTAGGTTCAATCTCTAAGTCTACTTCCTCGAGTAGCATAAGAGTAGTCATGTTTATTTGTAGGACTTGGTGCTTCATTTTTCTAGTCTCTCTTATCGTGGCCCTCCAAAGCCTCTTTTTTGAGTTTTTCGTTGTTTATTTTTTCCTGATTCTTTTTGTGCTTCTAAGTTAGCATATCTAGAGTTAGAGCATTGTAATACTTTTTTAGTTTACTACCATTGATGAAGCCTTACATTTTCACTCCATCAATAGTCTCAATATGGACCGACCCTTGTTGGGTCAACTCTATGACTCCGAATGGTCCTAGCCCTCTCAATTTTAGCTTTTTGTGTTTATTTAACCCAATGTCATACATCAGCATTAAATCTCCTTCTTCAAGCTCCTTCATCTTGAGGTTGTGGATTGAACCATCTTTTGCATCTATACTTTTCCACCATCATACCATGCATGGCTAACAAGTGAGTTTCATCTAGCTTTTCCAAACCCAATATTCTTTCAGCTAATTCATTTTTCATCCATGTCTCTCCTGCGAAACAACACTTAAACTTGGCGCTAGATATTTCATGGGCATTACTGCCTCTACTCCATATGCCAATTTAAAAGGTATTTTCCTTGTGGTTACCTTATATGACATTCAATCTACCCACAATGTTGAGATACCAAGTTCATTGGGATGATGATAGTTGGTAGTATATGAGTGTTGTGCTTTACCATGTGTGGACACTATTATTAGGTTATGTTTGGTGTGAACTCATTAGTTTAGATAGTGTGTGTTGAGATAGACTATGAGTGAATGATAAGAAGATGATGATGGTGCTTCACTATGTGTAATGGATTAACGAGAGCAAATACGGGTCTCTCTCCCTATTCTTTTTCATGGTATCAGAGTTTGGTGCTCTCTAGTAGGGTTCTTGGTGAGTAAGTGGAAGCTAAGAAGAAAAAGTTGTTTTGGAGAAAAGAGAAGCTACAAGAAGTGGTGCAACACCCATTCAAGTTGTTTTCAACACAGATTTGAGCTTGAACCAATTGGTGAGTTTCCCAAGGTCCTTCTCTTGTGGATTGTAGGTATTGGAAGTGAAGCATAACCAAGAAGTGGCTGTCGAAAGTAGATAATCATAAATTTCAAGCTCTCCATTGAAGCTTGAGAGCATGCTGCTGGATGTATCTTACTGTCAGCCACATGTACTTGATGTATTATGGTGAGTGATTATTATGGATAGCAAATAAAAAAATTAGAAAATTATTGGAGTTGTGGGCACACAAAAATGAAAATTTGCAGGTGTATGTGAGAAGACTTAATAATAGAAAGTCTTTTATTTTCTATTCTGAAATACCAGTACCATTGACTGACTTATTATTGTTAATATTGTTTATGTCTGGGGAGGACCGACATTCAACAACAAAGTTTTGATAAATTAAAGAAGGCAGTTTGCTTGCACTCGTGTTCAAGATCATGGATATGTCATTACCTTTTTTCATTGAGATGACAGATACTAGTAGCATTGCCATACGAGCTGTGTTGAGCCAAGAAGGCTAACCAGTGGCTTTTGAAAGTAAGAAACTTAGTAGTTTGCAATGCAAGTGACCCACACATGAGCTTGAATTGTATGTAGTTATACATGCACTCAAGGTGTGGAGGCATTACTTATATGGAACTGAGTTTAAAGTATACATGGATCATAATACACTGAGGTATTTTTGTAACAAGCCGGATTTAAGAGGCTGTCAAGTAAGATGGGCTGAATTGATGCAAGAGTTTCACATGGAAATCTTGTATATACAGGAAAAGAGAATATTGTTGTGGATGCATTGTCTCATATAATGTATCAAATGAGTTTTAGTATATTCAAAAATGAGATCATTCATAGAATACGTAAACCTCAAAAGATAGATCTGTATGTTCAATCGTTATGGAATAAGTTTAGCCAAGCAGATGAGGAATCAGCCTCATTTGATTTATTGTCTGGAAAACATAGATTTACCATTGAGAATGGAATTCCCAAGAGGAATGACAAGATATACATTCCAAGCCCAAATAATTTGAGGGTATTAGTGACACAAGAATGTCATTATAGTCTATGTGCTGGACATCTGAGATTTAAGAAAACAATTGACCTCATTAAACATTTCTACTAGTGGCCATAGTTAAAGAAACATGTTAATCATTATGTGACACATTGTTTACAGTTTTGGGTTACTGAATTCGAGCATGTGAAGTCACCCAGACTGCTACATCCATTGCCTATTTCAGAGAGGAAACAATAGAGTATTTTCATGGATTTTATTATGGGTTTACCCAAAACTAGGAAAGGTTATAATGCTATCTTTGTCATTGTGGATAGATTATCTAAGATGGCACATTTTAGATAATGTGTTTAGATTACATGGCTTGTTGCTAGAATCCATTGTGTCGGACAGAGATCCGTATTTTATAGGTAATTTTTGGCAGCATGTTTTTAGTAAACTTGGCACACAACTCTACATGAGTAGCAGTGATCATCCAAAGACTGATGGTCAGACCAAGAGAGTCAACCAAGTCTTGGAGAATATGTTAAGAGCTTGTGTCAGAGAATGACAAACCAATTGGGAAAAGTACTTATGTTTATTGGAGTTTGCACATAATTTGTGCAAGCATTCCTCTACAAACTTTTCTCCATTTGAATTGAATTATGGGTATAATAAATTGACGATACAATCGATTTACCTCAAAAGACACCCATTGCAGTTGAATTTCTATAAATTGACACCCGATACAATTGATTTACCTCAGAAGGCACCCAATGCAATTGAATTTCTATCTTAGATGTAGTTAAATTTAGCTGGGGCTCGAGATTATATCCATCGGGCTACGGATCGAGGGTTTAAGTATGCCAATCCCAAGAGGAGAGCTCATTATTTTAAAGAGGGGAATAAAGTGTTTCTACTTGTTCCTCGGAGAACTGAGACGCTTCATGTAGGTAAATCTACTAAGTTGCTGCCTAGATATTGTGGACAGTCGGAGATGTGGCTTATAAGTTAGACTTACCATAAGACTATCATGTCTACCTAGTATTTCATGTGAGTGGATTGAAGCGTTATCTTCATGAGATGGTGATAATTTAGTTCATGGTATGATTGCTTTGCAACAAGAATCTGATCAAGAAGATCATGGACTAGATTAGATCCTAGAATGAAGATGTTAATCATGAACTCTATGGTCAAGTGGGGATGCCTATGTGATCATTGCTTTCATATGGCAATGTGGGTGATGCCATTATTTTAATTCCATATGTGAAGTATGTAGATTGGATCAGTATTTGTGTATTGGATGAGCCTTTTATTTATATCATTTTCCAAGATTAATATATTTAGTCAATTGTGTGTGTGCTAGTATGATATAGTCAGGATTAATGTATTTAATCGACTATGTGCTAATATTATTTTGGTGTAGGAAATGATTAAGTGGTGGACTATGTGTTAGTTGCGGGTGGAACATGTGTTGGACCCCAATGAGATATCTTGGAAGACATGCAATCATATTTTAGGTTTTCATATTTGGCATTTATATTTTTTGGAAGGCCTTAGCCTCATATTTTTGTACATACCAAATAGTATTTTATACTTTTCGTGGGCACAAGACTTTATATTAATGCTTGCTATATTTTTGTAGAGCTTCCATGCTCATAAACTCAAAAGCACTTGTACTTTATTTTTGGAATTATCTTTTTGGAAAGAAAACGCTTTTTCTAATACATATAAATATGGGTGAGTGGTACAAGGGCCACACTCACTTAGGGGAGATTCAATCCAATTTTGTGTCTACAGTGTCCTCTTCTCTATTTTCAAGCTTTCATGGTTTATACTATTTGTAAGATTTTGGTATTCAATTTGTGCAAAGTCTATGTTCTATTAATTTTTTGTTTGAGTTTAAGTAATTCTTCTCCAAGTGTCATAAGATCTTGAGACAATGGTATTAGAGCTTTGGGGACCGCTCAAGGAGAAGAATTTTTGGAGAAAAATTCAAGGCAAAATTTTATTTGAAGCTTTTGGAGCAAGGAAGGCTACACAAATGATTTTTGGAGAATTATAAAGCTTCATTAAATTAAAAGCAAGTTTTATGAGAAAAAGAAAGATGTGCATCAAAGGTACAAGGGCTTTGGACAAAGAGAGGGAGTCATTCAAAAATCCTAAGGGCAAAGGAGGAAAAAGTAAAAAGACCTTTGGGCAAACGTCAATGATTTATGGGAAATTTATGGGCCATCGAATCAAGATTTAGATTAAGGGATGATGTTTAAAGCCACCTTTATGCATAAAACCAGTGAATAGAAATAACCTTACCACTTTCATGAATCTTAATCATCATCATAATCCAACCATATGGATACAATCAGCACATTGAAGAGATTAAGAGCCTATTCTCACAATTGCTAAGCATTGTGTTTGCTCAAAATCCATAATGGAGGGCTCCC
Source organism: Cibotium barometz (assembly GCF_041138505.1). Classification (NCBI taxonomy): domain Eukaryota; kingdom Viridiplantae; phylum Streptophyta; class Polypodiopsida; order Cyatheales; family Cibotiaceae; genus Cibotium; species Cibotium barometz. The sequence continues at coordinate 27,971,379 of NC_141105.1, forward strand.
AAATTCTTGCAAACCCACGCTTTCAAAAAATAGCCACACGGGCGGTTTACACTTAGACTTTTGCTCAAGCTCTAAGCTTAACTAAGCTTAATTAAGCCTAGTCTATAGCTTGACTACCTACCAAAGCTATAAGCTATTAAAAATAGCTTCTTTAATGAGCTATACTACCAAGCTTTCAACCATTCAATGTTTCAAAATTCAAGCTTCAAAACCCTTGCCTTCTCAAGTGAATTAAAGGCTACAAACACCCCTTTTGCTAGAATTTTAGAATCTGCACTAATAAATAGAGGGTTCTAAAAATTTAATTTTTGCTTTGGTCAAAGATGGAGATAGAGGGAGTTTCCATGCCACAATTTTTCCTTCGTCCGTGACTCCCCTATTTCTAAAATTTGGGATCAAAACAAGTGTTTGGGGCTTTCACTTGCATACATCAAAGTTTGCCATCTTGATGAAACAATTGAAGGGGCTTCTTCAACAACTTTTCTGAGATTCCTCCAAGCTCAAAAAGCCACTTACGGATTTATTTGACACTTGGAGGTTGATTCTCACTCGCTCAAGAATTGGTTCAACACTCAAATTCCAACAAATTGAAACAAGGTCATAAGTATTATTCCGCACATATATTGTTTACTTTGCTTATCTTAAATACTATAAATTTTTGCTTATCTTAAATATCGCTCAAGAATTGGTTCAACACTCGAATTCCAACAAATTGAAACAAGGTCATAAGTATTATTCCACACATATATTGTTTACTTTGCTTATCTTAAATACTATAAATTTTTTATAATTTTATTTTATCTTCTCAATTCCACATCATGAGTAACCCTCAACTCCCAACAATTATGAAACAACGTCAATCTATCAACTTAACCAAGAAAGGGCTAAAAGAATAGAATTGGAGCAACTAGTCAATAGCAAGAAACGTGAACGAAGTGCTGAGCCCCAACTTGACATCCAACGTACGTGTTGAAATATGCAAGCTCACACCATCTCTTTACTAAGGCATGCAAAAGCTTGGGAAAGATGCGCACATGGCATGTGTGCATGATTGGTGGAAAGTGCTCCTACATCAAAGGAGAAATTTCAAGTTGCAGTCTTCTCAGGAGGAAATTTTGCAAAGCTGATATCTCAAGACCTAACCGTTGCAATATAGGTGGCCGGAAACTGTAGAATTTTGGTCTGCACCTACCTATTTACATTGGCAGCAAGATTCATGGAGATGGAACTCCAATCACAACTTGGAGATCTACCATGAACATTGCGTTGATCACCTACTTGGATCATTATATAAGACCATCTTGTATGCAGCTATCTGGAGCAGTGAGACAAGAAGCCACCGCAAGCCTAGGACTAGAGTGTGTAGTAGCCTAAGCCTAACATTCGCAACACTGTATGGATTGTCATATCAAAGCTTATTGAGGTCCTTAGCATTTAGGATAGGGTTTGGGGATTCTCCCATCTGCTTTAGATTTAGAATTCAATAATTCCTACTCTCAATTGTACCTCATCTGATTCAGTAATATAAAATAGCGTTGATTCATTTCCACTTGTTCATTCATCTCAGATCTGCTGGTGGATGTTATGTCATATTTCCTCTTTCCCACAATTTTAACAATGTATCAGAGCCTCGTCTATTGTCTCTCTCATCTGTTTCTATTGCATAGAGTTTGCCACCTAGTCTCTGAGATCAAGCACATCAGCATCCGCTTCAGTCGCACACCTCACCATCTCAGATTTGGAGCTGTACTACTTTGCACCAGTGCTGCTTTGCACAACTCCTACATCAGTCTTTAGCATTCAAACGTTCGGCATCTAGCATTTTAAATCGAACAGCGAGTGTAGGATTGCTTGAAACAAAATTGATCCAAACTCATAGATCATCTACAAAAAAGGTTCGCTTGTAGGATTGAATCGCTGACCTTGTTGGATCACTGAGCTAGTTGGATTGTTATAACGATTCCAGTACACAGTCATTCATAATGATCCGAGAAAATAGAGAAGCAATTGCAATCTGGTATGCATGCCCACCACTGATGCAAGATTAAGGCAGTGAGTTGTGAATATGTATGCCTTACACCTAACTATCAACAACACAGTGAAGCTGTGTAGGGCTAGGTATAGTGCTAAAGCGCAGGTGAGAAAAATGACTGTAGGCACCCCTACAAAAGGAAAAGATAAGAATATGGAAAAGGAGAGCCAAGGGCCCTCCTGAACCCTATATACCCTTGAAGCTCTTTGAAGCCAGGGAGAGCTTGGAAGCTGCAACCCCCAGAGTCATGGGTGGCATGATCCTAAAGTTCTTTACCCTTCTCTTTTCATGTTGGGCACCCTTTTTGCTTTGGTGTCAACCTTCATTTCTTACCCAAATTCATGTTGCATGTTTAGAAGGCTGCATGTTTCCGAATTGGCAGGCACAAGCTACACTGGGAGGACATTATATTACCCCGTCTCTGGCCATGCCGTGTAAGCTATATTACACATAGTTTTCCTTTTACAAGCCACATCGCACAACCTAGGTGGATGTAGGGCTACTCACCCCATTTTACAGAGCTCATTTGCCCCCCAATCCCCTTCAAGCAATTGGGCAAAGTTAGTCTATGCAGATATCAAAAGGGTGTTGGCATTGAAGAACTCTAAAGACCCTTACCTAGGAATAGCTCCTCTGCTCATATGAATCATATATTAAGCCACAAACTCATCGGGACAAGTTCCCACCACCACTCACAATAGCTACTTTGCTAGTGCTAGTTTTGAGTAGAACAAACTACTTTTGCTAGTGCTACTTTTGCTAGTGCTAGTTTTGAGTAGAACAAACCTCCCAACGATAAGAAGGATAAAAAATACAAAAGACCAAAAGATGACTGCAATGAACAACCATAGCCCAAGAAGCCCAAATTTTCTATTGATGAGCAAGTCAATATAACCGGTGAATTTGGGCAAGAAATAAAAGCTAACACCAAAGAAAAAAAGGGTGGCCATCAAGAAAAGAGAAGGGTAAATACTAGGTCAAAAAAGGCAAGGAGACAAAGGCTAAGGTAGAAGAACATCAACAAGCTACAGCACCATAGCCTCCTGCCCCACAGCCTCTAACATAACTGACACAAAGTCAAGCCCACCCCCCCCCCCCATAGTTTTCATGAAATTATAAACAAATAAGCAATTTAACAAACTTTCAGAGAATGCCAAACAAACAACCCAATTTCTAGCTATAAAGGAAGATGTAGATTATGTAACATTGCCAAGCGTGAACGTAGAAGAGGGGTGTGTGAAAAACATTATCTACAATACACTATAGATTTTGCAATCACACATAGCAAAGGTGCAGATGTATGAGAATTACTTAAAGGATGCACAAGATCAAGGCAAAAACATGCACAAGAGGCCAAGACCCTACATGTAGAAAGAATCATCCTATGATCAACAAATCAAAAGCACAGATATCAATTAAAGAAAAGGTATCCAATTGAGCTTATCCACTGAGCTTACACAGAAAATAACCATACTGGATGACCTCTCTCTAAGTCTAACAGAACTATTCATCAACAACAACAGAAGAATTAATGATCCAATTCATCAACAACAAAAGAATTGGATCATTAATAAATATAATGATGATCTTGTAGAAGCATGCTCACACTCAAGGGTGGCTGAGATGTAGGTTAAAGCACATACAAACGGTAAAGAGCCCTGGAGCAAAACACTATGGATATGCTACTATAGATGTGTAGGTCAAGAATGATTGTATATAAGGGAATTGGAGGAGTTGCAAATATTTGAAGACACTCAGAAGTAGTAGCCTTCCACTCCTTACACTCCTATCGACAACCAATGAGGGAAGGGAGGCAACCTTTAAGGATATAAAATTAATGCTCCCTAACCTCCTATGTGACAACAAAACCCTCTCACAAAACAAAATGAAGCTCATAAAATATAGCTTGGGCTTGGGATGATGCTTGATGAGCCACTCTCCCTACTGCAATTTGCCAAATTTTGCAGGCAAGTCCCTTGGGCTCTAGAGGCTCATATGACATTTTTTAGGGGACCCTTGGTCACCAACTACATTGCATGGATATTCTTGTTTGAAAAATCACATCTTGACTCAACAGAAGAGTGCTTTGAGCTAACACCTAATGAATACACACAACAAGAGTGCCAATGGATATGGCCATTTGCAAGGCACACTTAACATGGTTGGAGTGCATGGAACAGAAGATGACAGCAAAAGACTTACAAGAAGCTTGTGGATATGGCATGCCCAACATATGCACCTGTAAACTTTATATTACTATATCTCCGTGTCCACCGGTAGCTTCAACAAGATCAAAGAAAATGATTATTTCTATGGAACAAAGCATGTAACTTATCCTCAAACAATCCCACAAGTAGACCCAGCCAGATAAACAAAATCACCTCGAAGGAAGTCATGGCCACCGAATAAACAGAGTTATACAAGGATTTAACAAGGCTGGAGAACATACCGAACAATTAAGGGAAGGAGAATAGCATGTGTAGCCTCAACATGTTGAATTTAAAGATCTACCTCCTTGTACAAGCTCAAAAAGGAAACAACATAAGGCTCGACACTACCCCAAACAAACCACATTGAAGATTCCTAAGGCCTTTCAAATAGCTGCTCCCATGGAAGAACCATGGACAGAAACCTCAATCCCTTGGCACACACTAATACTAGAACAATAAGAAAATGAGGTAGAGGAAAGTTCGGATGAGGAGTGGGAACTTCTCAAGAGTTCAAAAGTCAGCCTACTGCACAAAACAGAAATTCAAAGGTATAACACTTTCATCTACACAATACCTACCCACAAAGTGCAATATTCGATGACGCTAGATATTTACAAGATGGACCTACCTCTATTGAAGGACTAGTTGGAATCCAAATGGATGTAATGGAACAAATATCACATAGAATATGAAAGGGCAGGCTACAAGAGTCTGCAAAAGGAGAACTTTTTCACATGTAACACAATGGAAAACCAATTTGCCTGGCAGCTCATATGGAAAATCAGTCTACAAAAGGATTTACATGAAACATAATGGAAAAGCAATCAGTTCGGTGGCTCATATGAAAAACCAACCAGCCAGGCAGCTCATATGGTTCACATGAGACCCATAATATAGGACACATACCACAAGGCACCGACCTAGCAACAAATAGATCCATAATACATGCCAATCAAAAGGATCTATTTGTGGAGAACATCCTTCGAGGCGGCAAGCTACCAACTCTTTTTTTATCAACTACCCTCTTCGCCCACCATGTGAAGTCATGAGCCTGTTTATGCGCAAATACAAAGATTCTAAGGATCTACACATCCAAGCCACTTGTAAGATATTCCACACATTGTCAATTTGCCTCACAGGTTTTTAATGAAGTAAAGAGCACCCAAGGCTAGCATATATACCATGAAAGCGAAGGGTAGAAATTAGCCTTCGACTTTGCCCATCGGCCAGACTCTAAGGTAAATATACCGCTAATATGAGCAAGTTTTCCACCTCCCATCTCCTCACCAAAGGACATTCGAGGAATGCTTTGTGTCAGAATTTTTCCAATGTGGCATGTCAAAGATCTTCCAACCTTTTTCTATCAACCCTCCTCTTTGACTTGGCACCATCCATAACTTCTCACTCAAACCACTCACTCTACAATGATGCTTCTGAGAATAGAAGCTAGCCGGGTTGTTACTCCTTTTCTATGCACTCCTTATAATACCTACCCTATCCTACATGTTTCACATTGTATATGGTCAAAGGCCCACAATTGTAACAAAAGGCGTCCGCCATATAAGGCTTAAATTTGTAATGAGAACATGTTAGGGGAACCATTGTAACAAAAGGCGTCCGCCATATAAGGCTTAAATTTGTAATGAGAACATGTTAGGGGAACCATTGTAATAAAAGCTAGCGCATATAAAGCTTTGCATTTGTAATGAGAACATGTTTTGGGCACCCCATAAGTGTGGGCAACCAAGCAAAGCCCATAAGTGTGGGCAGCCAAGCAAAGCCCACTTGTGTATAAGTGACGTATGAGAGTAAGTAAGGATACTTTTGAGAATACAATCTACATTTAAGCTTAAGCTTCGGAGCTTCTTCATTCTTTCTTATGTTAATCTCTTCTTAATTCTTGCATACTTTCATGTTCATGATTGTCATTAGCTGTGGAGTCTTATTGAGTTGCTTGCTTGCATGTGTGAATGCTTGAGTGTGTGTGTGTGTTGCTTGCTTGCTTGATTCTTTCTTGTGATTAACTAGGTGTGCAGTGTGATTGAGAGAGAGAGAGAGAGAGAGACAGTGTGAGAAGAGAGGAAGCTTGCTAGCTTCTCCATCATGAGTGATTAGACTTTAAAGGCTCTCCAAGAATTAGATTGGTAGATCTTGAGGGCTTAATTACCTTTGAGGTTTCCATTCCCATGTTATGTGCTTCAAAGGTTTAAAGTTATCCTTCTTTCTTAATAAGGCTCATCTAATGTATTATTGCCTTCATTTGGGCTCCCACACTTGGGTGCTTAGCACCTCCCTTGAGTGCCATATGCCTAAATTAGACCATATTTACCATATGCTTATGTGTTCAAAGATTTAAACCTTTCAACCCAATTTTATTCCAAAAACCATAGTCTATTTACTAATACTTCTTCATTTTGATGGTGGCTTCTACAACTTTTTTTTTTAACTCATAGGGTTGTTTCCACATTGTATTATCTTGCCCATGGGTCCGAGCCCGTGTTCCCATGCATGTGAATTTATGGCATGAGTAAATCCATGCATTGAAACGGGAAACCATGGACCTCGAGAAACGTGCGCAATAGAAAATACAAAAACTAAAGAGCAACATCAGATTGGGTCCCAACTGTCCCTCCATCCGCATGCCAAAAGCATCCCCGCTTGAGTATTTTTATAGTATTTTTATTCCATCAAAAATATATTACATGACTATTTTAGTCCAAGCTTGCTCTACAAGCTTTATTTTTACAAAAATTGGATAATATAATATTTTAAAAATCTCACTCCTGTGACAATCCTCCCGGTTTAAGAGCAATTGACCATAGAAGATCATACGAACCCAATTGGACTTGGTTAGAGGCCTCCCTCACCTATAAATAGATCCTTAGTCTTTTGTAAAAAAATATGTGAACTATACCATGCCAATATTACATTAAAATAATGATATTTTCTATTATCCCTTAAAAATCCTCTACATTTGCCATGATCTGAGTACCCACAAAAGAGAAAGAAGTGGCGCACTAAGTTGTAGTGAAGTCTCACACCGCATAGGTGTGGTGCACAAAGCCTCGACTTACTAGCCACTATAGTCACTCACCCTTGGTGATGCACACATCTGTGACTCACACACAAAGTGTGATGACTATCTCACAAAGCTTGAATGCAAATTGTATTTCGCACGGAATCACCCGCGATACAAAATAATAATCAAATTTTGCAAGATGCTTAAACATCAGTCCCAAAGGTTTTTCACGTGTGGTCTATGAATTCAAGATCAGAAAATATTAGAGTTGAGCTAGCACAATCCAATAGGCACATATACTTGAAAGGATATAAGTTTCTGCAAGACAATACATGTACATTTTTTTACATGTTAATATAAAATTATAAAACCGTTAAGTTAAATTTAATTTTCAACTAAAAGAATTATAACACGACCTCTTTGACTCCCCCTGCCTCTAAACTGGCCTCTTCCACCTGTGTGTTGTTGTTATGAATCCTGGGACTGTTGCTGCTACTACTGACCATAATTCTGATTACTTGTTTGGTCACCACCTTGGCCACGTGCACGACCTCTACCTAAACTTATGTACAAGGTCTGCTGCTCTAAATTGTTTTTGTTTTGTGGAACCCAAATTCTTCTCTTCAATGATCAACATTGACACCAAATTTGTAAAGTTGGGAATGTTGTCCCGAGTCTGAGAATAGACGTCTTGAATGCCTTGTATTGTGGCCCGAGACCACATAGACACACTTCCACCTTATCATCATCATCAACAGAAACACCAATTGATGCAAGGGATTCCAAAATTCCCTTGATCTTCAAAAAAGCATAATCATTCTCACAGACATATTTTTCTTCTCCATAGCATAAAGCTCATTCTTCAACTAAATCTTTCATGCCTTGGTGTTAGTTTCATACAGCATCACCAAGGTGTCCCATGCCTCCTTAGGTGACTTGGCATCCTGTATATACCCAATCATAGTGTCATGTATGCTGATAGAAAGCCAATACATAACTTTCCTTGCTCCTTCATTCCAATCCTTGAATTCTTTGACATCTGTAACTGTTGGATTAATCTCCGGTATCTCTGGTGCCTCCTCATGTTCACCTTCAATGTAGTCCCAGTACCCTTTTTCCATTAAGAAATTTGTCAATCTAAACCTCCAAGCATGGAATTTGTTCTTGTCAAGCTTCTCTACAACAATCTGGTTTATTCCATCAATTGACATCTTGTCTGCAACACAAATTTACCAAAAACAACGCTCTTGTTTGACCTGCACAAACTGCTATATTTTCTGCAAGTGGTACTATATTGCACCCAAACTATTACAACTAATGACCTCAATTTGCATACATACACCCAATGCCAACTTTGAGACCTCTTTGCAGCACATAGTTTCTGCACAACTAATCTCCCTTCCTGCAGTTCCAAAAACAGAGTTTTGCAGAGAATCAAAACTTACCCGCAGTGCCCATGAACGCCTGTGAACTGAAAAACGGAGGTCCAAACGCGCCTGAAACACGTTTTCGGCCTAGAAGTTATTTTCCAACAGACGATATAGTTGCCCTATAGCTCTCCTCCCGTCGTGAAAAAATCTCCTCAATCAGAGTTCGTTTGCCGGTGCCTCCCGAAGAGCTCCCGACAAAGGGTGTAGTAGCCAACACAATGGGGGAAGAGTAGATGCAGCTCTTAACCTTGTACCACTTTCGGTGATTCTCTTGCTTGCAACTCAGCCCTTAGCATAAACCAGGCTCTAATACCATGAAAACATGCAGGGGAGAAGAGAGCTTGAGCTCTTGCAAGCACACACACTCACACAAATCCTAGAAGAGAACACACGAGGTGAGAGCCTGAAAATTCTTCTTCTTCTTCACACAACAAAAGAGGTCTCCAAAGAAGATAAAGTGACTAACACACATAATAGAGTATATACAAGCGGTCCATAATGTGAACACGCTAAGAGGAGTGGGTAGATGTGGACTAGTGATGCAGGGGAGAAGAGAGCTTGAGCTCTTACAAGCACACACACATACTCAAACAAACCCTAGAAGAGAACACACAAGGTGAGGCTGAAAATTCTTCTTCTTCTTCACACAACAAAAGAGGCCTACAAAGAAGATAAAGTGACTAACACACATAATAGAGTATATACAAGCGGTCTATAATGTGAACACACCAAGAGGAGTGGGTAGATGTGGACTAGTCGGTGTAGTCTAGCTATAGAATATCCGCGGAAGGTATGTCGATGCCAGATACCAAACCCGCCAGTGATATAAATGTCGAACGGTCATGCAGGCACCTCGTGAGTATCAGCTCATGTTGATCTTGACATCTCAACATCGCACACACATACACATGATGAGTGATACATGTGCACATGTTGCCACTAACACATATGCACATGATGATGATGTATGTGATGGTGATAGTGAGAGTGATGTGTGTGAGTTCAATCATGTGGGCATGATCTTGATGGGAGGGATGGCAGCGAGCACATCGAGCATTGCGAGCATCATAGAGCTACCTATCTCTATTCCTAGTGATCATAGGGATACATTAGATGACCATAGTGATGCATCCAATGATCTTGATGGGCATTTGACTAGTCATCATGATCATTTGGCTAGTCATACATCCCAAGTTACACATGGGCATGACACTTCACATGTTGATGAGCACATCATAGACCATGAGGAGCATAGACTCGAGGTTCTAGTATTAGATGTGTTGGGCTACTCCTCTAGTATTAGATGTGTTGGGCTACTCCTCTAGAGTGTGTTAGATGTGTTGGTTCTAGTATTAGATGTGTTGGGCTACTCCTCTAGAGTTATCACATGTGGAGAGATTTTGGATATGACCACTACTCCTAGTTTTCATAGCATTCCTGGCAGCATTAGTGTGGATCGAATTGTTGTGATTGAGTAGTCAGGGATTGTGCATGAGAGTACTGATGAGTTCGTGGAGGCGAGACATCATAAGAGTATGCATATCGATCATATGTTTAGCATATCCTATGACATTGAACTCGAGAGCTTTACATTTGATCTAGGTATTTTCTTAGATCCAATGTTATTGGAGATTGATTTATCATGGGATTTAGGTCATGTAGGGACACCATTGATAGAGTTTGTCTATACCTTTGGGGATGACCTTAGTGGCCTTAGAGATTCCATTGATAGTGAGTTGGTTGATACCACTTATCTCTCTTGTGTACACTTTATCAGTGCTTAGTGATGGCGATCTTTATGATGATCCAGCTTTTATTTTAGAGGGACATGCATATATAGAGTGTCTTGCACATGGCGATATTATGCATGGGTCGGATCATACTCATACAGACATTGATATGGTGGATCATGCCTTCGACTTTTCGAGTGGTGCTACATGGGACGATGGGATGAGTTCACATTTGACTCTACATGAGACCAACCTTGACCTATGTTCATTTGGCTCCCACGGGTGTCGACACGAGCCTATGTTCTTTGGAGCTAGAACATTTTCCTTTGGATGCATTCTTTGCCATTTGAGGAGCATAGTTTTTGGATAATATGTGGCTAGACATTGAGTTGCATCTATGACATATATCAGTCTTGGCCTACACGATGATTCTTTTGTGCCATGACCATTTGACATTCCAGCCAAGAGTTTCGAGCTTCTTCAGTGGACACCTTTCGTGCCAGATTCACATTGTGGTCATGAGGATGGGCTTACGAGTTTCCCTTTCGACCCTGGAGCTTCTATCTTTTTGGCGTCAAGCTTTCCTTCCTTTTATCCAAGAGCTACCATTACTTCGGTTTCACCATTGAGCTTTCCTTTTGGCCCAAGAGCTACTACCATGTCAGCTTTGACGATTTGGGATGTATACCTTACATATCCCTTTGATCATGGAGGATACTCGACGAGCTTCTTCATCGACAGTGGTTCCTTATCCTATCCACTTGCACCAGATTATCATGGGACCATTGCCTTGGATTTTGCAGGCCTCGGATTTCTTTTCGATCCAAGCGGTTGCAGAGATAGTCTCATCATCAACAACGAGAGCCTTTTATCCTTTTCATTTGACCCTGGGGGTCATATGATTCATGTATGGGTCTTTCGCTACATCAACATGCAGTCATAGATGTGATTTTTGGCTTTTGTATATAGCCACTTGTATATGTCTTTTCTTTGGGCACGACCACCCTTCGATTTCGAGGATGAAATCATTGTAGGAGGGGATGGTTTGTAATAAAGTAGATTTGGTTTTGCACATGCACATGGGGAATGGGGCCTAAGCACTTGGTTTTAGTATCAGTTACATGTGTACTTTTGGGGGGCTTGGGCTATATTAGGCATAGGGCTCATGGAAATTGGACCTTTTGATCATTATACTTTCATGAGTACTCTTACTCTTTTGGAGCTCTAAGCTTCCATGGTGAACTTATCCCTCTTAAGAAGTCATGTGTGTACTCCATGCTAATGAATGCAATCCCCTATGTTTCCTGCATTGCAAAAGATGTCCTCAGCTGAGGGCCATTTAAATGATTTATAAAAGGTGTGGTGGAGTTGATGGAGTCAATGGCATCTCCTATCTCTAGTAGATGCCTAAGTCTTCAATGGAATCTCTTATCTCTAGTAGATGCCCATTGGAGTGATAGGCCTTCAATGGAATCTCGTATCTCTGGTAGATGCCATCGGAGTGACACTGTAGTTTCAATGCCACTGCATGCACCTATCATGTATCCGTTTTTGGTGGTGTGCTTTTGTTTCTAGATAGTCCACCGAATGCTCTAGGATGGTCCAGCTACCCACACCCAGGGTGATTTAATGTGGCACTCTAGGATGGTTAGTTCAGTGTGGGAACCCTTAGTGGTGGCTACAAGATTGTAGAGAATGTCTTGCCTCTAGGTAACATAACGTTCATTTTATCACTTTTGAAGTAGTCTCCCAGCTTGTTCATGGGAACTTTTAGATGTCCGTTTATCTTGGGTATAGAAGAAGGCTCTCAATGCATCCTCCACCCCGAAGTTCATGAGTGTGGGCTCTTAATTTCCCAATCATCTAGTCAGATAAGTATCTCCAAAGTTGAGAATTTCCTTGTAAAAGAGAACTTATCGAGACATGAACTTTCAAGGATAAGAAGGTTATGGGGCCTAATATGTCCGTCCTATGATATTCACACTCATTTGGTTTGTACTCACATGGAGGTGGGCTTGTACTCACATGGAAGTGGGGTTGCACTTACCAATGTGTACGAGATGTGCACTGATCCTTCCCTAAGAGATGATGCCTCTCATAGGGTTGAAATAATGAAGTCGTCACCTATCACATCGAACAAAATATTATGCTAACCTCCCACTTAGTCCTTCTTCACTGCATTTAACAATGTGAAATATGGTTGGATTGGTTCTAGAGTTAGAGGCTCTCAAACTGGTTGTTTAATCACTTCTTAAGAATGGTCACAAGTTTAGCTACTACCGCCTTTGGCACGATCTGAGGTTCCCTTATTGGTTCTATGATTAAATCTAGAATAGGGTCTGGGATACACTCAGGTGGGGTCAATGTTGTTTCATACTCGACCACTTCTTCAAGTGTATTGGCTCTAATTCAGCCTACACCTTCCTTACAAGTTCTTGGGCTTCTTTCATTTCCTTTTTCTCCAACACAGGGTGGCAATACTATTTGAGTTTATTTGGAAGATTTTTGTAGTCAATAGATTTGTGTACTCTTTGAGTTCTTTTGGAAGGTTTCTATAGTTAACAGGTTTGTGTACTCTTTGAGTTCCTTTTTGGAACAAAGCTAAAGTGATCTTTTGACTTAAATATATTTGGCACCAACGGGGATTAGCCTAGGGCTTAGCTCCATTTATCTGGCATCCATTCTAAGCTATTAGGATCACCCAATATTGTCTAGTGTTAATTAGGAGGTCACACTCTGAAAAACATATAGTGAGTCCAGTATGTTAAGTTTGTTGTTTTTTATTTTTTTTTGAAACTTGTTGCATTGAGGCATTCTATTTTCATCCCTTGGAAAAGGAAATTCCTAGTTTTTTATGATTTGCTTTAAAACTCATAAGGCTTTAATCTTGTTGCATTCAAACAAAAAATAGCTTAGTGATTATTATGAGTCAAATCCACTCCAAAAACATAAGAATTAAGCTCCATTAGGTGTGGATTAGAGTGGGATAATTAATTGTTATTTATGCATTTCATAAACTTTCATGGATTGTTGGTAGAAGCATGCATAACCAACAAAAAAACATGTAAACACTTGAATAACTATCATTCATTAAGATTAGAACCCTTAATCACCTTCCATCAAGTCTAACAAACCTTTAAAAACTCTAAAACTAGGGCAAACAAGCTCTTGGGTTGGGAGATGTGAGCCAACAGTCTTGCATGGGAAAAGATGTAAGTCAACACACATGAGCCTAGAGACAGACACATGAGGTGTGCATCAATAGACGTGAGTCAACTAGATGTCAGTCTACTGCCTTAAACACTTTTATAAGGACATGCCTACTCATATCTTTTAAGGATTTTCTTATAATCTATAAAATTTCTAAGAAATTTTCTCTTCCCATTGTACACCAACCCTAAAGGAGGCCTAGTGCATAAAACTTCGTGGTCCTAGGTAGGCATATTTTATTTTAAAAGAAAGTACATAAGCTATAAAAAGGCATGAGTCCATGCACACGAGTCAACATGCGTGAGTCATCAAGACACGCAAGTCCACGTGCATGAGGTATCAAGACACAGGAGCCTAAGGATGCAAGTCTAGAGGTGTGAGTTATCAGATGTGAGCCAACATACGTGAACCTAGAGACGTGAGCTTAGGAAAAAAAAAAGGAGTCAAAAAAACTCAAAACTTTAAAAACAATTGTGTGATAAAGAAAAAGAAAAGGTATTTTTGTAGTTTGAGGAAAACAAATGTGTCTAAAATCAATGTCAAGCGTGCTTCAAGAAGAGCTAGAGACCATTTCATGAAAGTGAAATCTTTGATACAAACCCGATCTGGACTAATTCTTGGAAACGACAACACAATCGACTATAGTGCATCAAACCACACTTTCTCAAACCCACTCAGCCTTCGGTCCTAGTAAGTGACCAACACTCAATAGAGGAATCTCCTTTGAAAACTCCTTTGGATCCACTTCAAAAACAAGGAGCTTTAGGATGAGATAAGCCAACTAAACATAGACATGAGCGGAGAAATAATGGAACATGTAGAAAACAGGAGCCACCACGTGGTCCTCTCTGAGCTTAGATTCACCAACTGGCTTTATAAAAACAACACCATAAAATTCACGAAAAGAGCATTAAGCCGTCCTATTTTTGGGTGAAGTTCTAGTGAAGGAGAAGAAGCACGACCAATAACCTCAATGTTTGCTCCCTGAGATAAGTCAAATCACGTCAATGGGATGCCACAATGTTTCAAACGTTTGGTGTCGATTCTAAGCTCGGTTTATTCCAAGCTGACAACAACAACTAAGCAACACAACAACCATAATTACAACAATCAGGACACATCTCCTTTGGTGTACCATTAGGCAGGAGTGTTCCTCAAAACACACAACAAGAGAGGCAAACACAGTGGAAGCAGTAGTCACACTTTCTACAGGAGCTCATTATAGAAATTTCTTCACCACACCAACGTGAGTTCGAGTTCTTCTCTATTTGGACGAGGAAAATGGAACATAGGGAAGGGTAAAGAGCCAATTTGCGAGACTACCCTAGGGATCCATAAGGGCATTCTTACATAACTTGTAGCTGGCAAAGCGAGTCTCAACCTCAAAGTTATGCTGACATAGGATGAATGCCATTACAAACAACATAGCCAAAGCCATTGTGTAAGAAATCCAAAACCTTGCAACAATGGATTTTGTGGAGCCACTTCCTTACATTCCACTACCACCATTGAATATGTAGAAAATATGCTTAGGATGGCATTTATAATGGGAAGGGGGTTTACACAAACATACTACCTAGATGCTCAGAATTGAGCAAAAGACATGCTTAAGATGACGTTTGAAATGGAAAGGTAAGTTGCCACAAATAAACAAAGCCAATCCACATCTCAAGGATGATGACCAAATTTGATGGAATTGGAAATCCCATTCAGTATCTATAGAAGCTCGATGAAAATGGGAAGGATTCATGATCCCACCAAGATCTATTCATTCAGAGTTTTACTTAAAGGCAAAGCAGGTCAGTGGTTCAAGTCTCTAAACCCACCTCAAAAGGCCTTCTATGAGGTCTTGATACACACATTCATTGTGAGATTCTCACCTATTGGAGCATCTCACGTAGATCTATAACCTCAAGTAAGAGGAGGGTGAAACAATGTGGGGCTACATTGCTAGAACCAAGTTTCTCCACATAAGTTGTAGTCCCTGCTCTACACGAGAGACTAGATAAGTTATCTCTCACTCTACTAATTCATGATTGATATCAAGACCAAGAGGTTTCATGAACATCTCTATAGGTCTAGACACTACATCTTTGATCAGTGTGGCCACCGCAAGGCGATATACCTAGTAGATAATCTAGATAAGGATGCAGAAGTTATTCACCCCCCAAACCCAAGAACTAGGAGACATGTCATCCAAAGCCTCGGCTGCTAAGGGTGCCCAACCAGCACCAGCTAGAGTCCTAGTCACTGACATGAGCATGGAATTGGTAGAAAATATGATCAGTCGATTAGGCTAATAGTGGTGGCGGCACTGCCAACCCCAAGGAAAAACCTAGGACCAGCCCAACCAATTCCTCAAGTAAGACACCCACATTTAATTTCACGGAGAGATACGGTTTGGTGTGCAATTTGTCGCCAAAACTAAACAATTACAGAGTTTTTACTGCTAGGGCATAGACAACAACAGCATTGTCCTCATTATCCCAGTGGCATGGGAACCATGGTACAACCCATTGTTGGTACCAAGGGAAACCCGTTACCACAACCCCTATGCTCCAAATGCCAAAGCAACCACTAGCATTACCGCCCATACCCAATGCTTCTCAATAGTGGACATATAATCTAGTGCCCATTTTTCAAAATCCTATACTAAGAGGTATGCCACCAATGCCATACCCACCTCCAGTATTACCACCCTAATGGGTTCCTCCTAGAATTACACTAGTACAAGAATACTCAGTGACTTTGCAAGTGGACTTTGAGAGTCTAGATCAGGAGACCTATATAAGCAGTTCAATTCATAAGGATATCTAGAACATCCCCCATCCATGCTATGCCTCCTTGTTCGAGGATATGGTGCAACAAAGGGAAACAAAGACTTTAATAGCATGTTACGCATGCCATCCCTTCAATGTTTCCATTACAAGGACCTTCACCATGTTGTTAAGTGTCCTCATAGAGCTATCACACCAAGTGTCCCAACTCCATCCATGAATCCAATGCCAAACCCCAATGTCATTCTATGTGGAGGTACATGTTACAATTGTGGATTCAAACATACTTTCAAGGATTATCCTAATAGAGTGGCAATCACCCCAGCCACTAGGAGCATTAGCTAGTATCAGCCACTTTGGCAAGCCTTAACTTGTTAAAGCGTACAAGGATGACTTATTTATGCAGTCCTCCTTAATGTCATCATAAGGCTTCAAACCAAGATGAGGCCAATTTCTATGGAAACATTCACCTCACAGCCAACAACCAAAGAGTCAAAGGCACAAGCTCAAAAGGCCCCTTGAAAAGGCTAAAGGACACAACCACAAATCCAAAAAAAGAAAACCTCAAAGAGCATGCAAAAATGCAATGCACGAACAAGTTGTCAAAGATAACGACTTCGTGACTATTGAAAGTGGTAGGGACGATACTTTCAAAAGTTGCCTCCCTCATAGAGATAACATCCGCTCTTAAACCAACTCTCCCAACAAAAGAAGAAACCTATTGACTACAAAAATCGTGTGCCATTGGTCCTTGCCTTTCAGCCACAAATGCAACTTCCCAATGTAGATGCGCTAGCTCCTTCACTCCGTTGTCACACCGAAATGCTCCTTTCTCACACCGGAATGCTCCGTTGTCACACCAGAATGCTCCTTTGCCAATGGGGTAAAGAAAGAGCTCTCTTTGCCTAGATAGAGGCAAAATCGAGATTCGTTTTCACAATGGTTCTCTCTCACAAAGATGGAAGAAAAAGAAGCTAATGGAAGAGCCAAACCTACAAGCAAACCTATTTAGGCAAGCACCCATCTAGCATACACGAACCCAATAGCATATAAGCAAGCAAGAGTAGAGAAGAGAAAAGCTTACAAGTATTCTATTTGCAAGGGAATGATTGTGTATTGCTTATTGTCAAAAATGACACATATATGAGTGGCTAGTTTTCACACTAGGCCTACCAAACTCAAAAATGGTCCAACCACTATTGCTAATCTCAAGTAAGTATGTACATAAAGTCCTTAGACTTTCCCTATTTAACATAAGATCGCTTTACATGTTCTGCTGTTGTTTTGCAAAAGATAGTGCTCATTCGAGAGAGTAAGATGACAAAGCGCCTTACAGTAGGTCGGGTGGGTTAAACCATGTTAACGTACAAAGTGGTTTACTCATGTACACTCATAAGCCCTTTACTTTTTGTTTCACTCATCATTGACCTTTATTAGAGCACCAACTCAAAACAACTCTACATGGGATCATGGCATGTACAAGCCACTTCATATTCCTATCTTCATTTCAGGATACAAGAGAATTAGAATCTACTATAGAGGTACATGAGTCTTCCCTCCTTGCACTCGATGACATTCACAAAGACCATATGTGCTTCAAAGCAAGGAGATGTTAACCCCTTACCTACATCGACATATAGCATAGCTTTTGGTCTACATCGACTTATCACATTGATCTACATCGACACCTTTTTTCTTGATTACATCAATATATCTACTTATATTTAATTGTTCCTTGTAGACACATTTGATTGTGATTTGTATTTGATGTGTCTTCATATGCACAACTTCATGACATTTAATGGATCGAATGTGTGAGAAGAAAGAATGTTAACCCTAGAGCAACCATGGATATATCTTCTTGTAACAAGGACACAATTTCACATTTGTATTTTCTTTCTATTTGCTTTGAGTATACATTTCAGATGGTTTGTACCTTAGGTAATGAGAATAATAGGCTTGTTCACATCCTATTGGTTAATGATACAAGAAACCTTCATTGATATGAAAAGAGACATAATTTGATGACATCACCAAACTGTTATATTCCATATCATCAAACTTTGTAATCTATAAAAGCGCTCTATGTGCGACATGTGACATGAGAATAGCCTCTTTTTCCTATATAATAAAAAAGGATAGTCATTTCCTTTATTCCTAGTTAAAATCCACTCTCGTGTGCTCTTAGAGTATCTTAGTGTGTAGTTAGGTTCCTATTATTGCCGCCTAAAAGTGCTCTAAAAGAATACAATTAGCATTTTGTGTTAAAGAGACAACTAGGTGAGATCTATGGAAAAAAACGGCTGAGATCTTTGCAGACTTATATTTTGTGGCTTTTGAATTAGGTTACATTACTGTACAGACAATCATTGTGAATGCTTGTATGTTAAGACTTCCGTTGTTCATTCATCATGTTCTCATTTGCATTGCACCAATAGTCTTACTCATGCAAAAATTGGAGCTTTAGATGCAATCTTTGATCCTATGTTTGTCAGATCTTGTCCCTTGCAACAAACCAGAGTTACATCTTCCATGGAGTTGTTTGGACCACCAACATCAGCACCTCTTTCCTGTTGAGATAATATGCCTCGGTCCTTCAATTCTCGATAATAGCTGTTACTAGAAGTACACGTGATACCAAAAATTATGTTACTTAAAAACGAAAAATGAGAACTACCTATCCCAAACTGCTAAAGCCACAATATCCATGAGTAAGGTGCAAGTCATCAAACGTCTTTCTTACAAAGACTTACAGAAGTGGTGGTCCGTAGTGTGGTGTTTGTGTGGAAAAGCTTCAAAATGTTTGAGAGTGTTGCCACCACCATCAAGGGACCCAAGATATAATGCAGAGAACCAGAAGGGAATTTAATGTAAAGGGAAGAGATTGAAGACGTTGGAGAGTCATTACAATCAGGATAGTTTCCCGAAGACCGTCCAAGAACTTACCTCTTCCCCACCTTCCCACATCAACTATAGAGTAAGTGACACACCTGGGCAGTGTCCTGGAGACTGCAGGGTAACAAACAATTGGTAGCTAAATCAACTGTATCCAGTTGTTATTGCAAGGCTGTTGTACTCGAAGAGACTGGTACTGCACTCTGCACTGACACCACGGGAGCAGGAGATGGAACTATCGCCCCAGTAACATAAACTGCAGAACTCACTGTGGGGAAACCATTTGGCATGGAAAAGCTTGAAGTACTGACAGGCCTTGTTACTATTGGTTGGGCAGCAACCATGACAGGCTGGGGAACTCCAAGACTGCTAGGTCCCGGTTGCGGCTGCTGCATGTGTGGCGTGGCCGGCAGTTCTACCTTGGCAGCCTTTGTCGAAAACTGTGTAGCTGTTCAACCACATCATGTGCAGAAAGCATTATTTCCAAACGCCAAGAGCTTCTTCATGTATGAAGATACCTCTACTATTACCAACTCTAAAGTTTTGAAAAGTAGAGAAGAATACCTCTCTTGTTACCGACAGAGACGATCCGTCGCAAACAATCACGAAACTCGGAGAGGATTGCTTTTTCTTGTTCTGCATGCATGTGCGTTAAAAGGGATGACTTTTGCATGGGAAAGCCACCAGTGTTTGACCCTGACGGAGATGGAGGTGCAGTAAAGAGGCTGTCTTGCTCATCACACATCAGTGCTAGAGTTCCAGGAGACATGGGTCTTGGTTTGGGCCCATCTGCACCACATTCAGACTCTGTGACATCCATGTTTGTGTTTGAAGCTTCTGCTGCCAAATTTTTCTCTCCTGCTGCTTCCTCTGCAGAGTCTCGAGAATGGTTCTTGGTTTCATCATGATTCTTTGCAGCAGAAACCACACCATCCTTCAAAACTGCTGAAGTGCCGTTCTCTGTCGATGCCCCATCTGGAGCTTTAAGCTCTGATTCTGTTAAAGCATCAGAATTTTTCAGTAAGCTTCATACAAACTGGCTTTGCATATACAAACCAACACACACAAAACATTACCGGCACACACTCTTGCAGCTTCTGCAGACACAATAACCAAAAGCTTGCAAAGCTCTCGAACTGCATCTGGCTGGACTACTCCCATTAACAACGAGCTGTATCAAATTCATTTATATCATTAGCAACTACTCTAAACATGAACAAATCCATCCATGTAACTGCCATAGGGGGAAACAAACCTGTAGGAAACCTTCGATGTTGGTACAGTGGGCACAGTCCCAGGCATTCCTGATGTGTATGCATTCAATGGTGCACTACCCATCTTCATATTAGGAGGCTGCATGGAACAAAAGGTATAAGCAAGATATAGCTTGATCCTGACGAAAAGCTGTAACTACATCACTCTCAAAGTATCAGAAGCAGAGTGAATGCATATGCACCTGCGAAACATGGGGCAGTCTATGCAAAGGAGCTTGTTCCTTCAGCCCTTGTCCAACAAAAACTAGGTCATGTGTTCTCCTCTTCTTTGACAATGCTAAAGGGGAAGTGTAGGCCAGGCTCCCTGCCCCTAGAGACATCGCAGGATAAAGTGTATAGTTTAGATTTGTTGCCATGTCTCCGTGATATAAGGCCCGTCTCTCCTTGCTATTTTCATAATTTTTGCAGTCAATGCATTTGCAATTATCCGAGCAAAGGATGTTTGCCTGGAAGCACTCGCAGTATTTTTTTAAGCAACCTGACTTCTTGCAATGGCAACCTTTATTGTGCCTTCCTACAAAGGGCAACTCCCCTGCTTCATCCTTCAAGAGTCATGACAAGTAGCTGTGAGAAAATAGCTTCACAAAGCACAACAAGATTAAAAACACTTCAAATTGCCCAAAAAACTTTAAAAAAAGGATTGAAAAGATCATTATCAATGATAATACAATATGCATGAGTACTGTAGTCGGAGATGCATACAGCATCTCCTGTATGGTGCCATACGTCAAAGCTTGATGAAGCTGCCAAGGTCATTTATGATAACTATGTTTCATTTCTATTTGGTCGATATGGATGCCTCTAGTCCGGTGTATAACAAAGGCTGTCACACTAGGTTACCAGTTAGGGTTAGGGTTCTGTAGATGAATCAGCCCATGTTGTGAACCTAAATCTAAAAAGGTTCAAGAGAGGCTATTAGTGTGAGGAACAGCACCCAAAGCCGGCAACAATAGGATGCCCCCCATTAATGACAAGCACAAATTAAGGCAACTAATAAAACTAGCACCCATTAGTTGGACTACTAATTAAAAAAACACAAATTAAGGCAACTAATAAAAATAGGGTCCCTCTCTCCCCATTTAACACAATTTCCAAAATCTTTTGGAGTAGCCAGCCAAGGGAGACGGGATCGAGGATCAGCCATGCAGAGCAGTAAATTCAACCCGAACAGCAGCAATAAATGGAAATGGGTCCATATCTTCCAATGTGCAATTCAATGTATTATGTAGCGAACAGTGGGGCTATAGCATGCAACCAGTATGATGGTGTAACACACAGCAAGGCCGCCTTTACACCTTTATGTTGGAGTGAGCATAAGCAATCCATTGTAATCTTTATACAAGGAGATAAGAGCTGTAGAAAGAGAAGCTGGAGAGTCCACACCAGATTGGGTCCCAACTACCCACTCAAGGGCCCCCTCCCGCAAGCAAGAGTATTTGCTTTATTACTTTGGAGAACTTTACAATGTAGACTTTACCAAAGAAACTGACTTGATGACGGTTGATTGTGGAATGCCAAACGCAAGAACGAGGTAGACCAAACGTTGGCTGAACTATCAAGTGGTCTGAGAACAATTAAAAGCCACGTCAAGAACCAGAGTCGGCTTGTTAATAAGCTCGCGGCATGTTGAACTAAGCCCACGAATGCTGAAAATGACATTTATGCCATCGCTTTTCACATGTGCAGCTGTGGTGCTTTATGTGCTGGCTCTGACAAGCCTCTCCCGTTGAAATATCAAGCTCAACTAGTGCTACGGACACCACCTATGCAATAGCTTCTGCACTTGCAAGGGGTTCCAGATCAATGGCTGCCAAAGACGCTCCTCTGAGGCTACCGGAGCTAGCTGCCTAAGGACCAGCCTCAGGTGATCCCAAGTTCGGAGTAAACTGGCTGCAAATCTATCCTCAAAAGCTGGGCTAAGTCCGCAGGGCCCCATCTCTTTGAAGATCCATCTGGTACTCTACGGCCAAGGGCCCCCTAGACTCGGGATGCAAGCTGAAATCCGGGCCAAGAGGAAGTCCTTCCAAGGCTCACCACCGGGAAGGAGTCCTCTAACAATCACCTTGCCTAGCAAGGCACAGCTCTAAATAGCAGGGTCAATGATGCCTAAGCCCCCTCTACATCGTGGCTGAACGATCACTCTCAACGCTACCTTGGTCCTAGCGAGCCTCCCGTCACTATCGACCCACAAAAAGTTCTGGATCAACCGATGTACCTGACCAATACATGCTCGGGAGAAGGCCCAACAAGAAGTAATGTGCCACATGGTGGCAAGATGGACCTGGTTCGCCGCCACCACTCTACCAACTAGGGAGAGCCTCGCAGAATACAAAAGCTTCTTCAGAATGCTCAAAAGAAGAGGAGCGAGCTGCTGCTCCGAAGAGATATCGATCCCACCTCACATCCAAGATAGCGAACTGGAGTCCCTCGAGATCCACTGAAAAGCCTCAACTGGGCACTAAGTCAAGGCAGATGCAAAACCTACACAGAAACCACAGGACTTGTGCCAGCTGATCTGCGCTTCTCATGCGCAATAGAAGATCTTGATCGCCTCAACGAATCTTTGGAGATTCCCCATATATCTTGATAGGTAAGCTGTTGTGTCATCAGCAAACTCGGAGTCCAACAGCTCCTAATGAGTACGGAGGGGGAGATGCAATCCTTGGAGCCCCGTCTCCTGAGCTGAGAGAAAATTGCTCATGGCCTCAGTGACGAATAGAAAAAGGTAAGGTGCCAAAGGACAGCCCTGCTCAATGGAGCGAAAAAGGGGGAATCTATCGCCACGGGCTCCCTGAATGAGAACATGACTGTGAGAGGCTTAGTAAAGTCCTGAAACACCACGAATCCACTCCACGGGGAACCCCATCCGGCTCATCGTGCCCGATCCCAAGAAGGGTGATGGGTCTCCACTATCGGATCTCCAATCTGTCACCACCCTCCTTAGGAATCAAGTGTATCAAACCCTCTGAAAGCCGCTCTGGCATGGCACCTGTGGTCATAATCTCATTGAAGGTAGCTCGAAGGCCACCTTCCATGAGGTCCCAATGGCAAAGAAAGAAAGAAACTAGAAGCATGTCCGTGGGCATTTGCCCCTAGGAAGAGCCTTCAATGCCTTCGCCAGCTCCTCCATAGTGAAGGGAGTCAATAAGAAGGACCGAAGAGCGGAGGTAACCACCTCTCTCATTGGCCGCTAGACCCTCTCACGCGCGTCCATCACCGGTGGGGATAATGGGGCACCCGTGAGAAGAGATCGAAAAAATCAGTGGGGAGGCGATGGCTCTCACATGGGGGGGTCAGAAACAATAACTTCACCATGGCTACGCAACCTGCGAATACCATCTCTCCTCTTGTGGGGAGCGGATACCTCAAAGAAGTCCCCTGTGACTCTATCACCGGCCTAAGTCCAAAAGGAAGCTCTGGCATGGTACCTATACTCCACCCTCCTCTCCTCGATGGATCTAATCTCCGTATAGGCGGCAACCTCTCAATCCAAGGGCTATCAGGGGAAATCTCCTAAAGCCGTTGAAGATAAGCAAGACTCCTCCCCAGACTCCTCTCCTGCTCACGAAATCCCTCCAATCTACTCTCAGCTGCCTCTTGTAAAAAGCTGATGATCTCACCAAGGCCCCCATCGAAGGTGCATGCGGCAAATCTTGAAATAAAATCAAGTCCCACCCATATTTGCTATATTCTATTGCACATCTCGAGGTTCTGTATAAGGCTTTCCGGAATCCTAGAGCTCGCGTGCCTGTCTTGCCTCCAGGGGTCCTCTAAGGACAGAATAATCGGAGCATGATCCGAAAAAGTAATGCCCGCCAAGATGCCAATCATGCCCCCACGGCCACAAGCCCACTCATCCACATAAACTTGTCAAGTCGAGAGAGGTTGGACCCGAACCATCGACTAGAGGGTGCAGCATCTTTAAATCCCGTGAGGAGAGGCTACGTGCTGGTGAGGCAGCTATGGACCATCCCGTATAATGAAAGCGATCCTCTCTGGGCTTGCACCAGAGTCTGCTACTGGAGAAGAAGGTACAGGGGTAGGGACAGCTCCTGGTGTCAAAGGTGTATAATTTGGTGTAGAAAGGCGCACCATCAACGAAGATGGATAAACGTTCTCAGAATAGGTGAAATATTCATGAAAAATGATGCTACACTAGGGAAGAATAGCGCCCAGATAAGGATGACGTCTGAGTATAAAATAGTAATGATCCAGATCTTGTGCAGAAGTACGAACACCGATCAGCCACACATCGAACTCTCTGAGCTGAGAAGTCGGTGTGGCTATCTGAACACAGTAATGAGTGAGCTGTAAAGAGGGGGGCACACTCACTAGAACAGGGGCAGAGACCGGTGGAGAAACACGGGTAGGAGAGGGCACTATGGACTGTGAGGGTGTATCCTGTAAATAACTGAATTCATAGGTTTTCTCTGCCATAAGCCGTCAAAGAAGAGGGTAATGTGTGTCCACGTGGTCTCGGAGGTGCTCTTAAACCCGTAAAAAGTGATATTGGCCCCTAATGAGTGGAGAGCACGCAAAAGAATGAAGTGACGGGTTTCCGATATTCTAATGCTCCACATTATGTGAGATTTTAATGCCCAAGAAAATGGAAAAATCACACCTAAAGAAGATTTCCATAAATAATATTGTTGTTGTAGGAGAAGCACCAAGGAGATGGTGGTCGGCAATCATACATAAATCTGCAACAACGGGAAGCGGCTGGTCCAAGCAAAGGTACTAGACAGTAGGAAGCACACGTCCAAGAGGCTGAGGCGGCCGGACTGGAGCCATGGAGAAGGGAGGCGGCTGGTGCACTTTGAAATCGTGTGCAAGCGAAGGCTGAAAACCGCACGAATATGTGGCAGTTGGCGTCGGTTCGTGAGGGAGCCCGTAAAGGTGTGGTTTTTTCTTTTGTTTTTTTTTTTTTTTGCTTGAATACGTGACACTTAGAACCTTAGACCCAACCTTTGAGAGTGGGTATTATGTGTGTTTGTTTTTTTTTTGTTTGCTTTGATACCACTGTAAAGCTTTTACAGCTTTATTAACATGATTAAGACTTAATTAATGAACATAAGGTAAATACTGCAAGAAAAGATTGAGTGATTACATTGAGACGAGCGCCTTTCTTAAATAGAGACTGAAAAGGTACAACTGAAGAGGCACATCCCTATGAAGGGGTGTGGCTCTTGAATCAATGGTTACGTCCTTAGGACTTAAGGGTGTGTCTTTAATGAATAGACATGTTCTTTGATAGTGACCCATGTGCAAGGATGTGACCCTTCACACGTGTCGTTACAGTTAATTAGAGATTAAGAAGTAATTAGGGAGAGATTAACAGAGTTAGTCACAATCGTGACATGAGTAGCATAGTTGAAGCAACCTAAAACTTCAATGTTTTCTCCATTGACACCTATCGCAAAAGAATTTCCTTTAGGGATGACTGCAGATTGGCCCAATGATATCCAAGTGTCTATTGTCACAAGGTTATGGCTTGCTCGAGGACTAATCAATGCGCATTTGCGCTTAACATTATTTCCCACCACAGAGAAATCTAACCATAACATGATAGAATCCTCAAGCGGATCCATGAAAGTTTCAGTTTGGATTTCGACTTCAGTTCCCATTTCGGTTTCATATTCCCATTCATTTTCATCCTCTTCATGGCTCTCAGCTTTTTCAAAAAAGCCCAATGTGTACAATGGCACACTCGGTCCTTTGACAACTTTAACTGAGGTCTATTTGAAAACCTCCGAATCCTTACAGTCCTATTCTGTCACTCCTAATATCTTGGTATAACTCATGGTTAGCCTTTAAAGGTGCGAGGGTTAAAGCTATGCTAGCCTCACCACGAGAGAAAAGCTGTTACCAGCCTGGACATTTCCCAATATGAAAGGGATCTGGTGGACTCCAGGATGTCTAAATATTTGGAAAGTACAAGCTTTGGGAATGGGAGATTATCCCAGAATACAAAGGACCACACTCCTGAAATTTAGGAGAGTTGCTATTTTTGACCCAACTCCGATGGAAATTATGTTCACGTCATTACATCTGGAATTGAGAAGATACCAAGAGTTGGCAAAGTGCCTCTGACAAAATGTCTACTAGTTGGGATATTTTTAGAGGTAATGATTATGGGAGAATCAATCTCTTAGATTGGGACATGTGGCAAGAAAGTGGATCAAAGTGAGACAAGTGGCCTCACACTTGTCAGAAAGTGGATCAAAGTGACACAAGTGGCCTCACACTTGTCACTCCAGCTATTGTGTGGCTCTCCACTTCTAATCATAGCCTTCTCGTTCCATTTTCACTCATGTGAGCCCCAAATCTATAAATTGGAGCCCTCTCTCTTCAATAAGAGAGGCTCTCTTGTTGCACACTAGCCTCTACCACCGTTACAGGCTGCCCTAATGATGGCTACTCTCTTTCTCTCTCTCTTGAAGGTTGCCCATGAAGAATACCGACTGTTGGGGACTCTTTTGGAGACTTCCATCGCGAAGAAATACTGAAGGCAAGGGTATTTAATCATTTATTATGATTTCTAGCCATTGTACTTGTTGTACCAACCCTTATACCTGTTGTACCAGCTACTATACTGGCTATATCAGACCTTGTACTTGATGTACCTGCTATACCAACCACTATACCAGCTGTACCTGCTGTACTATTGTACCAACTAAATGGAGAGCTAAGCCTATTGTACCAGCTCTATTGCACGGAGACACGGAGGTATATGGATTATATTGTTGGCTCGGTATTTCTACAGCAGCCTGTGTTCCGGCTTGGTAGCCTCGTGTTGGGCTGTGTTATGGCATTTGTAGATAGATAATCCGGCATCTCCCGTGGAGAGAGTAATGCCCTCAAAGCTTGTACATGATATTATTATCCTTGGGTAATAAAATACTCCAAGGAGAAGATCGGCCCATTCCGGCCTCTATGTGGTGTCACATATGCAAGCTCCATTTTCAGCATTTGTGGATGTTTTGTCCAGCTTTTATGTTTTATGCAAAGTGATGATGGATATGTGTTAAGGTTGTGGCCATGTTTAAATGTTTTAATATGCATTGATGGTATCAACAAGTGTGTCAAAGGCCCTAGTCCCCCGGGCACCCGCCACGAGTTACAAGAGCACTCCTCGAAATAAATGAGAGACTACTTTAACTTCGTAAGGGATTCATTGAATTCCTCAGGTGCTTTTTCAACTGCATCATTCGTGTAATCTTCCTCTGATGACTCTTCTTGGCTTAATGAGTTTATTTCCATAGAGAGTACGTCTTCCTCTTGAAAGGGAAGCGATACTCCTCCGGTTTTTGTATTTTGGATGTTTTTTTAGGTTTGACATTATGAGGTTCAATATCAACCAGTGATCCTGTTTGACACTCAACAGTGATAAGCATGCTCTCCTGAGCTAGCTTTTTGCGTTCCTCATATGTCATGTGATCATGATTGTCACTATGGGATGGTCGTGCGGATTCTAGTTTCTTGATTAGACTGTGAGGTGTACTGAGTGACGAGTCAGAACTTGTTTCGTCCTCACTAAGTGACATACTAGAACTTATTCCATATTCTGACTTTCTTTGGATCCTCAGGTTTTCATTATGTTTGCCCATGCGACGAGAACGAACTTTCTTTCGGGCTTTTGTATCATGTGTCGTACATGTGGGTTTTGTGGTTTGAGGGGTAGCCTTTGAGATGGATACAATTGCATTATGTGTAGCTTCTAGCTCTTTTGGAATTAGGTCCTCCATAGGCTCCTTTCTCTTGTCTTTTAATTCAACCTTGGTTTCGACAATTTATTGGCCCTTGTTTTTCTTTGGTTTAGAAGGTTTTGCATCCTCTTTTGATTTCTGTTTGAAAACATGCTCTTCTACCCATTTCGAAGTGTGTTCTTTTGCATTCTTTTTTATTGTTTCTCATGCCTTGGCTTGCAAGCATGTAAGCACATTCAAGGATACCGTAGACAATTGCATGTTTTGTACACTCAAAAAGTTAAGAGTTGTATTTTGTGAGACAGGTCGCATTGAAGCAACTCGCCTTGGATAATCTTGGAATATGTGATCGATGCCACATCGTTCACATATGGATTGCAAAGTTTCAGTGACTATAGGCATGGAGGTATTCCAAACCGTACAATCTGCCACTTTGTGCGATCCATGACAATAGAAACATTGAAGTGTTTGCTTAACTGCTTCCTGAGCACTTTCTACCCTTTGGACTGTTTCTATTTGAGGCAAAGACGGTTGTGGTATTGATATAACTATAGGTGAATCGGGACATTGAGTTGTGTCGTGACCCAAGGTTTTACAACGTATGCAGTACAAAAAGATAAGCCTAGGATACGCGCATTGGAGATTGAGATGGACGTAGTGATGGCAATAAACACAAGACATTTTGCCCATCACTTTGAGAGGCATTACGGATGTTTGGTTTTAAGGGAGGTTATCCTCTCTCTAACAGTTTGATTCAATGCTTTGAAGCAAGGCTGTGTAGAATTCAGGGAATGACAATTCCGAAATCAATTTTTCATTAGCCTTAGACTTCACTGGGTTTAGATGAGAACCATCACATATCGTGATTATCCTCCATCATGTTGTCATCTAAACGAATAGCTTCTTTACAACATTGATTGTTAACCCATTCCTAGGGTTAACAAGAACTATCACCATTATCTTACATCAAGGATTCAAGGTTGATACACCAAAGGATCATACATTCAAAGCAATAGTTTCGAAATCTACAACTTAGACGGGTATCCGTAATGGTGTGACAGAGTATTTATAGTGATTCCCGCTTCAAGAGCGTGTGGTAGCATGTAGGATGAAGTCCCAAGTGATGTACTTCATGAATATATTATGAGAGTAATCATTGTAATAGCATTAGGCCTCTTATGAGCCTAAAGTGTCGACCGACCACAGTTTAAGTGAGTGTGAACACTTATGGCCATGTATATAAGTGAATTTCTCTCATAATACAATATACTCTCCCATTGTGCAATAGAGTCTTGCTCTTGCTAATCTCTCTCTAATGCATGCTAGTAAGTGTGTGTGAGTGATGTGAGGTGAGAAGAGGAACAAGTACCCGTAGTGCAACGCGGCAGTGTGACAATGCTCTCAAGAGACAACGGTGAAATTGCTTCTCAAGGAGTTATTAGATGCTCCACACGTATGCAGGTACAACCAGCCAAGTGCTATTCAGATTTTGCAGCAGGTACATCAGGTGCTATACTTACAGATTCAGTACATGGGCAGCAAGTACAGGCTAGTTCAGAGCAGGCAGGTACAGTTTTCAGCAATGAACTGTGTTGTTGTAGGCAAACTCTACAAGTGGAAGATACTTCTCCCATGCAGTCTTTTGATCTGCCACATAACACTTCAACAAATCCAACACGGCTGAATTTGCAACTTCACTTTGGCCATCCGTTTAGGGATGATAAGCTGATAAAAACTCAAGTTTAGTGCCCATGTTATCAAATAAAGCCCTCCAGAAGAGGCTCGTAGTCCTGGGATCTCTATCCCCAACAATGGACTTAGGTATACCATGATGCTTGAAGATGTTAGCAAGAAAAAGCTTCACCATATGATCAACTTTAATGGTTTTCTTGACGGGCAAGAAGTGAGCTTGCTTGCTAAACTTGTCCACAATGGTCCAAATAGCATCATTCCCATGCTGGGATCTAGGCGAGTCCATAATAAAGTGCATAGTAATACTTTCCCATAGCTGCGAGAGAATAGGCAATGGCTAAAGAAAACCTAGAGGCTTTTGCCTATCAAATTTTACCTTTTAGCAAGTAAGACATGCATGTACATATGCCTCAATGTCTTTACGCATGCTTGGCCAAAAGAAATATCTCTCAATCATGCATGTAGTAGGCATGATAACCAACATAAGGTGGAACGTGACATTCTTCCATAACCTTTGGACACATATCCTTCACTACATATAAGCAATTATCCTTCATAAGATAATCCTCCTTAATCACATAAGAGACATGTGAGTGACCAGCCATCAAATCAGTCCATATATGGCAAAAATCAGCATCCAAATGATACAAATCTCGCATGGTAGATAAGTCCCCATGAGAGACCACTGAAACTGCAGCCACATAAGGCCTCTTGGACAATGCAGCTGCCCCACTACATTCTTCTTTCCCAGAGTATGTACAATCTAAAAATGAAACATGAAAAGAAAGTTTGCCATTCTCATTTGCTTCTCCAAAAGCTTTGTTTGAGATAGAAAGTATCTCAAGCTTTGATGATCTGTCTTGACTACAAATTCAGTCCCAAGAAGATAATGTTTCCATATCTTTAAGGCATGAATTACAGCCAAGAGCTCTTTCTCATAGATATCCATATGAAGCTCGGCATCATGCAATCGACGGCTCTCATATGCAACTGCATGACCTTCTTGATTTAGGACAACCCCTACACAATCGCCACAAGCATCACATTCCACTATGAATGACCTTTGCAAGTCGGAAACAATCAATACGGGTCCACATACGATAGCATTCTTAAGTTGCAAGAAGGCATCCTGCTCCTTTGGGGTCCATTTAAATGTGGCTTTCTTCTTCGTGAGATCATGTAGAGGCGTAGCAATCATGGCAAAATGCCTTATGAAGCGCCTATAATATGAACATAAACCCAAAAAACTACGTACTTGATGTACATTTTGCAACCAAGGCCAATTCCGAATGGTTTCAATCTTGGCAAGATCCATTCTTACACCATCCTTGGATACAATGTGACCCAAATAGTGTATCTCTGAAAAAAAGAACTCACTTTTCTTGGCATTAATGAAGAGTTTATGCTTCCGCAACTCTTCAAACACTGTGGCCAAATGAGTCCTATGCTCCTGCTCATTCTTGGAGAAAACCAAGATGTCATCAAAGAATACACCTGTGAATTTTCGATGGGATCAGAATATTCTATCCATCATACGATTGAATGTGGCTGGGGCATTGGTGAGACCAAAAGACATCACCAAAAATTCATACAATCCAAAAGCTGTCCTGAATGCAGTTTTGTGGACATCTTGTGGCACCACTCGTATCTGGTGATAACCACTCTTCAAATCAATACGGCTGAAACAAGCCGAGCCATCAAGCTTATCCAGAATGTCATCAATACACGGGATTGGAAATCTATTCTTGATGGTGAGCTTATTTAGAGCTCTATACTCCACACACATGCGGAATGACCCATCTTTCTTTTGAACAAGAAGCATGGGAGAGCAATAAGGTGAGGAACTTGGCTGAACCAAACCTTTCTCCAAAAGCTCATTAACCTGCTTCATGATCTCTTCTTGTTGTGCGGCACTCACACGATATGTAGGTTTGTTAGGTGGAGAACTACCTGGTACAAGATCTATGCGATGATCCTCGGACCTTTGAGAAGGTAATGCTCCTGGCAATGCATCAGCAAAACAATCTTTGTATGCATGAAGAAAATTCAACCTATCCTAAGTCAAAACATCCACATTTTCATGACTTGGTTCAATGCTATCACGAACAAAAACCAAGTACGTAGAAAGACTCTTTTTCATTGCTTTATTAATTTAGATGTGAGATACAACTGGGATAGAATCCCCTTCCTTGTTGCCAGCATCAATAACATGCATGCGGCCTCTATGCATAAAGGAAATCCGGTTTGTCTTGTACTCTTTGCAGGGCTCAAGCCTATGATGCCATGGCTTGCCAAACAATACATCACATCCATTAAGTGGGACAACCGCTCATGATCAAGATAACCCTGAATATGTATGCGCAACTTCCCAATAAGTGGGGCAACCTGCATCTCTTTACCAACAAAGGTAGCTTTTGCTTCAATTTGAGGCCCCATGTCCTCAACCTCAATACCCAAGGCGACTGCCATCTGAATAGAGATGAAGTTATCTGTTGCACAATCATCAAACATAAAAAGAGCGGGCTGATCCTTGATTTGACCCCATGCGTTGCATACCATCCTCTCTTTTCCATCATGCTTTGTGTTTCCCTGCACATCGGGAACTGCATGCACATTTACCTTGGGTTGTTTGTCCTCATGCTTTGGTTTGCGGTTGGGGCATTGGCTAAACATATGCTCTTTGCTGCCACAAGAAAAGCATTTCCCCTCCTTTGCATATTGCTCCCTTTGCTCGGGGGTCAAGCCAAATTTGTTCTTCTTTGGCCCATGATCCTTGATGGGGTATTTTCAGCTTTACCTCCCTTCTGGACATCCCGAAAGCTCTTTTTAGGTGGCTGTCCACCTTTTTGCAGGTTTAGGACAGCCTTCTCTTTGCCCTTAGAACCCCCTTGATCTTGCTTAATTTTGAGCAGCAATTGCTCCGTAGCAAGAGCAAAGGCTATAAGCTGTTGCAGAGTGTGTTTCAAGTGCAATTCAATGCCCGAACGATAAGCTGGTTGCAATCCGAAGCAAAACTTCCTCTTTCTTTCATCCTCGGAGAGTTGCATAAAGGGAGTTACCTCAAGCAACACTTTCCAAAACTTATTGACATACTGCTGCACACTTTCATTATCTTTTTGCTCAAGTCTATCCCACTTTTGGGTGAGAGTTTGCTCCACATTAGGAGGCAAGAATTAGGCATAAAATCTGTCCTTAAACTCTTTCCAAGTGCAAATGGAATCTTTGGCGATCTTTTCAGTGATCCACCAATAGACAGCTATCCCCTTCAAGAACATGCTTGCATGACTAATTTTGGACTTCTCAGTGAAGTCCTCATCACTAAAAGCAATATCAAACTGGGCCACAAAAGCTAGCACCTTAGAGGCATCATACTCTCCATGAAAGGCATCAAATTTCACGGACTTGTCTCCTACCTTCAACTCCTTAAGCTTCTTGGGATGTGATACATATTCTTCTCTTTTTCTCTTCCCCTTATCCAATAGGCCAGCTTTCTCTGCATGGGCTTCATGGGCAACCAAAGATGTTTCAAAAGGCACAGTGGCATGTGCATTATGAATATGTGGCCCCGATGCATGTGACCTCCCCAAATGATGCAATGTCTCACTACGAGACAACTCAATGGGCAAAGTCTTTCGGCTTGCATGCCGACCACTGTCCCCATGATGTACATTCTTGGAATCCAAATGGCCTTGAGCATGCATAAATCTGTTTCCTCTTGTGCCCTGAGGAGTGGATGCATGGCGGGAGGTGACCGAAACTTCTTCTTTATGCAAGTATGATCTCAACCTTTGAGATGTTGGGTCTCCATGCTGCAAACGGGGTGGATTCTTGAACATAAGCTGTCCATCCTCTCCCTCTTTAAGGTCACCCTTGCGGATAAGATAAGAGAGTGCCAGCTCCCTTGGCTTCTTGCCCATTTCTCGAGCCATAGACTCAAAAGTCATGTCCACCATAGCATCAGCTTTCTTGAATTCTATGACACTTTGTACGTGAGGATCTTCATGCAAGAATTTCAGCTCTTGCTCTTTTGCCTGCAAGAGCCTCTTCATGTGCTCCAACTCAGCCCTCAATGCATTGGGCTCTTCCTCGTGCATGGGTTCTTTACCACGTGATGGCTGTCCCATGTATGCACTGTCATAGACTCTCTCAAGAGGCTTATGCCTTCCATGCAATGCATCGGAATCCCGTGAAGCACTTGATTGGCCCCTCGAATTCGGCACTTCCAATGGGTTGCCCTGGCTGTCCATTAAATTAAGTGTGCGTGCTTGCTTCCGATCTCAAAACTCCGTGTCTCCTCTTGAGAAAGAGAGACGATCGGGCTCTGATACCAATGTGACTACTCCCTACAGGAGGCCTACAGATTGGAAGACAATATACACATATTTAGAACACTTAATTTAACTGTTATTATTAAAAAATGGAAACAACATCAGCAACACAAATACTCGAAATACTGAAAATACAAATGTCACCAGCACTGGGGCTGGAAAGGGCCGGCCCTCCCCTCAATACTTTTTGTATTTCTTGGAGTATTTATATTTGTACAAGTGTCACGGGCCTAACAGGCCAGATTTCTCCACAAGGGAGTGAAAACAACCAAATAAAACTAGTTCAAGTCGATGAAGAGGTGCTGGTCAGAGAAGCCCCAAATCACAGGCTCATTCCCACCTTCACTGGGTGGACACCTGCCTTTCACTGGTCTTCCCAGACCGTGCACCAACAAGCACGCCCGTACTAACGCAAGCCAAGGGGTACACCACGGAGGGAGCATGGCCTGGTTCTCCCCAATGAGCTTTGCTCCCAATTTCCCTGGTGAGTCAAACCTTCACTGGCTCTCAGAAGCTCTGAGAATGCGGTTAACAACACCACACAGGGAAATATACTGACCACACCAGGAAGAACATTCCTGAGCATGGTCAGCATATACATGCTTTGCTCCTGCACTACACAACTTAAAGAATTCTCTGAATTTAAATTAACAAATTTCAAAATTACACAAATGAGAAAACATGAGGGCACCTGGTACGGTGAGGACAATCCAGGTACAAAACAGGTACAATTTGTAGCAGGTACAATCAAGCACATCAGGTACAGCCAAATAGTATGCAAGTACTGTACTTGCAACAGGTTCAACAAGTATATTAAATGCTTCACACGTGTGCAAGTACAACCAGCCAAGTACTATGCAAGTACTGTACTTGCAATAGGTACAACAGATACATTAAATGCTTCACACGTGTGCAGGTACAACCAGCCAAGTACTATGCAGGTACAGTAGGTATATTAGATGCTCCACACGTGTGCAGGTACAACCAGCCAAGTGCTATTCAGATTTTGCAGTAGGTACATCAGGTGCTGTACTTGCAGATTTAGTACATGGGCAGCAAGTACAGGCTGGTTCAGAGCAGGCAGGTACAGTTTTCAGCAGCCTTACAGCACACGTGTGCAGGTGGGAGGCAGGTACAGCAAGTACTTCATTCAAGTGGGCAGCAGGCGAGTACAAAAAATGGAGTAGAATACCAGGCAAGGAGAGAGCAGAGCAGGCGATGGTGGAGAGAAAAAATTCAGCCACCGCCCACGTGGGGCATAAAATATTAATATTTCATGCAATACTTTTTTTGAAGGTTATAAAGCCTTAAAACCAATTTAATACTATGGGCACCATCAAAAGAAAATGTCCAGCCCCTTTTTAAAATGTGTGTGAAAGTTAAACATTAGCTTATAAACATTAAAGTTAACCATAGTTTATGGATTTTACCTTTTAAAAAGGCCAAAATGAAAATACTTACCACCTGTTCACACGCCACACCACCAAATCAGCAAACAGCATTCCACGGTACACTAGGGGCGTCCCCATCCAGTGTACTGGCACTGCATAATAGGCAGACACACGCAAACAAGTCATGCAAAAACAAATTTATGCATGCAGGCTCCCGTCCATGTGACACCATAAAACTGGCCCTTTCACATGGGACACTGGCTTGGCCCCATGTGAACTTGGCACAAATCTGGCCGCTCTATGGAGTGACAGTCCCATAGAAGTGGCTCCTGAAATGGAGATGGACCAAATGGCCTGGCCCCATGTGAACATGGCACAAATCTGGCCGCTCTATGGAGTGACAGTCCCATAGAAGTGGCTCCATAAATGGAGATGGACCAAATGGTGACACTCTCCTCTCTTACAGGCACTTAGATCGGTGACTTGTGGCACTTTCGGTTTGGCCACTTGAATGTGGATGCGTTGCAGCGAGCTTTCCAGGACCATATGGTGGTTGGCTTGCCAGCTATTGGCAGCAGGCAAGGACGTTGTAGTTCTTGCATTCGTGGTAAGCAGCACAGGGAATCTTTTCCGAAGCAGGCTTCCAAGCGGACTTCAAAACCATTGGAGTTGGTACACACCGACTTGTGTGGACCTATGGAGACCCCATCCTTGGGAGGTTCTTTGTATTTTATGCTGCTTGTTGATGATTGTAGCATATTCACATGGGTTTATTTCCTTTTCCAAAAGGACCAAGCTTTTGTTTGGTTCACGGAGTGACATGTGATGGTGGAGAAAGAGTCTGGCTTGTAGATAAAGACTCTTCGGGCTAACAAAGGAGGAGAGTTTTCTTCCAATGCATTTGTGCGGTTTTGTGCAGAACATGGCATCGAGCGAGAGCTGGCCAATACAGGTTGGCCTTCAAACAATGGAATGGTTGAGCGTAAGAACCGGACTGTGGTGGAGATGGCGAGGACGATGTTGGAGCATCGTGATCTTCCTCGTCCACTTTGGGGAGAGGCCGTGGCTACGACTGTCCATATCCTCAACCGATCTCCGACGACTTCAGTACTGAACATGACTCCCTTTGAGGCTTATTTTGGAAGGAAACCAAATGTCTCCCATTTCCGTGTGTTTGGGAGTGATGCATATGTTCACATTCCAAAGAAGTAGAAGGGGAAGCACATCCTTTGGGAGTCAAGTGTTACAGAGCTTCCCTCCGAGTGGACCACAGAGGACGGACCTCGAAGATCGCGCAGAGTTCGTGACAAAAGTCATTCAACGGAGCTCTTATAGGTAAACTATGCTTTGATGTCTCGTATCATGCGGGACAAAGATCCCACTTCCGTAAAGGAAGCCCTTGCACAAGATACTTGGAGGAAAGCTATGTAGGTGGAACTGGATGCCATGAAGAAGAATAAAACTTGGGAGTTGGATCTGAGGCCGTCAAAACGGTCAATCATTGGTGTCAAGTGGGTCTTTAAGACCAAGTTTACGTCAGATGGGTCAATGGACAAACACAAAGCCAGACTTGTGGCTAAGGGTCATGCTTAGCGGCCTGGCATCGACTATGAGGATACCTTTGCACCGCCAACGAGGATGACCATGATTCGGACCGTTCTTGCCCTTGCCTCTTCTCAACGGTGGCCTGTATATCAAATGGATGTGAAATCCTTGTTCCTTAATGGTGACCTGCAGGAGGTGTATGTTGAGGAGCCTCCAGGCTTTTGAGGTTCCAAGATCAAAGGGAATGGTTTACAGATTGCGGAAGGCCTTGTATGGTCTTAAACAAGCTCCCAGGGCTTGGAATCAAAAGATTGATTCCTTCTTTCTACGGACTGGATTTCAAAGATCAATTGCAGATCCTAACTTGTATCCCTTTCGGGAACGCGGCATGGTCACGTTGGTCATCTTTTATGTGGATGACCTCATTCTCACTGGCGGTCATGTGGAGCACATTGCAGTGACGAAGGCTGCCTTGTCAAAGGACTTTGAGATGACCGACTTGGGCTTACTCCACTTCTTCTTGGGATTGGAGATCTGGCAGACCCAGAGGGTTTTCTTTGTCTCTCAGCAGCGGTATGTCCATGAGTTGCTTGAGGCCTTTGGGATGGAGAACTGCAAGCCTATCACGTCACCGATGGACCCGAACACGAAGCTTACAGTGAATGATCCTTGTGAGCCAGTTGATGCCTCTCTGTATAGAAAGCTGGTTGGTTCATTGATCTGGTTGCTGAACACCAGATTGGACTTGAGCTTTCCTGTGGGGCTGTTGAGCTCGTTCATGCAGACGCCTTTGAAGTCTCACTGGGACGCAGGATTGCGGATCTTACAGTATTTGCAGGGTATGAAGGATCTTGGACTTTTCTATGACACTGGAGGGGAAACGAAGGACTGAGTCCGACCCCAAGGCTGAGGTGACTCAGATTGGGGAGGAGATCCAGACACGAGGAGATCTACATCAAGCTACAGTTTTACCCTCGGCTCAGGAGCTGTTTCATGGAGCAACAAGAGGCAACCAACTATTGCCTTGTCGTCTATAGAGGCAAAGTACCGGGCTGCTTGTGGTGCTACTTGCGAGGTTGTGTGGCTACGGAGGTTGCTTGGCGAGATTGGGTTTTCACAAAAGGAGCCCATGGTCATCCAGTCCGATAATCAGAGTTGTATCGCTATTGCTCGGAACCCGGTCTTCCATGCCCGGACCAAGCACATAGAGATACAATATCACTTTGTTCATGAGAAGATCTTGGCTGGTG
Organism: Cibotium barometz; assembly: GCF_041138505.1. Taxonomy (NCBI): domain Eukaryota; kingdom Viridiplantae; phylum Streptophyta; class Polypodiopsida; order Cyatheales; family Cibotiaceae; genus Cibotium; species Cibotium barometz. The sequence goes on from NC_141105.1 coordinate 28,009,868, forward strand.
ACATCTTGCTTCTTTATTGTTCGACGAAGAACAATGCGGCGGACCTCTTCATGAAGTCTCTACCTCAGACTATGCTCCGGCAACACTCCAGCTCACTGGGTTGGTTCCACATCCAGGAGCTGAGAGGGGGTGTTAGCAGTCATCTCCTGTCTGTACATTACACCAAGGCCTCTGTTGTGGGTGTGCCCGCCCGTTTTCGGTGTCTCCCCATTTTTCCTCACTCTCCTTGTATTTTTCCATTTTTTTATGAGGTGTGGAGGGCTAACGGTTGTCTTCTTTTGCTGGCCGACTGAGAGTTGCTACCTGACTTGTCTTCAGGAAATCTGGCCAACTGCACGCACCTGGCCAACCAAGGCTTTTGCTAGTCGTGAGCATTCTACGTGCTAGTCGTGAGCACATACTACTGTGTCGGCTTGTTTTAGACTGGCCAACCAGCAGCCTGCGGCCATATAAAATGGCCCCTTGCCCCCCACACTCTCAAGTTGTGGATCCGGGATTTTCTTGTTTGTATATAACAGAGTTACACAGCTTCTCTCCCTCTCTTTCATCTACGTTTTGCTCTCTACAACAGTTGTCTTCATTTCCGTTGTGCATTCTGACAAATACTCCAACACCTATTCTGCAAGGGTCCCCACTAGGGAACCAACAACAAGGCACTGGTACGAATTGGCCTAGATCTTCTCAGTGGTGGCGAACCACTGGTCAAGTCACTCAAGGACCACTCCCCCAGTCAGTTTCCTTTGCCACCCCGAAAGAGATGTCTGATTGGTCATCACTTACACCACATCCCGACCCCTCGGCCAATGTCGCTCAAGCCACATCTGAGGTTGACTCTAGCCACTCTTCCGAATGGAAGAAGAAACAACGGGCTAGACGAGGCAATCCACGTGTGGAAGCTTCTGCCCTCGTTCAGATCTATCAAATTATCAATTACCTGATGTGGCCATCATCGAAGCCCACCCAACTCTTCCCTGTGGCCATCCGGTCACTTGGATAGTTGACAATGGAGCTACGCACCATATGGCACGCAATGCCAACATTTTCATCTCTTAGCGTCTTGCAAGGGTGAAGTTCGATGTGGCAACAATACACTGATGCCCATTAAATCTATTGCCATCATCTTATTTGACACAAACACAAGCTCCAACCAGGCAACCTTGGACAATGTCTATCTTGTTCCTCACTTGGGCCTCAACTTACTTTCTGTATCCCAACTGACCCAACTCGATCGTGGAGTTTACTTCAACAAGCGAGTTGTCGAGATTATTGATGAGACTACTAGTCTTGTTGTTGCCCGAGGTCAAGCACTGAAGGATGGCTTATACCAGATGTCTACTTTTTTTTTATCTGAGCCATCTTCCGACGGTTCTAAGTTTCATCGGGTTTGTGCCTATGTGACCAGAGCTCCTTCGGACACTGAACGACTATGGCACTATCGCTATGGTCACCTGCCCTATGAGACACTCTATGAGTTATCTAGAGACCAGTTGGTTGAAGGCATACCCCGCCTCAAACTGACAAAGGATGTCTGCCAACCATGCCAAATGGGTAAGCAGTATCGTATACCGTTCCCACATCATGCTACTCATCGTGCTCAAGGTATCCTCAAGTTGATTCACTTGGACTTGAGTAGACAATCCCCAACCCCCTCCTTAAATACTACATTCTGATTGTAGATGACTATTCGAGGTACATGTGGGTGTATTTCCTGATGCATAAATCAAATGCCTTCCAATACTTTACCACATGGGTTCGATTAGTCACTAACCAAATGGGCGTCTCAATTGGGATTGCTCGCAATGATAATGGTGGTGACTTTATCTCCCATCAATTTGCTGAGTTATTACAAGAACAGGGCATTCAACACCAACTCACCTCTACCAACTCCCCCTCACAAATGGATTGGTCAAGTGCAAGAACCGAACCGTTATGGATATGGCACAATCCATGCTCTTTGCAGCAAAGCTGCTTGAACGCCCTTGGTCAAAATTGGTAAACATTGCGGTGTACCTTTTGAACCGTTTCCCCACGGTTGTTGTCCCTCACAGGACCCCGTTTTTATGGCGAAAACCCGATCGTTTCCCATCTCCGTGTCTTTGGGTGTCGTACTTGCACACACCCAAATGACACAAGGAGCAAGCTTGAGCCAAGGAATGAGTTGCTCATTTTTGTGGGCTACTCTTCTGAATCAAAGGCCTACAAAGTCTTTGATTCAAGATCGAACAAAGTCTTCATTCGTCGAGACATTGTCTTTGATGAGCGGGACTTACTTCGCCTTCCACTACCCATACCACCCAATCAAGATTCTCCGACTGTGCCACATGAACCCAATCAGTCGACTATTACTCCGCCACTTGAGGAGCCTTCCTCCTCCCGACAACCACCCAGGGACCCTTTACCCCGCTGGCACCAACAGACCATGCGGGATTGAGGCATGCTTCCCCGCAATACCCCTTGGGCAGTCCTTGTCAATCCACCTGGCTCACTCCTCGTGCCTCATTTGCCTCTGTGTTTTCAGCAGACTATGTGGCACATGATGAGCTAACGTCGTGGAAAGAGGCAATCAACAAGCCACCAGCCTGGAAACAGGCTATGGAACAAGAGCTTGAAAGCATTGACCGTAATGGCATGTGGTCCCTTGTGGATCGCCCTCGTCATAAGAAGGTCATTGAAACCAAATGGATCTTTCGCACCAAATTTAAAGCCGATGGTACCTTGGACAAGTACAAAGCCTTGTAGTGCAAGGCTTTCGCCGGAACGAAGGCATTGACTTCGACGAGACCTTCATACCTTCAGCTCGAATGACAACAATCCGTCTCTTACTCAATCTGGCTACACACCACAAATAGCCAATCTACCACATCAATGTCAGTGCCGTCCTAAATGACATTCTCAAGGAGGAAGTCTATGTTGACAAACCTCCGAGCTTCCCACTCCCCGGACATGAGGACAAAGTCTTCTACATGTATAAAGCCCTTTACGGGCTTAAGCAAGCCCCCCAAGAGTGGTATCATCGCATCGACAAATTTTTACGCAGCCAAGGTTGTCAACCATCTCAGTGTGATCCCAATATTTATATCCACACAAATCAATCAAGGGATGGTTTGCTACCTAGTGCTGTATGTCGATGATCTAATCATCTCTGGTTCAAATCAAGCCAAAGTGGCTGATATCATGGCACAGCTAAGACAAACATTTGAGATGACTGATCTCGGTCTTCTCTCATATTTCCTTGGCATGGAGGTGGTCCAACATCCTCATGGTATTTTTGTGTCACAACAAAAGTATTGTCTTCAACTCTTTACATCCTATTTTCCTAATGGTGCTATCCATGTGGCTACCCCCTGGATCCAACCATCAAACTTTCAAAGGAAGAGGACTCACTGCCACATGAAGAGCGAGCCTACCGCCAAGTGGTTGGGAAACTCATATGGCTCACAAACTCTAGACCTGACATTTCCTATTGCACATCCATCTTAAGTCAGTATTTCAATGCTCCGAAGGAGCCACATTGGAGTTCAGCGAGCGATGAGGGTTGTTCACTACTAGTAGTGGATACCTATATGTTTGGACTTCACTACAGTCGTGGGAATCACCATGCATGGTTACGCGGACTCTGGCTAGGCCGATGATACTGATTCCTAGCGTTCTCATGGTGGTTATTTGTACTCACCCGGATCTGGCCCTTTCTCTTGGTCTAGCAAGAAGCAAGATACCATTGCAAGTTTTTCAGCTAAGGCCGAGTACCGGGCCCTCTATGACGCCACCACCATGGTTGTCACGGTACGAAAATACGATACCGTACGATACGATACCGTACGGGAATTTTTGGTACGATATGAAATTTTCGGATACCGTACGATAAAATACGGTTTTTATTTTTTACACTTACAAGCTATGGAGCTTCAAGCTTGAATGTGAGGGAAGGTTGGGAGGGGAGGAGTCTACAGTGCTTGAGAAACCAGTACATGGATATGTGTCTCTCCCGGTTGGATCTCCCGATTGTCTCCAAAAAAGAACCTGGATGGGTAATGCAATACCAAAGGTCTCCCAGTGTAGCGTTTATGACTAAGGGACCGTCCTTGCACAAATACGAGGAGTGCATCTAGGGTGATAAGTTTAGGGACTCCTCTCTAGATCAAAATGGCCATGTCCAAATGTTCTCCCTCGTGCATAACTTGAGAATCTAATTGTCTAGCCTACCTATACCAGGGATCCCCAAGTGATGTAGCAAGATTCTCTCATCCTACCAATCAAGTGTACACTACCAGTCTATCTCGCCAGATTTTTTAGGTCTCTCCACAACCCCATATGGAATACTGAGTGGACACGAAAGTTGCGAAGTATTGCGAGCATTTGGGATCTTCGTAAAGCAAGGTTTCTATTTTTTTTTTTAGCATTTGAAAAAAAAATTTCAAGGAAAAAAATTTTTGGGAAAAAAAAAACCCCCCAACTCGTACCGTACGACTCGTACGTACGAACCTGTTCGTACGCGTACGAGAAACAACTATGGCCACCACTAAGGCTATGTATCTCCGTCGGCCTCTTGAGGACATGCACATTCCCATTGACACCACTTCTACCATCTTCATCAACGGTCAAAGTGCAATTACCCTTGCCAGCAATCCTATTTTTTAACAGTACCAAGCATGTTGGTGTCCATTTTCATTTTACCAAGGAACAAGTTGAGCTTGGTACCATCAAGCTCCAGTACATTCCTACGGCAAACAACCATGCCGACATCCTTACAAAGTCCGTCAACCGGCCCATCCTCGAGCGTCTTCGCGAGCAGATCGGCATCAGTTCTCCACCATCACGCTTAGCATCTTGAGAGGGGGACCATCCTCTCCATTCAAATTATTTATCATTGTTTTTACGGACACATGAGTTAGTGAAATCCCCATGAGGACACTGCTCGTATGAAAACCCACTGCATAGCATTTACCATCTTGCATACTCTTTGCATAGCATTCTGTTTTTTGTGTTTGGGACGCATGTATGAATGAAAACCCAAAATGGGCATTCATGCATGTGAAAACCTCTTGCATTGTTGCATTGATCCAGTACAGCCCAAACTCAAAAGACTCTACAAAAGATGAAGAGCACATGATCTACACCCACAACAACCAACCTTACCCAAAGCCAAATACTTCTTCATGTTCCTCTTCACCCACTTACCATCCTCCTCATCTTCTCTCATGGTCTCCTTTTGGCATGAGAGGGGGTGTGTGAAAATATGTCCAAAATGGCAATTGACCAGCCCAAAAAGAGTATTTATTAGACATATTATGTCTTGTGCTACTGGCCAACAACCTTTCTCTAGGCCAACCAACAACCCCTTCCACATATATAAGCAACACTTCATAAATCAGCACAACAAGCACAACATAATAAGGCAGAATCCACGAGGCTTGAGCGAGATTCTCACAGGCAGGGAAGCGCTTCTGTCACATGCACCTTGCACTCAGTGCATGGTGACAAGATGGCTCATCATCAACAGTGCAACAGTTGTACATTATTAGAACCCAGTAGGATGATAATTGTCGTACGACGTGACCCCATTGTACATCCTCAGTCCAGGATAAGTCAAGCACGAGCTACGTAGGTCATTCCTCAACCTTAGCGGGTCAGTCAGTCAGTCAAGTCCCTTAACCCACTTGGAGAGAATCATTTTCAGATGGAACAACAAAGGAGAGAGGATGAGGCCCGAAGGAAAAGAGAAAAAGCAGAAAGACGGGACTATGAGGAAGCCCAACGCAGGATCAACGAAGACCGGCGTCAGCCCGGCTGAACTCGCCGCTCGGGAACACCAACGTGAGCTTGATCGAGAACGTATGTTACTTGAGCACCAACGGGAAAAGGAGGCCATACACTTGAGGTATCAGCAGCTCTCCTCAGTCTCCCCAATCATAGGTGTCACCAACAAACAGTCCGCAGCAGCATCAACCACCATCATTCGCAGTCAACCAAACTTCAGTAAGTATGATGGTAAGTGTGATCATTCATCAATTAATCAATTTATTCATCAGTTTAATGCTCATTTTCCATTAGCTAGGATCACAGACCCACAAGACAAAGTCCACTTAGCGGCTCCCCATCTCACTGGTGAGGTAGTCACTTGGTGGCAGCATTGGTCTAGTATTCATATAGACCAGGCCACATGTGTCACAGCCTTTGACTGGGACATCTTTGTCGATGACCTGAAGACCAGATTTCTCCCGCCCCAGTACATGACCGGTCTGAAAGACGAGTTCTATGGACTCAAACAAAACGGATCCCCAGTGCTTCAGTTTTCCGCTAAGGTTATTACTTTAGCACAACAGTTAGGGTTATCTGAGCAGGCTAAGATGGAGCAATTCATTCGTATATTGGACTCTAGCATTCGGTTCACAGTTCATAACTTTGAGCCAAGTACATATGACCGGGCTCTGACTCTCTCTCAAAATGAAGAAATGAAGCTTAACGGCGGCAAGCCCAAGCAGTCATCTCAGTCCAGTACCAAACCCCAGCAACAGCAATCAGCTACACAGATAGGGAAAGGTAACGCGTCTTCTAAAGATGCTAAGAAGGACAGCAGTAATAGCTCCAGTTCAAGGGGTAAGAAAGATAAAGAACCTAAGAAAACCCCTGATGAAAAGGCTACAGCAAGCATGACTGGAGGTTATCTTCCTCCAGAAGAGGAGCAAAGGAAGTACCAGTCAAAAAATAGATGTTTTTTCTGTCATATTATAGAGCATGGTAAGAAGGATTGCCACAAATGGCAAGCGGCACAAGCCGCCAAAACTCCTTCTGCCACAGTTGCCACAACCTCCCCAGCTCCTCCAACCCTGCCTACTATCTCAAATGCAGTTAAACTTTTACCTTCCATGCATCCTATGCTATTCGTGGTATTTGATGCTAAGCAGGAGGGTGAGAGCGATGCTGCTCAGAAGAGCCTCATCCGAGCTTATGGCTCTGCCCAGGGCCGACAGTTTGTAGTCCTTTTCGATATGGGTAGTTCTAAAGACGCCATCTCTCCCCAGTTGGCTAGTAAATTGAACTGCACATTAGTCCCATATCATCTGGATGTGGACGGGTTTACACCTGGTCTTCGCACCCACATTTCCCAGAAGGCATAGCAATTTGCCTTTGAAGTTCAGAAGGCCTCATTTCAACGAGATTTCATCGTCTCACCTCTGTTGGGGTGTGACATGATCTTAGGAATACAGTGGTTCCGTCAGTATGAGCCTATTCTCGATTGGGGACAAGACACTTTTACTATTTGTAAAGGTTTTCCTGAGCCTGTCATGATTCGTGGGGATAGAAGCATTCTTGGCATCCCATTGATTTCGCATCTCCAGGCCAGATGAGCTATCCGTAAGGGAGCAGAAGGAGCACTCCTTTATGTTCGTGCTCAAACAGCCCCTCCCTCATTAGTAGCATCCGTTACATCTTCAGTCCCTCAATTAGCAAACCTCCTATCCAGACACCAGGACATTATGCTTAGGGACGATCTCCCGCCTAGTCTCCCACCCTCTCGCCCTGAGGACCATCACATTGATTTGGTCCCTGGATCAGATCCTCCTAGCAAGTTTCCCTATCGTCTTTCCAAGACTTTAGAGAGCGAGTTAGAAAAACAGTTATCTGAGCTTCTCCAAGCCAGATTCATTCGGCCTTCTTCCTCCCCATTCGTAGTCCACATTGGGAAGTGTGTTTTCATATTCCTTGATGACATACTAGTCTTCTCAGCCACTGCGGAGCAGCATGAGAAAGATGTGGAGAAAGTCTTGCAACTTTTGCGAGATAATCAGCTCTACATAAACGCCAAAAAGTCTGTCTTTGGTGTTAAGGAAGTTCAATATTTGGGCTACATCATCAGTTCCGATGGGATTAGACTGGATCCATCAAAGGTTCAAGAGATCTTAGATTGGGACATTCCTAAGACCGCCCAAGAAATCCATTCATTCATAGGTCTTTGTCAAGCCTATAGTACCCATGTCCATCAGTTTTCCAACCTTGCAGCACCTCTTACCGACTTGCTCAAGGAGGTGAAGACTCGCAAGCAAAAAATCTCAGTTACAGGCAAGGCGCTTGATGCATTCCGTGCACTCCAAAAAGCTGCCTCAGAAGCACCTATTTTAAAGTTAGCATCATGGGACGAACCTTTCAAGTTCATCACCGATGCCAACAATGTAGCCATAGGTGCAATCCTCCAACAGGACAATAGACCCGTGGCATATTACAATAGAAAGTTGGATGTCGCCGAAAAGAATTATTCGATATATGACAAAGAGCTTTTGGGTGTGATCACAACGCTCAAGCATTGGAAGCCTTTTCTTTATGGACAAGCTTTCACAGTGAAAACAGACCACCAAGCACTTAAGTGACTTTAGACTATGCCAAGTGCCCAGTGGAGTGATCGCCAGGCCAGGTGGAGTCAAATCTTCCAACAATTTGGAGGTATGATGAATACATCCCTGGTAAGCATACAAGTCCAACATCCAGGCAGTCCACGAATCCACCATTCTCGAAATCACAAGGAAGGACTTAGATAGTATGAAAGACCAATATGTCGACTCCCCTGAGTTTGGTACTCAATACAGTCTGGCCCTCAATTCTGAGCCTGGCCACTATTCAGTACAGAACGGTTGGTTGTTCTACAAGAACCGTCTCTGTGTTACTCGAGAAAAGCATTCCGCTCTTCTCCACAATGCCCATGACTCCTTAGTCGGAGGACATAGGGGTATCAACAATACCCTCGAGAAATTAGAACGGTCCTTTTATCGGCCAAAGATGAGGCGTGATGTCTATGCACATGTACAAGCCTGTAAGATTTGTCAAAAAGTCAAGGTTCCCCATACAAAGAAGGCAGGTTTACTTCAACCTTTGCCTATCCCCGATGGACCTTTCATCGACATATCTATGGACTTTGTAGGGCCTCTACCAGCATCCACCGGATCCCATAACACTCAGTGTTTTACCATTGTGGATCGCTCTAGTAAATTCTGCATGCTCATCCCATGCAGGCATACGGCCACAGCCGAGGACGTAGCTCGTCTATTTCTCAAGCATTGGTATCCAGTTTGTGGTTTGCCTAGCACCATAACATCAGATAGAGATTCCAAGTTTACCTCGCATTTCTAGAGGGCATTATTTGAAAACTTCGGAACTAAGTTGCAGTTATCTAGTGCATTCCATCCCCAGACAGATGGCCAGACAGAAATTTATAACCAGTTGGCCTTCGATGTTCTCAAGTCATACTGTCATGACCAGCAGTCCAAATGGAAACATTATCTTCCATTGGTTCAAGCTATCTTGAACGACACTCATTCATCCAGTGTCGGACGGACTCCATATGAAGCAACCTTTGGTCGTCGTTTTTCTTCTCTTTTGACGAGAATGGTGTCTCCATCTTTAGAGGCTAATAAAACCACGGAAGCATTTTCCGAGATCATTGAGTCAATCAAGGACCGCTTGACCAAAGCTCAGGAAGCTTATAGCAGACAGGCAAATAAGTCTATGACGAGATGTCTACTTCAAGAAAGGGGATTGGGTCTATCTGCGTATCATGAAACAGAGATTGAAACAAGTGGGCAAACGTTGTCCCAAGCTTTCATTCCGTAGTTTTGGCCCTTTTCCAATAGTTAAGAAGTTAAGTGATGTCTCCATGAAGTTAAAATTGCCTACCAATTGGACAATGCATGATGTTTTCCATGTTTCTTGGCGAAAACCATATGTTGGTCCAAAAGTGTTTGATGTTTCAGATGAACAACAGCCAGACGTGGTAGACGAAGCAGAAGTTATTGAGCCTGAGCAGATCCTTCTTCATCGATGGAAGCATGGTTCCGGTCGACGGATACGTCAGTTCTATACGAAATTCCGAGATCGAGGCACCCTATGACTAGACGAGGAGTTCTTCCAGGAGTACCCCTAGTTGTTGGCGGACTACTTGGAAGCCATGAACCTGCCGCCAAGCTAAGCAGGAGGGAATGTCACATGCACTCTGCACTCAGTGCATGGTGACAAGATGGCTCATCATCAGCAGTGCAACAGTTGTACATTATTAGAACCCAGTAGGATGATAATTGTCGTACGCCGTGACCCATTGTACATCCTCAGTCCAGGATAAGTCAGGCACGAGCTACGTAGGTCATTCCTCAGCCTTAGCGGATCAGTCAGTCAGTCAAGTCCCTTAACCCACTTGGAGAGAATCATTCATGCATGTAGAGTCAATAGAAGCCTTAGGGTTTCCATCAGAAAGCACTCTGCATTCTACATAATATGCATTCATATGCCTGTGCATCATTTAGAACATCCCAGAAGCCTTAGGGAATTTACTAGGATTTATTTGGTATTTTTCCCATATTTTATAGTATTTATTTAGCATTTATTGTCATTTATAAATATAAACTTTATTAAATGACCAGCCAACTTCACCAACCTCTAGTTAGTATAAATAGGCTTGCATAGGGCTTAGTTTCTCATTCAGTCTTCAGTGTGCTAAGAGCTTTCCTCCTCAGCCCTAGGAGTTCCCTTGCCTTCAGCACTAGACTAGTCTCATCCAGCCCTTGGAGAGCTTGAGTTTTCTTCAGCCAACCTTGGTTCTCCAACGCATGCTATTCAGCAGTCCCTACAGCCATTAGCGCATCAGATCAGCCCCAATTCAGCATAAACACCTGCGTTTTCTGCATGTGAATCAGCCGCCTACAGATCAGCCTGCATTTACAGATTTTCAGCCCTTCAGGTCAGCGTTTCTGTCCAGCAGCAGCCCAGTAGCATTGCGTTTCAGTTCAGCATCAGTCCAATGCCAGAAAACTGCTCCACAGCCCTGCGTTTGCAGTTTTCCAGCAGTCCTTCCATGCGTTTTCAGTCCTACAGCAGTTTACATCAGTATTCAGCCTTCAGTACATCATCCAGTCATACACCAGCCCTCTAGTGAAGGTAACACAGCATTCATAAGCATTTACAGCATTCTAACATAGCTTAGAACAGTCCACCATCTCCTTTTCTCAGCCTCAAGTGTGCAGCCCTTCCTCATGCCCTTGGGAAGAGTGCATAGGCTCGAGATCAATTCATCGAGGTGTTTCTACAGCCGTGTACAGTTCAGCCAAGCTTCCGATCCTCCGAGATCTTGCGTTTGGCTTATCTACAATCCACAGTCATTCTCTCTAAAGAAATAAAACCGCCACTCTCTAATAGGGTCATCCGCAATCGGGTCTTGGTGCTCCACTACCTAGGAGTCTGCCCCTCTCTCTACCCCCTAGTGAGATATGAACGGGGACCGCCCGCGCAGGGTGTGGGTGGGGACACCAAAGGCGGTCTCCTGGACTAGCGCCAAGGGCAAGCTCTAGCGAGGTGGCCCATATGCCTGCAAATGAAACATTGGCCCTAAAGGCCTGAGTACTCCACTCGTTGAATGATGGGGTCGCCTCGAAGGCATGGGATAGTGACGCAGGTTCGCGGGGGGGGGGGTGCTCACAGCTCCAAAGCTAGACCAATTTCTCTCCTCCTCCTTTGTCTAAAAACCTCAGAACCCTCCGACCAACTATTCAAACTACAGTACCTAGTAAAGCTGGCATCATATTTCCAATGATTAGCACATAGAGATGCTTTACGAAGGGTGGAGAGGGTGTCATGAAGGGTTCTGGCGAGGCCACAATGCCTTGGGTAACAATCCAACATTCCATCATCCTTTTTTTTTGTAGAAGAGGCTTATTGCATAGTTGGGGGAAATCACAAATCAGGCAAAATTGAGCAAAGGGGGCCAAAATTAGCTACAGCACTCTCTCACCTTTGAAAGCCGTTTCTAACCAAGGATACACCACTAATTTTCTCCATAAGTCAACTCTTCTGGCAAAAGCTCTAGGGGCATATGCAACTGCCATTTCATAAATCTATCCATTGAACAGACATTGCATAATCATGTATCTTCCATCATCATAATTGCATGCCAACATGGGCTATAACTCGTTACGAACCATCATGCACACTCCAGAGTAATCAACAGAGCCAACATAATATATATAGTAACCTCAAAGAAAACTACACCTTCCAGAGAGAGCATGTTGATTATGTTCTTGCAAGCAAACCACATCCGGATTTGTTGTGGTAACATAATCCCATAACAATCTCCATTTATTTGGACATGAAAGCCCCTATACATTATATGTTACACAACTAAAAGGTGCATTATTCATGTCGTTTGCAAAAAGTGATTATTTGCCATATACATCTCCTTGCATATCTCCTTGCAACTGCATCAAGTATTGCATACCTCCTTTGACTGCATTCAACCAATTATTCGTTGTCTCAGATTCGCCAGAAGTCAAAGCAATATGCATTTTATCATAGTGCTTGGAAATCAAGGGTTTATTTTTCAAATGAATCACTTTTCTAGCACTAGGAGTGACAAAACCCTCTTCATCCACTACCGCTTTTCCTTTATTGTTTTGCTTATGTACCACTCATAGTTGCCAGGTATTTCATGAAACATGTTTCATAAACGTTTCATTCATTTTCGAGAAGTTTCAAAAACGTTTCATACAAAAAGGGGGGGTACAAGCCTCAAAATTTATATACAGGTTAATAATATGTTAAAAATATGTTGCCTTCCTTGCAAAACAATATTAAGCATGCATCATTTACACATTAAAACATGTTTACAAGCTAAAATTAAAGAATCTGGGTGACCAAGGTACAGTGGGCACCCAGCTGCGTCACTGACCAATTGGCATAAATAAATTGGCAACATCAAGAATCAAGATCTGGATTTCATCATCAATAATGGCAACTACTCAATAATGGCACTCAAAGTGATCACAAAAAGTTTGAATCCTGAGCTGATACAAAAAAAGTAAACTGAAGTCTGAAATACACAAAGTAAAGCATGCTGAAGCCTGAAAGATGCAATCATGCATGAGGAGCTTGATAGCCCCAAAGACTAGAGTCCTCGATATGGAGTGTGGGCACTACCAACTGGGCACTCAATCCTCAACATCCTCGATGTCCTCATCAGTACTCTCCTCGGTAGACTCAATGTCACCCTCAGAAGAGAATGATGCTAGCTCAGCTGCCGCACTCATCTCAGCTGCTGCACTAGTACTAGCACCTCTTGATAATGCTACTGTAGATGCTCGTGTGCCATGAGCAAGTGCCATCAACTCCTCATACAACATAGCATATATGTTGCGCTCCTCGTGAGGAATCTCTAGGACATCTTTCATCTTCTCAATGTCAATTTTATCAACATTGACCTGACGAGGCTCTATCGGATTGCCCGACTGCTCAATTAGGCGGAGATTGCAATGGCAATACACCAACCGCTCCAACTGAGCAGTAGACAACCTGTTCCTCCTCTTCAATCCGGTCCATGAACTCGTACAAGAGTCCAAGAGTGCTGCCCTCCATGTCAATGATGCGATAAACACTATAGAATGGTTGAAGAGCTGTCAATAAAGCCTTTGCCTCCTTCCACCAATCTTCTTGCATCACTCTGCGTGCAAAAGCAACTGCCTTCGGGTGTTCATGGTCCTCCCAACTCATCCACTCTCGACTAACCACTGTGCGCATGAGTCCTTGTCGGACTCTCACTACCCTCTCAACCACAATGAACATATATGCAAACCTGGTTTATGAGGGCTTAAAAAGCTCAAGGTCACTATTGGCACGAAACATTGCCAAGACCTTGGGCCTCTTGGTAACAAACTTCACCAAGCTACGCACAGTGTCAAAGATGTCAGCAATCCACCTAATCTTGGCAAGATCTTCAATGAGCAAATCTAGGCTATGGGATGCACATGGATTCCATACAATCTTTGGAAACTCATCCTCTAGCATCCGTCCCATAGAGACACAGTTGCTACCATTATTTGTGACCACTTGCACTATGTTTTGTGGGTCTATCTCCATGATAGCCTCGCGGAGGTGTGACCATATAAATGCTCCTGTCACCACTGTCCCAGGCATAGATGCATCAATGGCACGCAAAAACATAGTGCCCTTGCAAGAGGACATCAAAATATTGTACACATTCCTCTTGCGTATATCTGACCACCCGTCACATAACAATGTACAACCATACTTGCTCCAAGTGGCTTTTAATGGCTCCATCTCCACCTCCGCTGCTTGTTGCTCTCTTAAGAGCTCTTTAGTGTGCAAGGTCTCATAGGAGGGTCCCTCCCACTCACATCCAATGCGGCTGATTGCCCTCATAGCCTTTTTCCATCATGGTGTGCGCACAATGTGAAAAGACAAAGCACATTGGATGAAAAGCCTAGTGAGTTCCCTAGTTGCATCTTTAATTGCCTGCTTTTGCATGCTTGCTTGAATGCTTGCTCTCTTTAGAGAGGCTTTGGGTGCTGCGGGCAAAGGGGTTCGTGTTGCCGTGGGAGTGGAACTACCAGCATCCCCAAATCCTGCTTGGCTCTGTGCATCTTCCTCTGAACCCATCCGTGTTCTCTTTGATGCCTCACATGTATCCTCACTAACCCCAATATCCTCAAGCACAGGCCCACAACCGCGTCCTATTAGTTGTTGTCTTTTCCATTCTTGTAGCTCAGCTTTGATGTTTGCAGGCACAAGTTTGCATGCACCAATGCCTTCCCTTGTTAAACCTGTGAAATGGGCCTTAACATGGATTATGGACCCTCCTAAGCAAATCCCGCAAAAATTGCATTTCCACTTTTGTGTGCCTAAACCACCATATTTAGATAGGGGAGTGACATGGGCCCACATGGCATCCTTACTACGAGGCATCTTGACAAAAGCAAGGCTGGACCCTGGCATGAGAACCCCCAAATTTCAAAATCTGTGTTTTTTTTACAAAATCGAAGAAAAAAACACAAATCGGCACAACCAACCTGAGAGTTGGCGGGCACAGAACCTCAGAAGTGCAGGAGGAGCTGGTAGGAGCTGATTTGTGCAAGGCAGGAGCTCCTTCAATCAATTTCCCAGTCGCTTGTAGACGTTTTTTCGAAAAACGTGCTCTCTGGATAGAATACGTTGAAAAAACATAGGTTTCCCAGGCATCATGAAAGAAACGCGTTTCTTTCCTATGAAACGTTTACGAAACATTTCGTTTCATTCACATGGAATGAAACGCATTTCATTGCAACACTCATACCACTACGTGTGATGTCTTGGACAGCAAACACCTCCAAATGACCTTGGAAATCAGCCCATAAATAAGCCCTATGAACATTTAGACGTTGATGAAGCTGTAAGGGAAGAACAAACAGCCATACAAGAGGCTAGAACAGTCCCTAGATGGTTGATCTGTACCCTGGAAGAAAGAAAGTTTGGTGCTCCTTTTGTGAGCAAGTCAAGGGCAGTAGAAGAGGTGAATCTAGCAAGCATTGAGTGGATTACATGTTTGATTCTAAGGAACCGTCCTCTTATGAGCAAGCTCATGGCAATGAGCATTGGGAGACAGCCATGAAAGAAGAGTATAGTTCCATACAAAGAAACAATACATGGGAACTAGTTGACTTGCCTCCAAGCAAGAATGTGATTGGTATGAAGTGGGTGTATAAGATCAAACGCAAGCCAGATGGATTCATCGACAGGTACAAAGCAAGGCTAGTTGCTAAAGGCTATTCCCAAGAGAAGCAGGAATAGCCCTAAACCCTAAAACCCTAAACTAGTTGCAAGCTCCATGGCTTCCAAGTAATCCGCCAAAATCTGCGGGCCTCCTTGTCGAGCCAAACACCTCCGTGAGTGCCTCGGTCTTTGAACTTGGTGTAGAATTTTCTGAGTTTTCGATCGAAACCATGCTTCTACTTGTGAAGGAGAATCTGCTCGTGCTTGATGACTTATGCCTCGCAAACCACTTCAAGCTATTACTCATCCGAAACCTCTTGCAAAGATGGTCCAACATAAGACCATAAGACATGGAAGACATGATGCATAGTCCAACTGTCTAGTAACTTCAACTTCATGGAGACATCATTGATCTTCTTGACAATGGGAAACCGGCCAAAGCTTCGAAAAGGGAGCTTAGGACAACGCTTGCCCACTTGCTTTAACCTTTGCTTCAAGATGTGGAACAACATCCAATCCCCCTCTTTGTAGTTGACATTTCTTCTAGAGGGGGCGGCTTGCCTGGTGTAGGCTACTTGTGCTTTTGCCTAACCATCTATTGGTGGATGAAATGCATTGTAGTCCACACATAACCATGTGGTGTTATCTTTCTTCTGAATGAACTTATGTTCCAGCTTGCCCTCTGATACCTTGTCTTCTCCAAAAGAATTTGGATGATGTGTAGAACGAGACATGACGGATCCTATTTATAGAAGAAGTAGATCACTAATTTGTGTTTAATTTTCATTACTTGTCTTAATTTTCATTTTGCGTCACACTTTACTGAGCAGGCTGCTGTTGCCCATTCTAAGTGCGTGCCTCACAGTAATGGCCTCTTTAGTACTTGTATGGGTTAAGGCTCAGGACATGGGCTTTGTCTATGAAATCATAACCCAACTAGCCTAGCATGATACATGCATTGAGAAGAATTGGAGCCGGTGCATGTGACATCCCCTCCTATTTATTTTGCAACTGATCATCCCTGAAGCTCCATGTGGATCTCGGTCTGGATCTGGATTTGTATCAACTAGAATTGGTGCTACTGTATCAACAGGAGGGTCAGAATGGGGACCTTGAACTACTAACAAAACTAGATCTGGTTGAGGGCTTGCTGCTTGATTTGCCAAAATTTGGAGGGTCAAAACTCTCCACTGTACATTTGAACAAAGGAATATGGTACCTGCACAATTGTCCCCAGTAATGGAACAGGTACAATGTGATCTTTGTTTATTGTTTTGAAAACTCATCCTGTGACAAGTTCTTGTGTGAGTTTTTCTAAGGTGCTGAAGTCCCATCTTCAAATATCACCAAGGGTGTGAATACCATATCTTTTGTACATTCTGCTCTGATGATCCTTCCCACATATGATATTGCTAAAAAATTTGGGCTCGTAGCTACCTCATCCATCAGGTTGGTGAACTTGGAGGCTATGACTTGCGAAATTTCTGTTATTGGTGTTGCCACCAACTCTAACTCGGGGTTCTGAATGTCTATAAGTAGAAAGCAGCACCTCTTTCTGATCAAGCACTGGTCCAATGCACCTACAAATGTGAGCTTCTTTCTTGCCAATAAAAGCACTAGTAAGCTTTGGATAGACCATCCCTACGCTGCAAGCTCAGTCTCCACAGCAGAGATGGTGTTACTGGGGGTCTCATCTTTCAAGGTTAAGATAGTGGCTACAGAACATCCGCAATCAACATCTGGCCAAGCTGGCTCGATGCTTCCTTTAGACTCCTTGGTCTGCAGTATGCAATCAGCCTCCAAGGTGGCCTTATGATTACATCTTCAACTCAGACTTGACTAAATTCATTAGTTGGGTGTATCGTCTCAAACAAGCAATGCACAAAGATATCAAATTAAAGAAGAGTACCCTGTTTTCTCTTTGAGAACCAGGGCTGCTTGCAATTTTTGGCCTGAAAGCATTGGGGTTACGTTCTAAAGTGGCTTCCACCGCTTCTTTCCGGACAGCCTCATTCTCCACATTATTACAGCAATTTACACAGTTGCACCCATCACAATATGTCCCCGAAGCAAAGCACTCACAATACCTGCAAAGAACAAGAAGAAAACCAAGCCCACCAAGATCATACATCACAAACATGGCTCAAAACTCTGAAAACACGTACTAAAGGATGGTACAGCATACACATAGCATGATGCAGCAATGCTTACAGTTTTAGACAGCGAGAATTCTTGCAGTTACATTGTTTGCACTTTTTTGGAGTGCCTTCTTTTGACTCGAATGCAGGTCTACTCCTTGGAGCCCTCGGAGGAGACCCAGTTTTCCTGCCAAAGAATTGTGAGAACCAAATGTAAACACTCTTAGCAAGTGAGATATCTTCATTACGTCCACAATAAGCGGCACATGAAGAGGTCTTACAGCTGTGATGAATAAGGGGAGAACAAAGGGAAAAATCCTTACACAGTTACTGGACGGACTGAGGTGTCTACTGAGGAAGATGTGCCATCATACATGGATGTGAAATCTAGCTGTCGAACAGGCTTTCTTGCTGGATGATCCTCTTGTTGAACTGGTGCTGCCTGGACAGGTACCGGGTTGGTCGGTACACCCTGTCCCATATGGCCTATTGGACGAAAGATGACTCTGCTGTTTTAAAAAAAACAACACGTGCTCAATATAGAAGACCACATTGATCAATGTTTTGAGTAAATGTAGTCCAAGCCAATGACCCATGTCATCATGTCTGCAAACACATGCAAACCAAGTGGAGTATCTTGCACCATGACATGAGTTCATACCTTGCAGGTGACAATGGACGGGATAAGGATATCGTGGGGATTGTGTGCGAAACATACCCGCCTGTCCCTGTTCAAATGACAACCAACATCCTCTCTTAGTGAGACTCTTTTCCCTGCTCAGTTTTCTTCAAATCCCCACATGCATACACAGGAATGAAGGACTGCAAAAGAGAGGTTTCTCCATGATCAAGCGCATCCAATGTGAGGCCATTATTAGTTACCAATCCCTTGGTCAATATATTGAGAGAGGAATGAGATAACAAAGCCCCAAAATGGGAGTAGAGCCAACTACTACAAGAACCATCTCACCCGCACCTTACAGCAATATGACATATCCAAGAGTCGTAGCACTGTCTCAGGGGGACCCTGGATGTGTGCTTGCCTGCCGAAGCCAACCTAATATCAAAAGGCAGGGTTCATCAAGGTACAAGCAAGCACTATGAATATGTTGAGACCATGTGGATGAATTAGATCCATGGTTGATTATGGGCATCCATGGTTAGGTATGGGCATAATGCTGATTAGAAACAAGGGTCTTAAAATTGAAGGGCAAAAAGCTTATTAATTTTTTTTTTCAAAAGGAAGGTTGAGTTACTTACTGTTTTGGTTGTTGGGTGCTGCTGCTGCTGCTGCTGCTTCTTCAGGATCCATGGGGCGTGCTTGCTGGTCCCCTCCGCCTGTGGGCACTGGTGGGACCCCCGCCGTAGCCCCGTCCATAGACGCAAACAAACACAGAGAAGAGAGTGTAGTTTTGAAGATTACAGGTGTCGATCGATGATTGAGCGCTTTATTTTTGATTCAGAAAAAGTAGCTACTGCATCCACAAACACACACAGAGCATAGCACTTCAGAGCTGCCCGCTTCTGCTCATCAAACTCTTAACACAAATTGCTCAGAATTCAAAAGGCTTTTTGATTACCTCATTAAGCAGAAACCATTTGTCGGTGTCCGCAAGCAAAACCCAAATCACAAAGATTGACTGGTCCTTGCAGATTAGATGAGAGAGAGAGAGAGAGAGAGAGAGAGAAAGAGAGAGTCGGAAGCCGAAATTTTTGAGCTCTCCCTCATGCCATCACTAATCAAATTGAATTCAAAAGACCCAACCCCACATATAAAAAAGCAAGGGTAAAAAAGTCGGATTTTAAATATGCTCGTACATCCTCTTTGTTTGAATTTTCAAAAAAAAAAAAAGACTCTCCATGCTTATCTCACGCTCATTTTCATGCTTTGGGTCTTGGAGGAAATATATCATGGATAGATACATGGCCAGAGTATGAAAGGGGGACTCTACGTGAGTCCTCGATGGGCAATTGAGTAGGGGCAGAGGACTGGCAAGTAGTAAGGGTATATACGCATACATTGCATATATGATAGTTATTGAGTAGGAGGTTGTCTCATCAAGCTTATTTGTTGCCCGCGTGACCCCATTAGACATTCAAGTTTGCCCATCTAAGCTTACCAAGTCCAATGTTTTATACCACTAAAGCATGATTGAAAAAGGCATCCATGCCTCATCTTTAATAAGCTCTAACAAGATCAAGGATTGTCTTCTAACACATTGCGTAGCACAATCAAACATGGTTACTCGCATGAGAATAAACATGGCTTCTCATTCTAACAAGTCTTATAATGGCAATCTTGTTGGAGATAGTTGGCTAGCTTGACTAAAAATAAGCTACACCATGGTCTCGTCCTATACTACATATATCTCATTCTCCCTCAATGTTAATCCTATCATTAGCAAGTTTGCACATATGGTCATAAATGGTTTCTCTCCTCAAAGAAAAAGAAGAGACTCTACAAGCTTCTCATATCAAATTGATGTAAAAAAGTGTCTCGCTTCCTATTGAGTAGGGATGTACTCGCAAATGAGCCAAAAGCATGAATATATCAAAGATCAAATGACATTTAAGTCAATACAATGTGTATAAGCCCAATAAAGCTATAGAGTGCATAAAATGAAGTGTAATGTTTTGCAATGTAATGCAATATGGAACCAAAATATTTCTTCGCTATTAATGAATTAGTTGAGGGGAGGAGAACTTTAAGAGGTTTGATTTTATTAAGGTACCATTTGAGCTTTAAAATTTGAGCTAATTTTATATGGAGGGAGGCCGAAGGCTCCAGAGCCTCCGAGGAGGATTATAAATTTGAGTCGTGCAGGGTGAGGCACAGTGCTTGCCCGAGAGAGAGAGAGAGAGAGAGAGAGAGAGAGAGAGAGAGAGAGAGAGAGAGAGAGAGAGAGAGAGAGAGAGAGATGTCTACTGATGAAGGAGAGCTTGTCGGAGAGACAAACGAAGGGAAGCGGAGAGATAAAGACAGAGGGAGAGGGAGAGAGAGACTAAGGTCGATAAGACGGAGGGAGGCGGACAGACAAACGAAGAGAGAGAGAGAGAGAGAGAGAGAGAGAGAGAGAGAGAGAGAGAGAGAGAGAGAGAGAGAGAGAGAGAGAGAGAGAGAGAGAGAGAGGGGTCGATAAGGTATTCATTAATTAATCAAGCCCGATAGGACTTGATTAATTAATTAATATGTCTAGACCAAATATGGGAGTAATATGTCTAGCCCGATTAAGAATCATATGTAAGAGAATTACTCTATCTTAAGCCTTAAGGACTCTAGGTACATTTCAATGATCTAATCTCTCTTGTTGCAATTTAGATGATCGACAAGGTCATTTATCATAGTCAATTTGTCACCTAACTAGTTCCTAACTTCTTGAAATTAAAGCTTTTGGAAATCACATTATAACTTCAAATCCTTAATAGATTAGGTCGATCCAACAATCAAAGTCTCTCATAACTTTGTAGAAGACATCGTCTTCATTAGGTGAGATCATCCATAATAGGCACCTAAGAGTCGAAGGTATTAACATGTTTAGAAACTTAGAAATATGTTCTACAAAATAGGAGGGGAAATATCTACAGATTTAGGCAAGATCTTCCTAATCCCAATGGTGAAAGTGTGACTTTTCATCTTTTTCAAATTCAATTGTTGGATCGTGACTCGTGACTAAATCCTTTTGCAATGAGCCTGTATGAGAATGTGGTTAGAAAAGTTAGTAATTGATATTAAAACTAATGACTATGTTTACCATCCAATCTAACCATGTGATTAGACATGTAATATTATGAACATTAGAATAATATACATTTAAACATCATATCAAACATTGAGGCCATGGAGCATCTTTTATACATATGATAAGGATGCTTTGTAATGGGGTTAACACTCTCATTCCGAAGCAAAAGGTAGGATTTGTACCTTTGCAAAGAAATTACTAAGAATGAATAAAGTTGCATTCAAAATAGCATAACCCCTACCCAATCACATCTCCTTGAAATCCTTTAAATGCTCAATCCCAATCGAACAAGTGCTTTATCCACAATCGAACAAGTGCTTTATCCACAATCCTACAATCATAGCGTATGCTGCGCTTCAAACCATGATTTGCATATCTTTTATTGGGAGCCTCACTATGAAAGCTTACACCTAAATAGTTTGTTGTTATGCCACTAGTATGTTTTTTTTCGCATTAGAATCCCGCACAATAAAAAGCCTTTGCTCTTCACTTCTTCGAAAGAGAGGGACTCAATTCTCTATCCTTCTTCTATGATGTATCAAGAGACAAACTCACAAGGTTACCTCTAGGACTCTTATTATATAATACATGCCTAGTATTCCAAAACCTTTATCCTAGCCACCACAGGTGCAAGGCGAGTAATACAAGGAAGTCAATTCCTTAATATAGTTGCTCTTAATCTAGTCATGTAACTTTCTGTTAGCCTATCAATATTGTCAACCATATTAACCTACATCCAAAGAGTATCTATGTAACTTGTGTTAGCCTATCAATATTGTGAACCATATTAACCTACATCCACAAAGTACTGGGTGAGCTACAAATGGAAGTGGGGAAGCATAACTCTTTTCATTTGTGTGTGTCATGTTGAATATCCTAAGGCTACTTGTAAGTGGTTAAATTCACTCCGAGCTTGTAGGTGGCAATGAAAAGCTTTGAGTGGTGCAACACATGAGATTGTGTGTAGACCCTTTGGCTATATGATAATGTACTTACGCTAACAATTAGTTTGAATTTATCATTCTTTAGCGTGCGTGATAATAAATGACTCTCAAACAAGTTATGGAATCTCTCGGAGAGTTCGGTTAGTAGGGTGGACTCTGGAGGTGCTACATCTCTTCTTCTCTTTCTAGTGACAACTGTGTGCGCTCTCGCGCGCGCGTGTGAGAGGGGGGGAGAAAGAGAGAGAGAAGAGAGAGAAAGAGGCCAACTTTGAGGCAGACATCAAGTGGGGACCAGCTCCCCTCCAGGCAGGCAACCTTAAAGGGACCCTAAAGTTGCGCTATGTGGGCAACCATTCTTGCGGCTGGAAAAACAGTCCCGAAAGTTGCGTTGTGTGGTCAATCATTCTTCGGTTCTTCTGCGGGTGAAAAGAGGCAGAGTTCTAGACCATCTGTCTTGGAGCTCCTCTTCTCAAGCATTAGTGACATCAGCTTTCTCTCCTTTGCATGCCTGCTTCCATCCACCCCTTCACACACAAAGATGCACCCGTATTGAGTTCTTGCTGACAAGAATGCCACACAATGCACAAATATGAAAAAAGGTATAGGTGGCCAATCAAGGTTGGGTGCTTCAATTTTAAGCGGTCAAGCTGTACTTTTGCGACCCACTGCCATTGCACATAGAAGACAACCATATGGCAACTTTCTCCCATTTCCCCTGTGTGTGTAAAGGATTGCCTAGCCCCAATGCGCCCATCCCACACCCCTGCAGGCTGTTGAGGGAACCATCGTCGTGAGAGAGAACCTCGACCTGCACGCCGTGGGCAGCGGAGGTGTAGCTGGCCTGGACGGTTTAGCCCCAGCTGAGCTAATCCATCCCACTTCTTATGTTGTCTTCCTTTACACAGTCTGCTGCTTGAACCTGCAAGCGAAGCAAAGGGCTTCTTCTGCAGCGCAAGTGACTACAAATCATCAGCTAACGCTCTCTTGAGGTGTAGGTACTAGGTAGTAGCCTCCCCTGAGCAACATCAGCATCGTCTGTGAGTAAACAACGCTTGCAGCATCCACTGTAGTGTAGCGATCAAGGCCCCTATTTTTTAAACAAAAGCTTTATGTTGTTTTTTTTAAAAGATCTTCTGCCCAAGAAAAGAAAACCCTTCGAGTGCCTTACAATGTGCATGTGTTGCCATGTTTCCTTCATAACAAAACGATTGCATGTACATACCTCTACATCCTATCAAACTCTCGCTCTCTTTGTCAATTGTATAAATTAATACCCTTAAAATTTAAAAGTTTACCTATCCTTTTAAAACGACAACTTCTATAAGGAGTGTGAGGAAGTGTGAGTGTGACGGGCGAGTGGTGTAGTGGACAGTACCGGTGATTTAAACCACACGTGTCGGGGCGCATGCCCTCATATGTCGAGGGAGAGACGGTTTATGTGTGCTTGCATGCTTGGGATGGCAAATCCTTGGCTGCAAGGGGTGGTAGAACATGCAAGTGACTGGGGGGATTGCGAGCTCGAGGAACCGGAGGAGAGAAAGAAGAAGGCGATGAGAGGGAGAGGAAGAAGAATGTCCGAGATTGGATCAACACGAGGCTTACTACAAAAGCTTTGAATCAAGGGAAGAAGGTATGCATAAATCTAAAGCTAATAAGGAATCAAATCGGGCTTTTCTCTTTGTGTAGCGTTAACATCTTCTGCCCTCGAAAACATCCTGCTAAAGCTAAGGTGGGTAAGTGGTTACAAGAGGATATTATGCATGATAGGGTGGTCTCGCATGTGTTTTATCTAGGCAAGGGTTTCTTGAATGTCTTGTTCATTAAGGGTCAATATGTGTCAGAACTGTTTGTGAAAACTCCTCTCTTTATGGGGCATAGGCTGGTGCATGTGTCTCCCTTCGATCCCTTGTTTGATGTAAATAAAAGTCTTCAGGAGGCTTGTCCGATGTGGGTGGAAATAACTGGGCTTCCTCCTTGGCTTAAACCTGCACTTCGGGATATTGCATGCGCTTTGGGCGGCCCAGTATTACATCTTCCAAGTGATGATGCTAGAGGTCAGCAGGCTAACAGTGTGTGTGTCTCTTGGAATACTAAGGTTGAAATTCCTTAAACTATAAAGGTCGATTTCGGTGAATTAGGAAAATTGGAATTAGATCTTAAATTCGATCCTTTTCTTGGAGCATGCTTCAGGTTCGGGGGATTTGGGCACATAGCCAAAAACTGTGTAGGGATCTTAGATGACAGTGGGCAACAGCTGGAGAGTATTGACAGATTACTAAAAAGTGGGTAGAATTTCTTGGTTCTACTCTTAGTCTGAAAGAAGATTGCTCTCATAAAAGGTTTCAGGCTGAAAATAAACTGCTTGGGTTGGTAAAAACTAGTGTGGACCCTGACAAAGCCAGATGGCTGGAGAGGGAAGTGGATATTGAGGAATGTTGGGTGGCTCTTTTGAAGCTGGGGAGAGACAAAGCTCCAGGTTGGGATGGTCTGTGGAGTTCTTCATTGCCTTCTGGCCATCTTTGAAGGATATTGTTTGGGAAGTTTGTAAAAAGGCTTTTAACTCTGGCATTTTGGATGAGGATTTCAAAGAAGGGCTAGTGAAGTTGATACCTAAACAAAGATGGTCTGTGGAGTTCTTCATTGCCTTCTGGCCATCTTTGAAGGATATTGTTTGGGAAGTTTGTAAAAAGGCTTTTAACTCTGGCATTTTGGATGAGGATTTCAAAGAAGGGCTAGTGAAGTTGATACCTAAACAAACTGCCTATAAAATAGATTTGGTCATTGGAGACCCATCACCCTATTAATTGTCATTTATAAGATCCTTTCCAAGGTTATTGCCCTTAGGATCACTCCTATTTTGCAAGAGGTTATTTCTAGGAAGCAATATGGGTTTATTAAGGGCAGATCAATATATGACAACTGCAGCTATGCTAGGGAGAGATGTGGCCCTCAAAACCCTCAAAACTCAATAGAAATGTGTCATGTTGCAAATTGGATCTGGAGATGGCCTATGATAGAGTCCACTGGTGGTCTTATGCCAAATGTCTATATCTGCAACAACTCCTCAACCATTTGCAAACATTTCAGCACTCACTTCAGGCATATTTACATTCAATGTAAGCATTCTGCCCACTTTGTTGCCTTTTGTAACCAACCTTCACTTATCTTTAAAGTCTTCTACATAACAGCCACATCAGGTCTAAACCGAACCTGCAAACCGTGATCAATCATCTGGCCAACAAAAACTAGATTCTTTGTAATGTTCGGAACATGAAGTACATCTGCAAGATACTTCACCTAACCATCCTGCATAGACAATGGCACATCTCCAACATGGGCAATCGGATGAGCAGTGTCATCCCCTGTTTCAACAAAACCTAGTCTTTCAAGACTCTTCTGGGTTTGGGACTAAAATGGCTACTTGTATTTACACTCTTACCTGGGGAGGGTAATCTAATGTCTTACTGAATGGGAGAGTGGTTAGGGGGGCTTGAAATTAATAGGTATGTGAGGAAAGGTTGCCCTCTTGCCTCCCCTCTTGTTTTCTATTACTTCTCATCCTCTAATAGTGGCCTTGGAAGATGCACGTATAAAAGGTAGAATACCTGGATTGAAGCTGAGAAATAGTGAGCAATTGGTTATCCAATGCTTTGCTGATGATTCACTGTTATTTCTAAAAGTTGATATTGCTGATGATTCACTGTTATTTCTAAAAGTTGATAACAGTAATATGAGATAGGCCTTGTCTATCATACAAAAGTTTGTAGAGGCTTCTAGATCTAGGTGTAATATTCAGAAATCGAGAATCATAAGTCTTACTAAGGAAAATGATTTTGAATTGGAGAGGTGGGGTGTGAGGTAGTAAGGAAAGGGCAGATTGTCAGGCACCTGGGAGTCCCATTTGGGGTAGCGGTCACAAATAAGCAACTGGATGATTGGGCCTTAGACAGATTCATTGGGAAACTAAAGAAGTGGGATAGGATCAAGATCCCTTTTCATGACAGAATAGCAATATGTAACATTGTGCTAAATGCTTACATAATGTTCTTCTGTCCTATGCTATGCCATTGGAAAAAAATAGTGGGCCCTATTAGAGACTTTTTCTGGAGAAATGGTGAAGCTACTAGGAGAGTTCCAGCTTGGCTTGCTTGGGATAAGCTGTCTGTATCTAAGAGTGAAGGTGGAATTGTTATTTTTCATTTCCCAACTCAAAATTCAGCAAGGATTGCCCTGCTTCTCCCCAAATGTCTGCGGCAAGAAGAAACATGGATAGTGATGGTAAGAGAGTTAGTGGAGGTATCCTTGGTCCAATCAAAAGGTAATTGGAAGGGGTTGGCATGGAAGGAAAATTTGTTCTCCTATGCTCCTTTGAAAGTGATAGGTTCTTCTTTATGTAGGATGTTGAGCAACAAATGGAAGGAAGCCTTGAGTCTAATGACTTGGGATACGGCATGTAGAGCTTCAAGAAATTCGCTGCTCAGTTTGGGGCTATGGTGGTCTCACAAATTCAACCCCCCTAGGCCTTCTAGACACTTGCTCAGCAAGAAAATTAAATAATAAAGGGTTAAGAAGGTTGGCAAACTGTTGGGACTTGGCATCTATGGGGTGGAAAGAGCTTGATCAACTGGACATAGAATTTGACCTACAAGGGAAAGGGATTTAAAGAGACAGGTGCTGGTTCTCTACTGCATTTGATGAGTCTTACTGGATAAAAGACTGGGCTTGGTTCAATGGGGCTAAATTGTTAAAAGGAAAAACTAGGGATTTGTATACAGAACTATGAAAGGGGAAAATTAATGTGGAATATTGTAACAGAATTTAGAGGGTGAGCTGGAGACTTGGCTATTGGAAGAGGAGATGGAAAGACTTGTGTGAGTGCCATATCCCTGTCAAATTTCAGGTTTTCGTATGGAGAGTATGTATGTGGGCTTTGCCCATTGGGATTAAGGTAATATAGAAAAACTTCAGTAGTGGGTGTTTCCCCAGATGTAGAACTGCCTTAGAGGATGGAAAACATGCATTTTGGGACTGTCCGACTAGATTCTGGGAAAACAGATATCTAATGATGGGGCTATAGATGTACTGTTTAGTATTATCAGAGCTTGCTGTTTGTGAGAAATTTGGGTTACTAGGAATTGTATTGTGTTTCATAATGGATCCTCTCTTGTGACAAAATTGATGCATAAGAGTGTGTATATGTGTTGGTCTCTAGTCTGTGTGAATAAGCTCGATAAAGGTGGGATGGGTCAACTAATTCAAAGGCTGTAGAATGGCATCACTTGATTTCTTTATCTTTTTGGGGGACTATCATGCATACTAGGGAAACCTAACATATGATTGATATGATAAAGGTCTAGATTTGAAGCCTAAACAGGTTAAATTTGGTCCTAAAACTAGAAGATAGTATCTCAAGGAGAAGCAAGTGGACTACACATTTGTGGCATTCATAGAGAACCCTGTTGGGACAAGGCCTACATTCAGAATCTAGTCAAAAAAGGGGGAAGTATTGGAGAATCAAACCCCTAGAGGATGCACTACTAAACCATGATGGAAGCCTACATTCAGTTGGGTTACCAAATCTCTTGGAAACAGTCTAGTTTTGTGATGGA
Organism: Cibotium barometz; assembly: GCF_041138505.1. Classification (NCBI taxonomy): domain Eukaryota; kingdom Viridiplantae; phylum Streptophyta; class Polypodiopsida; order Cyatheales; family Cibotiaceae; genus Cibotium; species Cibotium barometz. The sequence goes on from NC_141105.1 coordinate 28,037,815, forward strand.
GGAAGATAGATGGAATTTGTTATGTAAACTTTTGAATGTAGGCAAGTAAAGGTTTACAACTAGGGGGTGTGCTCAGTTAGAATCTCTTGTTTAAATGGGTCTGGATACAAAAACTAATATATATACTTACTATTAGTCCCAAAAAAAAAGGTTACCACCCTTCCTTGTGTCGACCCTCCAACCCCACAAAAAAAAATGTAGGTGCCCAGTTTGTGAAAAATTCTCATACTCTAGCGTTTGTTTTTTTGGTTGGCCGAGGCAGCCCTAGATCCCACTAGGCTATATCGATTAGGTGTCTTTAGGTCCTTACCTTTAGTAAGACTAAGGTCTATAAAATTGTGTATACATATATGTAAGTTGAAGACTATATATAAATTATTTTGAAGACTATATATAATTATTATAATGGTATATTTTTTTATTATACTATATTATAATAATATACATAAGATAAATATTTCTACTTTATAACAGTGATAACTTAATTAAAATTATGTTATAAAGTTTTAATATAAAAATTATACTTTCTAATAATATTATTATTATTTGATATACTTTAATATATAATGTTGTTATGATATATTTACATTAATATCAAATAGCAATTGATATGTTCTTACATATCACATTATCAAAATATAATCTAAGATATTTTATTATAGGCCTTAGCTAAAATTTCTTATATTATATTATTATAGTATAATATGTAAGAACATAATGAAACTTATTTGATATTGCCATAAATATAGTGTAACAATTCTCTATATTGAAATATATCAAATAATAAATATACATATATAATGATGTAATAATATTTTTAATATTTTTAAAATATATAAATTTACATATTTAATGGAAGCCTTAAACTTGGTCCAAGAATGTCGGGTAAAGTTTGAAGTAAGCTGAAAGCAAGCAAGGGCCACCCTAATGTATCGTTGCATGGACCAAGCAGGTAAAGTTTGAAGCTATAAGTTGAAAGCAAGCAAGGACCACCCTAAGGTACTCTTGCATAGACCAAGTGGGTAAAGTTTGACGTTATAAACAGAAAGCAAGCAAGAGCCACCCTAAGGTATTGTCGTATAGACCCAAGTGCAGAGACTTCCTACCTTAATATTTAGAGGAAGATTTAAATTATTAATCCAAATTACCTCAATAAATTAGAAATGATCTCGATGACCCATTGCACTTTTCTAGTTGTGGTGTCTCCTCTGAAGTGTCCTCAGTTAATGACTCTTGCTATTCTAGAATATCAACACTCATCCTCATGTTCGGTGAGTCCTAAAACATAATCTTTCCCTGTTCTATTAATTTATTTGAAATGAGGGTGTATGGGGCTGTTACCTGTCACGAAATTGGTGTTTTCTTCTTAGGGACATAGTCTTAAGTAAGGGAAGTCCATTGCTCAAGTATTCCATAATTTCATAGCTCCACCTTGGACTAAGCTTATTTGAAATAGAGAGGCATTTGGAAGATTGTCCTCGATCCCTATGATGTTCCTTTACGAATTAACACCATGAAATCGAACTCGAGAAGAAGTAATAACCACTGTGTAATTCGCCTTGTGGTGCGTAGTTTGTTTACAAGGTAGAGCAAAGCCTGATAGTCTTTTAAAAAAATATAAATCACCAAACAATAATGGCAAAACTTCTTAATTGCAGAAACCATTACTTAGCCTTTCTTTGTGGTGGTATGGTGGTATAATTCTTCTTAGGATCATTGAGTTATCTATTAGCATAACTAACTGGAAAGCCTAGGCTCTTTTTGCCTATAAAGAACTAAAATGCATCTCACACGCTCACACCGTGACAATTACAACAATGCTCTCACTTGTTGGCCTCAACCAAAGTTTCTCGTTCTCGTGCAGGACATTCCAAAGTAAAGGCACATTTGCATGAAGATCTTAGCACACTTATCCATCTACGTGAGCTCAAAGAAAAGACTATCTCATTCAGAGAGAGAACAGTCAAGACGAAACTCATTTCTCTCAATGAAACATCAAAAGAAAATGCATCCTATAGCATAGGCTAATGTATTAATGTGTGTATGTGGAAGATGACATCCCACCTTGGTGCTCTGAGAATCAAAGTTATTATCAAGGTCTCCTTGAGCTTATGTGTTGGAGTTTTTTTGACCCTTAAGCATTTTTTTAAGTGCATTGCATGTGCATGCTTTATGTGTATCATTATTTATCCACCATACATGCATAATATTTTAAATATTAGCTCACATGCTCACACCGTGACAATTACAACAATGCTCTCACTTGGCCTCGGCCAAAGTTTCTCATTCTCGCAAGAAATTCCAAAGTAAAGGCACGTTTGCATGAAGATCTTGGCACACTTGTCCATCTATGTGAGCTCAAAGAAAAGACTATCTCATTCAGAGAGAGAACAGTTGAGAAGAAACTCATTTCTCTCAATGAAACATCAAAAGACGCAGTTTCAGGATGTGAAGGTCCAAATAGAGAATGACACCATAGTAAAGATCAGTGGTGAGAGATTTGGATGGACAAGATGTGGACACCAAGAATGTTTCGTGTGGGGAGACCCTTTGATGGGCACACCCACCATTTGAAAAGAAGCGAAAGGGTGCCGCATGGAGAGATACACCTTTTTTGTTGAGAACCACCATGTGGAGAGAAGTGTGGGAGGGGTACAAAAAGGGGTGATCAACAATGCTCTCACTTGTTCTCGCAGGATATTCCAAAGTAAAGGCACATTTACATGAAGATCATGGCACACTTGTCCGTCTACGTGAGCTCAAAGAAAAGACTATCTCATTGAGAGAGAGAGAGAGCAGTTGAGGTGAAACTCATTTCCCTCAATGAAACATCAAAAGATGCAGTTTCATGATGTGAAGGTCCAAATAGAGAATGACACCATAGTAAAGATCAGTGGGGTGGTGAGAGATTTGGAAGGACAAGATGTGGACACCAAGAATGTTTCGTGCGGGGAGACCCTTTGATGGGCACACCCACCATTTGAAAAGGTAATTTTAAGAAGTGAAAGCGTGCTACATAGAGAGATACACCTTTTTGTTGTTGAGAACCACCGTGAAGAGAAGCATGCGAGGGGTACAAAAAAGGAGCGATCAACAGCCTTGTGTGCAAAAACGGTGCATACCACAGTGCGAAGCAAAACATAGATAACATAGCTGTGACACACATACCATAGAGTCACCAGAATGGCACGAATTGCAGCATTGTCACACAACCCACAATAGCACGACTACGACAAACACAGTAGCAGATGTTAACCCATTCCTAAGCTACTGCCATTATCTTACATCAAGGAGTCAAGGTAGATACACCAAAAGGTCATACATTCAAGATATGAAGCAATAGTGTCTAAATCTACAGCTTGGACGGGCGCCTGTAATGGTCTGATGAAATACTTAAGGCGACTCCTACTTTAAAAGCGTGTGGTACCAAGTTAGGATAAAGTCCAAAGTGATGTAATTCATGGCTATATGATGAGAGTAGTCATAGTAATAATATTAGGCTGCTTATGAGCCTAAAGTGGCTGACCGGCCATAGTTTAAGTGAGTGTGAACACTTATGGCCATGTATATAAGTGAATACCTCTCATAGTACAAGGATACTCTCCCATTGTGCAATAGAGTCTTGCTCTTGCTAATCTCTCTCTCTAATGCATGCTAGTGAGTGTGTGAGTGATGTGAGGTGAGAGGAGGGACGAGTACACATAGTGCAACACGGCGATATAATAACGCTCACAGGAGACGTGGTGGAATTGCTTCTCAAGGAGTTGTAGAGCTTGGAGACCTCAAGGGTTACGAGTTCGGCCATTGGAAAGATCCTCATGATAGTTACGGCTCACCAGGTAATCTCTCACTTATGGCCATGTATATAAGTGAATATCTCTCATAATACAAGGATACTCTCCCATTGTGCAATAGAGTCTTGCTCTTGCTAATCTCTCTCTAATGCATGCTAGTGAGTGTGTGAATGATGTGAGGTGAGAGGAGGGACGAGTACACATAGTGCAATGCGGTGATGTAATAACGCTCGCAGCAGGAGACGAGGTGGAATTGCTTCTCAAGGAGTTGTAGAACTTGGAGACCTCAAGGGTTACGAGTTCGGCCATTGGAAAGATCCTCATGATAGTTGTAGTTCACTAGGTAATCTCTTGTTGGATGTGTTTCAAGGAGGGTTACGGGGTGAGCCATAACATTTTTGGCGTTGCTGCGCTGGGGAGCCATCCCTTGGCTTTTTCCATCGTTTTTCTCTAATCTACACATTTACCATTGCCCTTTATCTTTATTAGTGGTTCCCCATGAAAAAGATGTGGATTTGATGGTGATTTGTGTGTGATTTGGTGTAGAATAGCTCTCTTTTTTGTTTTGTAAAGAACACTTTTTATTTAATTTTTAGCCTAAATTATTGGTTTTTGGTTGTTTGTTAATGTGGTTTTTAATGTTCTTAGGGTTTGCACATAGAGTATGTTAGACTTAGTTTGCATCCATTGCATCAAACAATGCAATAGAATGTATTTTTTAGTGATTTTTAGCTTACTTTAGAGTTAAACAGAGAGCTAGAATCATTAATTTTTGCTTAAATTATGTTTTTTTTGTTTGAATTGTATGCATCAGAGTGTTAACAAGCAATAGGAGTAGCTTAATCATTGAAAATTTTTCTCAAAACCATTAAAAATCCTTGAAATCGACTAATATTTCTTAATTGACTAATTTTTATCATTAAGGGTGATTAATCCAATACAAGAGGCAAAAATTTTAGAAAATGTGTTTTTGGGAGTCCAAATTGATCATGTAAGAGGTTAAAAAAATTAGTGTTTTTGAGTGTTTTGAGAGCATCTAGATGCATCAAAACACCTAATTACATCAAAACACCTAATTACATCAATTTTCTCTCTTTTGCTTAATTTTACTCAAAAGAAGAGATATTAATTAAGAGTTGATTAATCTCTAACTATACATTAATTAACACATTTGTTGATGCACATAGCTTAGCAATTTCATGCTCTATCCAATGATGTGCTCAATGGTGTGAATTAATTAGTGATTAGTGGTTAATTAGAGCTCTTGATTAGTCTAAAGTGGGAAAGGATTAATGGAAAGATTAATCCTTGATTAATTCCTAAATACTTTTTACATAACTCATTAAGGCTAATGAGCATTGAATGAGAAGATGCCAACAATGAGTTGTCAAATTGTCCATTTTAAGGGTCATTTATGAAGGGTGTAAGGGGGTGTCATAAAAAAGTTAACTTTTTTGATTCCCACTTGCCTTTTTGGAAAAATGCCCATATCTACCCAATTTAAAATCTAAAAAATATCCCCCCCCAAACAAGGAAACTAGATTTTCCCTCTGGACGCAAAAAAAAACAAAAAAACAAAAAGGCGTTTCACGCCTTAAGCCGTTCACAGGGTGTAAGGAGGTGTCATAAAAAAGTTGACTTTTTTGATTCCCACTTGCCTTTTTGGGAAAATGCCTATATCTCCCCAATTTAAAATTCAAAAAATATATCCTCCAAACAAGGAAACTCAAATTTCTCTCTAGACGCAAAAAAATAAAATAAAAAACAAAAAGACATTTCACACCTTAAGCCATTCACGCCTTAAGGTCTCACCTGGAAAAAAATTTGATAAAATCTGTGAAGTCCGTTTCACACCTTAAGGGTTCACAGCGTGAAATCCTTAAGCGTCTCACGGCATGAAACAGTCCCCGTACAAAAAATAATAATCAAATTTGATAAAATCTGTGAAGTTTGTTTCACGCCTTAAGGGTTCACGGTGCGAAACCCTTAAGCGTCTCATGGTGTGAAACAGTCCCCGCACAAAAAAATAATAATTTGATAAAATTCGTGAAGTCTATTTCATGCCTTAATAAGGATTCAGGACGTAAAAGCCTTCAGCGTCTCACAACGTGAAACAATCTCTGTGCAAACCAAAAAAATAAAAATCAAATGTGATAAAATTTGTGAAGTCCATTTCACGTCTTAATGGTTCACGATGTGAAACCCTTAAGCATCTCATAGCAAGAAACAGTCCCCGTGCAAAAAAAAAAATTTCAAATTTAATTCTTTTCGTGAAGTCTATTTCACGACGTGAATTGCGGCTTGCTGTTTCACGTGAAAGGGGGTTCGGGCAAAAAAAAAAAGACTTTGGAAAACAGCCCTGTTTGGAGCCCCGTATCTCCTAAACAGTGAATTCGTTGAAGGCACTCTAGTGCTCATTGAAAAGTTGGCATCGAGCTCTTCAAAATTGGTCTTGAGGGTCCGAGGGTAAAATCCATCGTTTTGGCCTTCGACTACCAGTGTCAAAATTAGACCTGGAAATCGAGGCAAAAAATGGCCCTAAAAGCACTAAAAATCACACCAAATAGTACGAAAACAATTGCGAGCTATACTCGAGCTACTTTTTGAGGGTCTAAACGACAAAATCACGAAAAACTCAAAGAGACAAAGTTGTAGTACTTAAAAAGTACTACAACTCTCTCATACAGAGTTTTTCCGAATTCCTTTAAGAACACCTTCAAAAACGGATTGCGAAAAATAGGAAAAATCTCCCTGATTTGTATTTATTTATTGTCTTCAAACAGTGATGGAAAATAGGTTTTTACACCTCTTCCATCTAGGATGCTATCATTATATACTTTTTCTGGAAAAATATCTCTAAAAGGTCGTTCACGTGTGTATAGCATCTAAGCTAATTTGGGCAAACAGACACTCGTTTGACCTAATGAAGGGTATGTCAGGCCTCTTGAGGCTGTAAAACAGGTTGTCATAAATCCTAAAAAGTTAAAAAAAAAGAGTGTGCTTGCTCATCAAGGAGCAATTGGCAGCGTCAGGCATGGCAACGATAGAGGGACTACGTGGGCCGACACCCTCACTGAACCCAGTGGCTGACATCTTCGAGCCACTAAGATCAATGCCCTAATTGCAACTCCTAATACCAATTGCCATGCCAACAACAAGCGTGTCATTGGGATTTACACCCCTTGTCACTTCAATCCCACTGGTCCTTAAAGTTTGCCTAACGTTTCCACAAATCCTATAGGTACCATTCCTCTTCAACCCCTAGATGCTCATACCTTGGATATACTGACTAATCTAAGAAGGGGAGTTGCCTAAGGACTAAGTGAGTCCCTACCCACAAGAGCACTCACACACCATGGCCTTAGTGACATATACAAAAACACGGCCGTACAAATTTCAAAAATCATGGGCAAATATGATGGAACAACTGATCCTCTTTAATTTATTCAAATGTTTGAACAGAGATATGAAGCCTTTGGAAATCCAAACTGCCCCACCAAGGTAAATGTGTTGAACCTATGCTTAGTGGGAAAGGCTAGTCGATGGTTTATCACATTGATGCCGGTGATTAAGACAAACTTCAAGACCTTGAAAAAAGTCTTTATCCATGGATTTTCAAGATAAGGTGATCGGCGGAGTGCAATGATAGAACGCTATTCAATTGAGTGGAAACAGAACAAAACCATTCGGGATTTTATCTTTCGGATAAAACTCTTGGACTCACAATGTTGTGAGCCATGGGAGAAACTAAATGATGCTCAATTGAAGAGATGTTTCATAATGGGCTTAAAGAATAATAGCTTACATAACTTGATCATTGTATCCAACCTGGAAACATTCGATTAATGTTGTAAACAAGCAATACGGTTAGATGACAACATGATGAAAGATGATTATGATACGAGATGTTCCTCATCTAAACCAAGTGAAGCAATGGCTAATGAAAGATTCATCTCGGAGCTAAATTCTATGCAGCCTTGCTTAAAATCTTATAATCGATATCTCTAAGAGAGTATAAGATCCTTCAAAACCAAACATCCTTAATGCCTCTTCAAGTGATGAAAATGCCTTGTGTTCAGTGTAATCACTATGACCCTCCCAATCCCCATTGTGCATACAAAGCATTTGTTTTTTTGTACTACATATATTGCAGAACCTTTGGTCATGACACAACCCTATGTCCCAATTCATCAACAATTAACTCAAAATCTCCATCTCCCGTGCACCAAATAGAAACAGTCCAAAGGGTAGAAACTGCTCAAGAAGCAGTTAAGCAAACACTTCAATGTTGGTCGTGGACCTCACACTTCTCAATTTGGAATACTTCCATGTCCATAGTCACTGACACTTTGCAACCCATGTGTGAACGATGTGGCATTGATCACATGTTCCAAGATTGCCCAAGGCGAGTTGCTTCAATGCAACTTGTCTCACAAAATACAACTCTTAATATCTTAAGTGTACAAAACATGTAATTGTCCACAGTACCCCTGAATGTGCTTACACGCTTACAAGACAAGGCATGAGTGACAGTAAAAAAGAATGCAAAAGTAAGCACTTCGAAATGGGTAGAAGAACATGCTTTAAAACATAAACTAAAAGAAAAAGTAAAACCTTCTAAACCCATGAAGGACAAGGGGCAACAAACTATCGAAACCAAAGCTGAAATAAAGGACAGGGAAAAAGAGCCTATGGAGAACATAACCCCAAAAGAGCCAAAAGCTACACATGATGTAGAAGCATCCACCTCAAAGGCTACCACACAAACCACAACACCCATATGTACAACACAGAATACAAGAGCCCGAAAGAAAATTCGTTCTCATCGCATGGGTAAACATAATGAAAACCTGACGATCCAAAGAAAGTCAAAAGATGAAACAAGTTCTAGTACGTCACTAAGTGAGGATAAAACAAGTTTTGATTCGGCACTAGGTGCACCCCATAGACCAATCAAGAAACTAGAACCTGCCCAACCACCCCAAATTGAAAATTATGATCACATGACATATGCAGAACATAAAAAGCAAGCTCAAAAGAGCATGCTTAGCATGGTTGAGTGTCATACAGGATCACCAGTTATGATTGAACCTTATAATTCCAATCCTAAAGAAGCAACCAAAATACGAGAACTTGAGGAGTATCACTTCTCCTTTCAAGAGAGGAAGACGTACTCTCTATAGAGAAGAGTCAATAGAGGCAAATTGCACAAATTATGCGGTTGAAAAAGCACGTGAGGAATTCGATGAATCCCTTATGAAATTAAAGCAGTCTCTCAAATCCTCATTTGGAGGAGTTCTCTTCTCTCATGGATGAAGCCAGCATAGCGTCAGCACTTGCACCTTTAACAGCAGCTAAACATGAGTTATACAAAGACATCAAGAGCTACATAGAACGGGAATGCATAGATTTGCAAGTTTCTAAACAGACCTCTGTTAGAACTGTCAGAGGACCGAGTGTACAATTTTACACATTGGGTACTATTGAAAAAGTTGAGAGCCAAAAAGAGGATGAGAGTGAATGGGAATATGAAACCGAAATGGGATCTGAATCTGAAACAAAAATTGAAACATCCATGGTTTTTCTTGAAGATTCTATCATGGTATGGTTAGATTTCCCTGTGACAATGATGTTAAGCGCAAATGTGCGTTGAGTAGCCCTTGAGCTAGTTATAACATCTTGACCAATAGACACTTGGGTGTCATTGGGGAAACCTAAACTCATTCCTAAAGACAATGGTCTTGCAAGAGGAGCCAATGTACAAAACATTAAAGTTCTAGGTTACTTTAGCTATGCTACTCAAATAATCGATGTAGATGTGGAATTTAGATTCCATGTCACCCCATATCCCCTCGAGTATGATGTCATCCTTGGTGGAACTTGGATACGTGACTCGTTATATTCACTTGATGAATCCATGCAAACAGTCACCTTGAACACTCCTGTAGGCATTGTGCAATTACTGTTAACAGGAGGAAGAGACCTTGGAGGACCTGGAACTTCTAACACATCTTAGGCATTGTGCAATCACTCTTAACAGGAGGAAGAGACCTTGGAGGACCTGGAACTTCTAACACATCTTACTGAGAATATCCTAAGAACTATGGTTGGATTAGAACTTTCCAATAGAATCACCACAATTCAAGCACAACTTTATCCAACATGAGAGTAGAATCTCATGACCCTTGAGTTATGGGATTTGTTAGGTCAACCAACACTCATAGCTCATCCTCAAAGAATTCCATTTACACAAGACTTGAACATGCCATGTCTGGGGTACTTTGAACATATAATGTATATTGAAACTAAGCCCCTTACTTCCAAGTTTTTTATGGTTGAGTATGTATTGAAAGCAGATTTGTTCTTGGGACATAAATGGACTATTGCTGCCCAAGCACTACTATGCTTTGCTAGCGATAGGGTCATCATGACAGTCAATGACACAGAGTTGACAATACCATATTGCACGGAAGAGGATCCAACCCTAATGAATTTCTATGATGCTAGATGCAAAAAGTTACAAGCCTCTTCCACAGAAGCCCCTCTACACAATGACCTACCATCTGTATATTAATGACCAACTCCGACAAAGCATCTTCCCCTTCCACTCCATCCTCACCAACAAAGTCTAATGCCTAAGCCATGCAATCAACCGCTATTCCTAAAGAAGATCCCCAACCAAGAACCATCTATCTCAAAGAAGGAACTCAAGGTAAAAGCCCCAGAGCAAACGCCTCTTCATCAGGGCCAACCTCGCTAAAAGAGGGGGCTCCATGCTCAAAGCCTCCACATTAGCAGCCACCACTTTGCAAGAGACTTGAATCTCATCATCAACAACGCCCATGAGTCTCAAACCTGCAGCCTCAGTGCCAACCAATGTGAAGGAGGACCCACCAAAACCTTTCACTTCCACCAGAAAGAAAAATCCACCAAGGTAACACAAATCAAGGTATCTTACTTGTATCAAAATATGGGTGGAGAAGTAGCTACTTGTAGCTCAAGGCTACTACAAAGGTGCTAATCAAATTTGGGTGCCTCGACAATCAAAGCCTCTTCCTCAACGCAGCACTAAGAGGCCAAAGAAAAATAAAATCACTCCATATAACACCGTAAACAAAAGCCTATGCGAGTTCCTCAACGAACTCCAACAACTAAACAAGTGTGGGTACCAAAACAATTACTGCACGCACAAGGGTACTACCAAGGAAATAGCAAAGCTTAGATTCCCAAGCGCATCAAAAAGACCCCTCAACCTACCTCCCCCTCTCTCTTGTGTGCAAGGTAGTATGTTAGGATTAACATGCTTCTATCCAAAACTTATGTGGAAGCTGCTGACCTTTAATCATGCATCTCTAACCATCTCTATGAGAATCTGTTTCATCTCTCTGTAGGAAACTCCATTATTCTATGGTGTTTAAGGAGTTGCACATTGATACTTAATGGCTTTATGTGTGAAAAAACTTTGAATGTATTAGATATATATTCCCCCTCTCTATTTGAATGAAGAGTTTGAATTTCTAAGCCACTTTCATTTACAACCATGAAAATTGAGAAAATATTGATGATTTTTCTTTCATAGGGTAAGACCAGCTGTACTTGCTCTAATCATCAATGAATGTAACAAAGTATAAGTTTCCTCCCCAAAGAATTAGCCCTTATTGGACCATACACATCACTCAAGCTATGAGCTGCAATTTGTGATCATCTCTATTTTGTTGAATTCTTTGGGAAAGGTTGGCGAGAGAGTTTAGAGTTTGCCAAGGATGCATCCTTTACAAACTTATCTTGGTGGTGAGTTGAGGAAGATACTATAACATCCCATGTTTCTACAAAAGCATTAAACCACTAATAGAAGTGTAGACAAACCGAGCATGCCATAAGTGGGCACCTATCATTATAGACAAGCAACATCACACTTGTTATACATGTACAATTTGTAAAAAACACACCAGTGGTAACCTATCATTATAAAAAGGCAACATCACACTTGTTATATATGTATAATTTGTATAAACCACACCAGTGCTTAAAGATCCATTAAGTACAATTTGTTTTATCGTGTTCTCTATCTCAACATTAAGGCCATCCTTACTAGAGTAGGCAAAGAAAGTAGATCCTTCTAAATTCTTAGAACAAAAAAAAGTACATTCTAAAGACAAAGATCCTCACCCCACTAGCTGTAGAGTGAGAACTATCTCACCAATACCTTTGACTAGGTAAGAAGTATTATTGGCACACATAATAGTGCATAGTCTCCATATGTTTGAACAAACTTCTTTGAGAAGTTATATGCTTAGATGCACCACTATCAAGAAACCAATTGTTAGAGATAATTGCACTTGCAGTGAGACATGCATCACGTTCATGATTATACCTACAAATAGCTATTATGGTCAATAACTTGTTAGAAGCAAAACTGCATGAACCTTTGTTGGATTCCTTTTACTTCTTTTCCTTAGTTTGAAGTTTGAAGAAATTTTCAATTGCATGGCTAGGCTTCATGTAGTATCGGCGTAACCTTCTTTGGCTATTTGTAATCAGCCTTAGTCTTAGAAGTTTTTTTTGAATTGGTTTTCTGTTGAAAGAGCTTGATTACTACTGCTAGAACTCTTAGAGGCATTATTTCTGGACTATTTCTCCTTGTAATAGTAAGCTAACAAGCTCCCAATAGGTAAGAGGGGATGCATTATCTCTCAAATAAAGCTAGAGGCATTCTTTTTAGATTGTTCCTCCTACAGTAAGCTCCTGATAGCTAAGAGGGGATGCATTGTCTCTTAAAGAAAGCTAAAGGGAAGTACTGAAACCTAGATAAGCTTTAGGCAACGAGTTAAGGGTGATGTTAATCACGCCCTTTTTAGGAATGATTTCATCAATATTAAGAAGTTTCTGTCTCAAGTCTTGTAATTTTGTTATATGTTCATTCATTACCCCTTATCCTACATAGTTTCATTATCAAGCTACCTTTTGAGAAAGGAAATCCTTGCATTATTTTTAGCATGATACATAATTTTTGAATTGTTCCAAGTAAGCATAGATGTTTAATAAAAGCAAATGTACGAAACAATAGACCACTGAGTTGACGAGAAGGCAATCAATGCCAAAGCTTAAGCATCACATGTGAATCACATCTTCTTTATAAAGAGAATACGGGGAGAGGGAGAGCTTAATTTCTTACACACACACACACACACACACACACACACACACACACACACACACACACACACACGAGCGAGAGAGATGGATGGCTAAATTTTCTTATATCTTATATATTCTTCTCTTCTCTACAACCACAAACTAAAGAGATAAGAGCACATACTATAAGGGAAAGTACTCTCCTACTATAACATACAATGTGGTCGGCGGTTTGTAGTGTGAACCTGACTATACAAGCGAGCATTATAGCTATGCCATACTCTGGTAATGCAAATATCGCTATCACATAGCCTATCATCCACCATTGTGGCATATTGACCATAATCTCACCAACCATGCCAGTGCCATAAGTGTGGAAGCTATCACCTAGGTGGGTCATCAATGTCTGCAGAGCAATAGTTGAGCTCGATATCTCAACACTCCCCCTCTCAAGCTCAACTTCACACACTATACTCCAAGTAAGCTCCTAAACGTGTGGAGCTTCTCTCTATACCAAGTGCCTTCATGAAGATGTTAGGAACATGATCCTCTATGTTGACATAAATCAGATCAACATCACTTACTAACACCTTATCCCTCACAAAGTGATAATGCATCTCAATGTTCTTCATCTTATCATGGTATACTAGGTTACTGGCCAACTATATGCTACTCATATTTTCACAAACAAATGATAATAGCCCTATCCACGAGCTCACCCATATCACCAAGTAGATTTTGAAGCCAAGCTACCATAGCAAGACCACTATCGGCGGCTATTTCTTTCTTCTCTAACTCATAGCAGCACTCCCCAAAAAAACATAAAGCTACTAGTAGATATTCTATCTATAACAGTACTAGTCCAATCAGAATCTATGTACCCATGCAGCTATATCTTTGTACTTGCCTCATAGAAAAGTCTATAATCAATTGTGGACTTTATGTATTTGAGAATCTATTTGGTCACATCCAAGTGTGGCTTTCTTCCTTGGGGCTTCCTTTGGGCCTGCATAAACTGAATCACAAGTCATGTAGATCACGATGTCTTCTATGTACTTGTACATAGTAGGATCCTCTAAAAGGTCACCTATATTAATGGAAAGCTTTGTGTTGTACTCCAGTGGCACTAAAATAGGCTTAAAGTCTGTCATACTATACTTGGACGACATGTCCATACTGCCATACTGCCTCTATAAAACAATAAAATGCTATGAGTTGGTCTCACCACCTCTATACCTAGGAAATACTGTAGCTCACCCAAATCCTTTATCTCAAACTTCTTCTTTAAAATCATCCTGACATCATGTATGTTAGCATCACTATGACCAGTGATAATCAAGTCATCTACATAAATGATTAATAGCATGATCCCTCTATCTATCTTTTTCACATAAAGTGAAAAATTAGTATTGGATATTTAAAATCCAATGGGAAGTTACTCCCCAATCTTGTTTGACCATGCTCTGATGCCTTCTTTAAGCCATATAAGGCTTTGTATAGCCTACATACAAAATCTGGGTGTGCATCACTCTCATAATCTCGTGGTGGTGGTTGGCTGCACATGTAAACTTCTTCTTATAAATCACCATGCAAGAAAGCATTATTTACATTCATTTGATATAAAGATTAACCCTTTTCTCTGCTGTGCTGCAACTATAGCAATGACAACTCTCACTGTTATTCTAATAACTAGGCTAAATGTCTCCTCATACTCAATGCCATAGGTTTTGCAGATAACCCTTAGTAACCAATCTTATCTTATACCTATTCATTGATCCATTTGACTTATGCTTGACCTCATATACTTAGATATACATTGCCCTAAAGAGACCATTTGAGTTATGCTTGATCTTATATACTCAAATATACATTGCCCTAAAGAGACCATCTCTTTTTTGGATCTTCATAATAATAATGTTCAAGGGATCAGAGTAGTGAGGTCTTGAACGATCCAGACTAGAATACAAATCAAGTGAGATTTTGGAGAATGCCACTATGTACAGGAAGATAGTGGTGGGTAGCTTGATGTAGATGACGATCACTAGGCCAAACATAAACTACACAGCTAGGTTGGAGAGAGTCAGTTTATGCAGGTTTCTTGGAAGCTGCATGTGGATATAGTGTGAGGCACACACTATGCTATGTGAGGTCCACAATGGATTACGACCGCTTCTATGAGGCTGATATACAGTTACACGTGTATGGATACACTGATACAGATTGGGCCGATAGCATCTTAGACATAAGATCTACTAGTAGCAAGTTTATGTTTTCCTTTGGAAGTGGTGCTGTTACATGGAGCAGCAAAAGAAGCAACCAATAATTACCTTATCAAGTACATAGGTAGAGTACATGGGTGCTGCAAATAATGGCAGCATGTGAGGTAGCTTAGTTACATAAGCTACTTAGAGATTTGGGGCTGGATACATGTAGGTTGTCATCTATTGGCAAGACAACCTTAGTAGCATACAATTGGCCAAGAACCCATTGTTTCATGCACATACCAAACATATTTTCACCAAGGCCTTGGGAGCAGAGAAGCTTTATAGATTCCACACTATGCTTGGAGTCTTGGAGATGCAGTTGATCTTGAGGGGGAGTACTGAGATATCAAGCTCAACACGAACTCACACTCATGACATGTTTGGGCGACCATTTCACCTTTTCACCACTGGTGCATTTGGTAGCTAGCATGACGGTCTTTGCAAGTGATTCTATAATTGGACTACACCTACCTATAGTCCAATCGAGTTATGACATACTTATCTTGCTAGCTCACCTACTTAGCATGTTCACATTATGGACCTCTTGTACATAGTACTCTAGTACTTATGTTGGTTTTCACTTATCTTTTATAGATCTCTTTTGAGAGCAACAAGGAGAAGAAGATTTCAGTCTTCCATCTTTGTGGATGTCTTACACATTGTTCTGAGTGTGGATGGGCTTTAGTGGCCTGTACTCTTTTGAGATATAAATGAGTTTATTAAATGCTAATGAATGCCAAAGGTTTGCCATAGTTCAAGAGAAGGACCAAATCCCTCTAGACCTTGTAATTTTAGAAATACCATTTAAAAAATGTAGTAGACTTCGTGGTTTTCCCATCCGCCCAACTGCTAAGGGGACTAACATGCACTTCATCATGGTCATCACATATTATTTCACAAAGTGGGGGGCCGAGGTCAAAGTTATGCAAAATGCTGACATGAGAGCTACACCAAGTTCCTCTATGACAATGTGATTACTCATTTTAGTTACCCACTAGAAATAGTGAGTGATCATGATACACATTTCATAAATGAAGTTATGGAGTTCTTGCTTAAAGAACTTCTTGTAGTGTATAAAACGTTGACACCTTACCCACAAGACGAATGGCCAAGCCAAAAGCACAAACAAGAATTTGTGCACTTATCTCATTTAGATGATAGAAGGATCAAGATAAGTGTTTGAGAGCATGAGTTGCACTCTACTCTATGGGCCTACTACATGGCATATAAGGTGGTTATTGTCAACATCATGCCCTTTTAGCGTGCATTTAAGCTTGACAATGTCATACCAATGGAATACTTGGTTCCGTTAAAATTGTACCATAGATAACCTTAAGGGAAACCCTCTCATAGAGAGGTTAGTTTCTTTAAAGCAACTTAGTGATTAAAGATTACAATCCACTTACAGATCAATGGTTGAAAGACTATGGTGCTATTGACGAACAACTCAAACCACTCTAGGTATGGAATTAGGAGACATGGTGCTGATGTATAATGTCAAGAACACCAAACAAAAAACTTTAGAGAGGCCAAGGTCCCTACCGAGTCACAATAGTTGCTCCTCAAGGTGAAGTAAAGATAGAGACCCTAGATGGGATTGAGATGGAAGGATACTTCAATGGTAGCAAGTTGAAGCACTACTATGGACCTCTCACCTAGGACATGCTCTTCCAAAGCCATAAGAAAAAAGAGGATATACAAGAGGTTGACAACAAAAAAGGGAGGGAACACCTGGCGACTTAATAAAAGTAGAACCAAAGAGATCATAGACCCTAGGTGTATGGATCTTTGTACATGTAGCCGATCTCTAAGGTGCAGTCAAAATAGAAACACCCGTGGAACAACCTGATTGCCTTGATCTAGAGTTCCCCTAAGAAGATCACCTAGTGGCATGGCCAACCTTGGTGGACACACTAGGTCTAGCTATAATGTTTTTTTCTTGGGAGATGTGGGGACCTCATTGTTAGGCCACAAGCCCCTCACACCACATTTACAACAACCATTACCATAGTAAAAAATTCATAATCCATGATCATCGCCGATTATCTTGAAGTGGATTTTTTAATTGGATCTAAACATGTATCATGCAAGTTTTATGTGACCCCCATGTGTAATGAGAGAGAGCATCATCCTTGAAAGGGGATGGATCATGGCCATGGATTGCATCATCACACAACCGGTGAAAAAAAACCGCAACACTTGAGCTCCCCTATGGAATGGTTATCATACATTTGTTAAATGAGGTTATCGTAAATGTATCAACATCCCAAGCCTAATCGTCGAACCACACACCGTCAATTCAAGAAACCCCTAACACACAATACTCCCCTTTCCTCAACAGGGTCAGCCACCCCATCCAATCCTATGGGAGAACCAAAACCTCAACAACAAAGACAAATGCCACCTTGAAACATCAACTTTAACAGAATCTAGGAAAGGTCAATAAGAAGGAGTGAGTACCCAAGGGTACCCTAGCTAGCTAAGGTAGATTATTTGATGCCCAAGCAAAGACATGACCTAAAGCCCAACCATGAGAGGAGATCCCATGCAACAAAATTCTACCCAAACCCCGAGCCTTGTTAGATCCCCATCAAGCTACTAGAAGCCCAAGGCTTCTATATGAAGGGAACCTTTATGCTTGGGTCCCAAAAACCTCACCGTCTGCATAACGTCTGCATAACCATGAGTGTAGATACAAAATTCTACCCCAACCATAAGTGGAGATCCCATGCAACAAAATTCTAACCAAACCCTGAGCCTTGTTAGATCCCCATCACAAGCTACTAGAAGCGCAAGGCTTCTATGAAGGGAACTTATATGTTTGGGTCCTAAGAACCTCATTGTCTGCATAACCCCCCTTAATTTAGCCAAAAAGATCCAAGTGATGACCTTAGTACCTCTAGTACTACCTCAGAAGTTAGCCCTTCATTAGATCCCATTAACATTACTAGAAGTATAAGGATTTTACGAAGGAAACCCCTACATCTAGGTGCCCACATTAAATAAACCTATGCTCTAGACCCTCATAAATGCACCCTTGAATGAAAAATCCAATTGGGTGTGGAGATCCCAAGCCCATGCTAACCCCACCCCCCCAAAGTCTAAGTAGGAATGGAGAGTAGTGGGGCAGCATACCCCCCACATGCATGCCCAACCTGTCAATGAAGTAGGTGGAAGAAACCATGGTCATGCCACCAGTTCCATGCACAATGGTTGCACCCCAACCATTCTAACTTCAAATTGGCTACCCAAAGTGCAAAGTGTTCCACTGTGCCACCTCACACAGGCGCTCCCCAAACCCAAAAGCCCCATGGTCCTGTGACACCCTCGTGTGCCACACCACAACATTAACCCTGTCACCCAAAGTTTAAACAAGCACACCAAGAAAGCCGATGGTGGTGGCCTCCAAGCTTTCTTCATGGATGGGAAAGTGATTCTCCATCCTCACCTTGCCTGACTCGGCACGGTAAGCCATGAACCCTAAGTACATGTGTACATATGTAACACAAGACCACCCCTTCTTAAGTGTGTAATTACTACCTTCATCTCGAGAATGATTAGAAACTCAAAAACCCAAAACCATGATTAGAAATGTCCAAAAACATCTAAAAACATGCACACATACATGCACACTCCCATTTACACATTTTGCACCCCATGCATGCGTACCCCATACATTTATGCCATGTACACACATTTGTACATGCACATGTGCATGCAAATTTACACATCGTGCACATGCCACCGCAAACACAATTACACATCAAGAATGTGCACACCCATTTGCACCTCATGCACAAACACTTGCACACACATGCATACACATTCACACATTATTGCATGTGCACATGTGCATGCAAATTTACACATTATGCACATGTGTAAACATACTTATACATCATGAATATGCACACCCATTTGCACCTCATGCACACACACTTGCACCCCCATGTGTACACACTCACACATTAGCACATCGTATGCCCCACACATTTGCATCATACACGCACTTGCACATGCACATGTGCACACACATTCACATATTAGCACATCATCTAGCCCAGACAGCACCACACTCACATGTGTGCACACATTTTCACACACGTGGTGCATGTGCATGTGCACATGCACATGCACCACACCTGCATGTGCACACACATTTGCACCTCACACACACACACATCATACATGAGCATGCGCACATGCTTTTGAAGAATAGTAGCATGCACATGCATGCATTACACATCACCTATTTTCATCTCGTGTATGCATACATACGTGCAAACACACTTGCACACCCATGCACATAGACATTATTAAATCATGCACCCCACATTTTCATCGTGCTATACACATATTTGCATGTGCACGTGTATGCACACATCATCGTGTCATCATGCACCCCACACACGTACATATGTGCACACACACATGCATCCCATGCACGTACATAAGTGCACACACACACATGCACCACACCCACATGTGCACACATATTTTCACTTTGCACTTGCACATCCACATGATACACACATGTACACACACACTTACACCCCTATGGGTATGCACATTCACACATTAGCACATTGTGCACCCCACACATTTGCACCATGCACAAACATACCCACATGCATGTGTGCACACAAATTTACACATTAGTGCATTATCACGTGCCCAATGCACACATACACATGCACATACACCACACTTGCATGTGCACTACACTTGCATGTGCACACACATTTACACCTCATAAATGCACATCATGCATGCACACTTATGCATGTACACACACATGCACCCGCACATGCACACACATGTGCAATTCCACCCCAAAACTTGCACACACGTGTGAGCATGCCTGCCCTCCCACCCGCTTTTGCATGTACATAAAGCACCCTCTACTGCAGGCATTTTCATATAGCATGCATGTTTTCTTGCTCTTTCTCCTCGTGCCTTTGCACGTAGCTTGCACGTTTGCCTACCCTCTCTCATCTCACCTTCAAATGCAACTCGCACAGGTCTTTGATGCCCTCTCTCATCGTCCTACCATCAAAAGTGATGTGATAGACACCTTACAAGTTTATCCTGCTTAAAGAAGACAAAAATATTTTTAGAGTTGAGAGAGTATGGGTGTGAGAGAGTGAGAAGGGTAGAGAGCTAGAGAGAGCGCGTGTGTGAGAGCAAGAGATAAAGGTGTGGTAGAGAGAAAGTGCATGTCAGAGAGAGGTGTGGTAGAGAGCTTGGTTAGAGGGGGAGGGAGAGAGAGAGACTAGACTCTCAAACATCATCACCAATCTCCTCACACTGGCACTCATGCAAAGCTGCTGGCCCTAATCTCTCCAAAAACAAGTACCCGCCGGCAGCCTAGCACATAACACTAACACCTTCACATTGGTAAACCGAAGCCTTGGTCATCAACAAACCATAACCATCATTGGTGAATTCCAAGCAAGGCTGAGCGCACCATAACAACCAATCCACCACTAGCAGACACAACAAGGCCAAGCTCCCAATTCCTCAAAGCCATCTCGACAAAGCTATAAGTCCCTTGGTAAGAAGATTGAGATGCGGACACACCGACCTCAAAGACAGGTATGATTATAACAACCCTTGAGAACTACACACTACCTAACACTACCAATAATTTTGCAAGGTCATTGGTATGATGGAAAGATCAAAGCACTTCTTGTAGCCTGGCAATGTAACTAAACACTTGGTACACTAAACTCAATAATGTACAACAAGGTAAAACCACCACCAGTAAGAAGAAGCACCATATCTGGCCACTACTAGCATGCGATGATGTAACACCAATGCCCCCATTCTTCCTAAGAACTGATAACAAGTAAGTTATGGTAAAACACTTGTCATGCTCCTTTAATTGCTTATTTTGGCTCCCCACACGACTGAGCGGGTAGAGCACTCCCCACGGAGGTGCTTTGTCCTCAGCCCATTTTGTAAAATAGCATGTGATGTGATGATGATAAAAAATGCCTAGGTTCCTGTAAAAGTATGGCTAATGGGATCGACAAAATCTATACCCCATTTTTCAAAGGGTTGTTTAGAAACTATTGGGGTTAGGGGCAATTGATCCTTCTCATGTACTATGGAAAATCTTTGGCATTCGTCGTCTCGCAAGTTCTGACAAACTTAGCCGCATCTCCAAAGAGTGTAGGAGGCCACCAAAGTTTGGCGTAGAAAACCTTGAGGGTGGTAGTCGTGTCCTTGGCAAAGTGTCCTCCACCTATGATAGAATGGGCTTGTTCAAGAATGACGACAAAGTCATCTTCATGAGCATCATGATGACATCTTAATCCTTCTTATAAAGCATGCCTGCTATCAACTGATAGAGGGGCACCTTCCTAATGAGATGTTTGGATTTATCCCTTTTGATGGGACAGTTAATGGGAAATCCATTGGCCAAGAAGTGGGTGATGTCTTCACTCCATTATGATACATGGTTATATTAATATGAAATAGTAGAGCATCGAGAAGATCATCTTCCACCCCTAGAGGGGGTTCTTCATTTAGAATTCTAGAAAGGTAGTCAGGATGGATATACACATTCCCCTTTTGCATTGTGATGGGTGAAATTAAAATCCAAAAGAATACTGGTGATGCACCCTATGGTGTAAGGCTTGTTCACCAAACACATCAATGCTTCATGGTCCACAAAGAACACAAATTCGGCAGTATAGCCAATAGGTAATGTATGTACTTCTTCATGGCATATACCATGGCTAACCCCTCTCTTTTAGTGGTGGTGTAGTTGCTCTAACCCCCATCAAGATTTGTCTCCATGGGGAGGAGATAATTTTTAGGCTTTCTATGTGGTTTCTTTTTCTTGGGTAGGGGATTGTGGGTAACACATAATTTGGTCCTTCTATGGAGGAGTCCTTGCTAGATGAATCACTAGCTACTACTTTCACCTCTCATTGAGCCCTCCCTCATTGCATCTAGCAATGTGGGGCTTGGTTGGATTGGCTCCAGAGGAAAAGGCTCCAGAATTGATCTTGTATTAGTGGCCTCTTAAGAATGAATATGGGTTTGTCTGAGGCCTTGGTCAAACTCTGAGGATCCCCCTTTTACTAGTTAGACCCATGGGTTTAGGATATGCTCAAGCATGGTTTGTGGTTTTTGTAAGAAGCCTCTGAACCCCATATCATCAGAGCCTCTAGGTGACCTCTTGGGAAGTCGCCCCCAATTTCCAACATGAGTTAAGCCAAGAGAATGTGTTGATAGGAAGAAATAAGGTGGTGGCATAAGAAGAAGCCGAACTTGCCGTTGAACCCAAAACACCAAGAGGGGTGGTTGAGTATCCAAATTCTTAGAAGGAGATAGAGAAACCGAAGGCTGCATGAGTCCTAGTTCACAAAAGCCAAAAGAAGTTTCAGGAATGGTTGTAAGCTAGTTGGGCCTATGTGGAAATCAAAATAATTGAATGTGCTAGAGCATATGCAAGAATACAATGAGGGTGTAACCCTGAAGAAGAGGGAAAGAACAATTTGCTCTCAAGGATGTTTGAGGAAAAAAGAGACTATCCTTTGTATGACTTGATAAATCCTAACCCCGAGCCTTACGATAATGATGTTGGTTAAGTTTAAACTCCCAGAGATGTGGTAGGGCTAACAATGTTTCTCTCTATGAAAATAAAAATGCCAATTGGAACCTAGTTGGAAGGGAAACACCCCAACTATGGGCTGATTTGAAAGGCTAGGTGGAAGGGAGAATGCAAGCCAATCTACAAACCAAGGAAGAATTACCCTTGTCTATTGAGGAATATTAAAACACTTCCAGTGGTGCATAAGCATTAACAAGCTCTTGTGATACTTGATGGTGGAGTAGTAGTGAGCATCATCATGAAAAAATGTTGTGAAAAGTGGAAAAAACCAGCCTTAGAGAAAACACATCTCATTGTATGGTACCATATCGGGATCTATGGGGGTTTTGCAAAACCTAAAGAAGAAAGTCTTCTCATTTCACTACTACCATACATTTATGATCATGAATTTTGTTGGGCACAAGGATTCATATGATGTGATACTTGGTAGACCTTTTATGAGGAGTGCAAAGCTAGTTCACGCAATTGGGCTATAGATCACATTTATCTAGGACACACAAATCATGAAGGTAGTAGATGTGTAGACATGGAAAACTCATTTCATGGATGGAGGGTTGTTTGAAACATTTCTGATACCACAAAAAGGATAGTCGTAGTAGATTTATGTTGTGCAACCAATGGACGATCAAGAGAATCACAAGAATAAATCTTGTATGCCCCACTTTTGAATGAGGATTTTTGTGAAAACTGGATGCATGTACTAGCAACAATCAATGTCATGGGAAAGATTGGGACAAAGTATGTGGATTCAGATTGGGAGAATGAAGAGACAGTCACCATTCTGCAATCTACACAATCACAACCCATTGTCATGAGACAGTATATGAGACCCTTCAAAACTTAAAATTAACAAAGTAGGACTACCATTAGAGGTGCCTATGGCCCTCTCTAAGACGAATTACATCAAAACCTCAACTCTATAGCAATCTTCTTCTAGGTGACCAATTTTTCCACAATAGTCACAAACAAGCTTTGGTTTATCTTTATTGCGACATTCATTCTTGGTATGACCAAGCTTTCCATAGTGATAGAATCTTGGAAGTTGAGATGTTGATTGATTTGTCCTTTGAAATCTCCCACCCTTTATACAGAGTGCTTGCTACTTGAATGTGATTTGAATGATTCTTTATCTTTGAATTTGGATTCTTGTTCTAGTAGAGATAATTCTACATCTTGAAGTTTAGTGTTGGACACATTTTTAAGTGTAGCAACAATGGATTCATAAGGTTCTTTGTCAACACTTTTTAGCAATACAGCAATAGATTCATCTTCCTCAATGACTTTCTTTAATGCACTAAGTTGTTGTTTGATACCTTTGAATTTATTGATGTGTTCTGCCATGGTCTCGGTCTCCTTCTCGTCGAGCTTGTAAAACTACATGAGAAGGTTGATCTTTGAGCTCTTTGAGTCGGTGTCGAAAATCTTGTTGAGTTCCTACCATGCCAACTTGGCATCCTTGATGCCAACGATGTGACTAATCACATCATCATCAAGATTTTGAGCGATGAGACCCAAAGCTTTGTTGTTTTGAAGTGGCTCAACCTCCACTTCTTCATTCTCAATAAGGTGCCAAAGCCCCTTACGGATAAGCAAGTACATGGTCTTGCTTTGCCATGTGAAAAAACCATCACCATTAAATCTTGAAACAACTTTAACACGCTCCATACTAAGAAGGTCTTACTAACAAGCTTTTATTTTTCTTTGTTAGCAGTGTCTAATCTCATACAAATTTGTAGTGTGAAGGTCGGGAAGGCCTTTGCATGTGATAATGATTCACGGCCAGTGTCTAGTCCCAATACAAGGATGATAAAAAAATCTCTTCAATTTTAGTAATGCATGAGAATGAAATGATTTTTGATGTAAAAGAGAACTTCCACCACTAAGTTTACATCCCAATTTTCCAATTTTGGACTTTAATTAGCCCAATTCTATTAACACAACACTAATGATAGTGATTAGTGCTTCATTAATGTGATTAAGGGCAACAGATTTTGGTGGCCAAAATTGGGCTTGTACAATGCAACATTGAGAGGTTTTTTTATATAGACTTCTTGCACTAGATGAGGAGAAGTGAATTGTGCAAAGAATTAGCTCAAAAACTCATAAATTAACCCAAATATGTCTAGAATTAAGCGACCACATTTTTGCTTGGTGTGGTCGCGTGCGTGGATGAAACGGACCAAGAATTCATTTGTAGAGTCCTTGCACCATTGCTAAGCTAGCCCTAAAGTGGCTTGGACTAATTATTAGCAGCCGCGGAGAAATTAGCACAAAACCAATCGGTGTTTTAGCACCGTTTTCGGGCTATAGAAGATGAATTGGAGTGAATGGCTTGAGCTTGCCTCTTGAAAGACTTGGCAAAGATGGAGAGATTGAGGAGAACAAGCTTGAGCAAGTTTGGACCACAAGTAGAAGAGAAGGATAAGCTTGAGCTTAGTGAATAATTAGGTGATTAGTGAAGTAATTAGACTAGTGTGAGCTAAGGCTAAGCTAATGGAGAGCTTAAACCAAGCTCTGATACCATGTTGAAATTCATGGATCAAGCTCTCTAATGACAATCAACTATCTAATTAGATCTTAATCCTAATCTAATACTACACTAATGATAACACTAATCTAAGGTGGATAAAAATGAACAATACTCATGGTGATGAGTGTGTGCTAATTAAGTTTAGACTCAAGTTCAATTGGGTTACAAGATGGAAACTTATACTCATAAAAAGACTTGAGATGTTGTGCTTGTATTCCAATGCTTCAAATGTCCTCCTTTTATATGAGGAAAGTACAACACAACTATGATAGCTCATGTGGGATAAATTGGCTAGGTGATGGCACTCTAACATCACTCATTTCAACAAGAATCACGTCAGCATGCGAAACCATTTAGAAGCATTAATTACCTACTCCATAGTGTAAAAGAAGGTGCCTAAGGTCCTATTTGAGATAAATTTCATCAAAACCTTCACCATGATTGCCACATCATTCAAATTGTGACATCATCTCTTTAAAATCATTCCAGTTCCACCATTGATTGTGTAATCAAGAAGGTGAATCATCATGAACACATCAAACTCATGCTCCTTAGCCCTCCTCCAAGTGTAATGATGCACAAATAAGTGAACATAATTATATGTTTCTTCGTATTGTGATTCTGTAGCATGCAGAATCTCACAACCACCTGTGTGACTAACATGAATACAGAGAATTAAAAAATCATCCTCCAAAGTCTCTGTGCACATTTGTATATATACCCTAGGTCTCAGATCAAACCCAATGACATAAACTAATGAGGAAAGAACACTAACAAAGGAAGAAAATGATCCTACTAGTCTGTGGATTGATAGATCTCCTTTTTCAATGTTATGCTGGCCATAAGTTAAGCCTAGATCCCTTCCTTGAAGGGCCAGGTCACTACCCCATTGACCTTGGATGGTGAAGACCAAACACCAATGAAGAAGAGAAAGGGCAAAGCGGCCAAGCTAGTGCATTAGAAGACTAGCTACCTTTGCCCGCTCTCGTGGAGAAGTGCTGAGGAACCATCATCAACCACATCGAGAAGGTTGAGAATAAGAAGTTCTACTTCCAGTACCACTCCCCTAAATGTATTGAGTTGGTCACAACAATGGAGAAGCTAGCACTAATGGGTCTCGAAAGTTTTGTTGAAGCACTCAAGTCTAATACAAACACAAGACTTTGTGCAGAGTGTCTGGCAACTTACCACTAGGGGACAAAGAGAGGTATGGTCACTTGCCCAAATGGTTCCAAGAAGTCAGTTTTAATCTCCAAAAAATATCCTTAAAGAAGCCATTGTGTAGCCTCTAGTTGGGACCAAGCCTACCCCATTCTCAAAGAAGTAGATTTCTTGGAGATCTACTCATCAAATAAAGTCAACAACAACAGAGCATAGTCCCCTTACCTCCAAGATCCCAAGTTGGAGAAAGCCTATAGAGTCTCATGAATGTAATGCAAATGAAGCTTGCTTATAGATAATAAAATAGGGTCGACATGCACAAGGCATATAGATTACATAAGGGAGAAAGAGACGACTAGGCAAACATACTACACAAAGACTTCACACATTATTTGGGCAAAGCGGCAATAAAGTAGTTAACCCTTACATCATGATAAAGGTGCTTAACCATGTAGCTAGGATTCCCCTATGAGAGATACAAGTTTAGGAGTATGAGGATGTACCGATGGATCCACCAGAGCAATAGGGCATGGTGGTAGAAGTAGTTTTGGCTAAAATGAAAGATTCGATGTGGCCAAGCTAGGGAAGTGCACCACACAAGAAGAACAAGTGAAGATGAAGGGGCAACAACAGAATATGAGAGTGTAGAAGACCACCTCAAAGAAGTCCATACCCTTTCCTACAACACTATTAGTAACACAAGATGAAGAGGAGGAGTATGCAGGTGATGACATACAAAGAAGTCCCCCATCATGCCATGAAATTACAAAAAGAACCAAGCATAATATAGCTACTCACCCACACAAGTTGAAGAGTAGGAGTATGTAGGTGATAACGTACCAACAAGAAGCCCCACACCGCACCATGAAATTACAAAAGAACTAAGCAGCACAAGAGAGCTAGCACAAGAGAGCTATTGGCACCCACCCAAGAACTAAGCACAAGAGAGCTATCCGGGCACCCAAGCTACAAACCCCTTTTAGTCTAGTCATTGAGATAGACAAGTTAGAACAACAAAGGGTAACCATTTATGAGCTAAAAAAATGTGTTCTCCATTGCACCTACATCTAAAATATGACAAAGGGAAAGCTTATTTGGCGAAACTGGACAAAAGTGATTATGAAATGGAGGCTTACATCTCTGACTTGAGCATCTTGTTGGCCTAGATAATGGAGCGCAACTACTATATGCATACCTCCACCAACAAGCTTCTCAAGCGTTATGCTAGGCACTTCAAAAAGGAGAACAACAAGGCCAAAGACCAAGTTGACTAGGCAAAGAAAGGGGAAGAAGGAAAAAATAAGGAGCTCAAAGACAACACCCATGAGTCAAGCAAGACGATCAAAGAGCTTAAAGAATAGAAACAAGCACACACAAAAAAATGAAGTACAAGTGCTTGCATGCAAGATACGGCTTCTTCTTGGCTTCTCTATTTGCAAAATTTGGACATGTACAACACGGTTTGTCTTTCACATGCACATCATATTTTCCCACGTGTGTATCATCCCTGTGCAATTTGATCTTGAAAACTTCATATTTGTGCTCCACTCTCTGCACTTCTTTGACCACCATAGCTTTCATTTTCAAAGTGGCCTTTATTTTTTTGGCCGCTTCCTCTGATATCAACATGTAATACTTGAATCTTATGCCATTTCGCATGCCTGAGCCACCAACCTCTATGTTAGTAGTGGACGCATATGGTGGTTCTTTTGAAGTTTTAGTTGTACAAAAATTTGAAGGCCCATTGCTATGCGGTGCGGTGGGGTGGGGTGGACATAACAACTTCTGCATTATTGCTTTCCACCTGGTATCCACCTTTCCATAATGAATATACCTCCTCATCTACGAGGTTAGTTCCTATAGAGCAATTGGCCATATCTTGGGTGGTGGATTGGGCTTTGGGTCTATGTTGGTGTCCCACAATATAGCAATGAAGCACATGGTTGGGTCTATGTTGGTGTCCCACAATATAGCAATGAAGCACATGGTTAGGGCAGAACCACATCCATTGTCTAATGAGACCATTAGGGTGCTTGTGATAGCCTTCAAAAGCTGGTGTAGGCACACCCTTCGCAGATCTGGCTATGTGTTTCCCACACATCCTTGACCCGAGAACCTGCCTCCATGGAAGAAGTCGTAAGTGCACTCTTTCTTTAGCTTCAAATGTGCATCCAAGCCAAAGCTCTCCTTTGAAGGCCCTTGCTGGGCTGCAGTGATGACTGACCTTCGAAACCTAAAAAATAAATTGTTTAAATTTAACACTTATTTAGATTTTAATAACTCTTTTACAAAACCATAATTGCCCAACTAGATTAGCCTACAAGCTGTCTTTCACCACCCCACAGTGGTCCCATCTCCTCTACAATGTTGAAGAACTCTTGTTCCCTAATGAAATGCTTGGAACCACCTTCTTGCATTAGTGCTGCCATTACAATTTCTTTGGCCACACACATTTGTACCTTCCTTTCCCTAGCATTGAGATCTACCCCTAGCACCTTGGAAACTATTTTCCTTGTCCCATCAGTTAATGCCTTTGAGGTGCTTGCCTGTACATTATGTTGATGGAAACCGATGTGTATCATTAATCTACTCATCGTCTCATTGGAGGGCATCATCTAATAGATGTAGCAATTGCATGTAGTAATGCACATCACCAGCATTGAGCAGTAATGGAAAAGGAGCTTTCCAGATGCATTGTTGCACTCCTCTCCAGTGGTTGGTGCCTTTAGTATGTTTCCAATAAAATGTGATGTATTTGACACGCTATGGTTCTTTAAATGCGGGCAAAGTTCATTCACACACTTGAAACTACTTAGGCAATGGCTTCTCTGACATACTCTAGGGAAGGCAATGTTAGAGGTTTGCGGCTTTGATCACGAGTGGCGATCATACTTATGCTCTATGGAGTCCGTTCCTGAACATGTTCCCATGGTTGGCGGCGGGAACTCAAATGCAATATCACCATTATATTGCTTAGGAATCTCCACGGCCTTGATAACCTCTTTGACATTCAACAATTTTTTTTAAATATTTTTCCCTTCTTCATGCTCTCCAAAGGTATTCAGAAACGCTCTTATCATCTCCTCTTGCAACAACAACGGATGAGCCCGATGCATTGGTTTTGTTGTTATCTTGAAAGGGGTTGCATAAATCTATCACATTAGTCTGAGTTGGAAGTCCTCTGGGCGGCGGGCTGTCTAAGATGGCTATTGGTTGTGGGTTTGAGTTCAAATAAATATCAATTATTGTAGAGTAATTGGCTAAAAGAGAGTCCTCAAGTATATAGAACTCCTCGCCCTCATGATTAGAGGTTGCCTCGAGAGGGATATGCAACTCTCGGGACCCAATATTTACTATGGTTGTAATCCATAAAAATGAGTGGGGAGCTACTTGTTCTTGTAAACACTTTGCACTCACAAAGAACTTGTTCATTTTTAAAATTTAGATTCTTCTTAGAAGATGGGAATGTGATTGTACAGCCCATTGTAAAGAGGAACAAAAAATAAGTACACAAGAATAAGAAAGAATGACACAAGAAGTACCAAGTACACAAGTAATGAAATAAGTTGGCCGTTTTTAATTCGATCGTTTTAAAATAATAATAATTATTAAAAAATATTAATTTAAAAAAATATTAATTCCAAAAAAAGAAGTCCTGTGATACACACACACACACACATACATTCAAAAATTAGCATCCCTACATTCTCTCCCCTCTTCTCCCTCCATTCCTCCTCTCTCTCCATCCCCCTCCCTCCCTCTCTCTCTCTTCTCGTCTCTCTTCCTCCCTCCTCTTTGTGAGGAAAAAAGGACAAAAGGACCAGATGTACAAGAGACCAGAGCAAAATAACACAGCATAAAATAGGTGAGTGAATCTATATAAAATAGTGAGTGAACATATGTACAAGAGCCCTCTGATCTGAGGTGACTCTGAGTAGAAGAAGACCAATGTAGAAGCAAAGATGATGTCGGAGCTGAAGCACAATTTGGTGATGAAGGCTCGCGCTGATGTGAGGCAAACACACTTTGTGAGGTAGTCGGTGTCGAAGGCTCACATGAGTGGATGCAGCGGCACTCCATTGTGGTAGTGAGTAGTGAAAGGGATATAGACTCTGGTGACAAGGGTGCTACCGGTAACTGGGTGATGATGAAGAGCATAGAGGGATGCCGGCACTCCAAGGTGGTAATGAGCAGCGAAAGGGATGCAAACTCTAGTGACAAGGGTGCTACGGTAACTAGGTGATGATGAAGAGCAGAGACCTACTTGCCACCAAGAAATCGTAAGCAATAACAAAGATAGCATCACCGACGACTAGAAGGAGAAGGAGGCAACAGTTAAACACTGGCCACGACTTGCAGACAGCAATCAAATGGCACTTAGCAGCAGCAATTAAGAAGATAACATTTTTCCTTTTTTTTAAAAAATATTGAAAAATAAAAAAAATCAAGGTCACCCTATCTTTTGGTCTAAAGATCCCTAACAAGAGACCCTTCGCATGGGAGTTAGAAGTTGTATGGGCCTAGTACATGTCAATATCATTGGGCCATGCGTATTGATACTACATGAAACTATGCAGGTTTTTAATGACCTCATGCTATTTTCAGTATGTTGTTATGTTGATGAGATGTCATATCAAGAGGCTTCCATTATGCTATGCTATGCATTGTCCCATGTATAATATTCATGAATGCTCATGGATCAAGATGATGAATGGTCTCATGATGATGAAGCCACATGAGAAAGATGAAAACCAAATTATGATGTTAAAGCAACCATGGAGATGGAGCTCGACATGAAGATAAACATGAAGATGAATATCATAAAGCCAATGATGGCTATCTTTAGCCATGTTATGAGATGACATGTATGTTTATGTTCTCATGTATGTCATGTGTATGGCCACCCCATTATGAGGGATAGTGGCTAATGTCCTGATGTATGATGTCTATGTTCATGATGGTGGTGGTGCCATGATATGGTGGTATTAGAATGTATGGTTGATGTATGCCAACTTCTAAGCTCAGTTTGAGTGAGACAAGTTGGAAATAGGCAATTATGCCAATGTATGTTCATTTTGATGTTCACCTCTAGCCAACCGATAATGTAGGCTAAGTGATGTACATATATGTCTCCATTAA
Source organism: Cibotium barometz (assembly GCF_041138505.1). Taxonomy (NCBI): domain Eukaryota; kingdom Viridiplantae; phylum Streptophyta; class Polypodiopsida; order Cyatheales; family Cibotiaceae; genus Cibotium; species Cibotium barometz. The sequence continues at coordinate 28,069,462 of NC_141105.1, forward strand.
GGGGGGGTGTCACATTACCTTCTTGGGATGAGACCCATTTGGGCACCAAGGAGGGGTGTTGAAATATGGTGCCAGTCATGTCATGTATGTGGAAGCAAGGGAGATGGAGCTTAGGATGTCATGAAATTAGAATGGAATTAGGCTAAGGTTATTTGGGCATGTGAATGGATGAATGTAAAACATAGTCAATGGTCAAAAAGTAGGCACATGTAACATGCAAGGGTGCACAAGGCATGTGGGAATTTATAAACACATGTATGACACAAGAGTGCATGGAGCATGTGGATGAGAGCTATATAAGCATGTACTTGGATCAAGCTACTGCAATGAGATTATGTGAGTGAATTGCCTTGATTAGTAGTATCCTTAATTAAGTGTTAATTGTCACTCTCTTAGTAAAGCATGAGCTCACCCTTGTTTGATCCACCTTAAGCTTCACACAGACACATAATGCCCTTGTTTATTATCATGGATGAAGCTTACTACCATCTTACCATAGAGGCCATCATTGTCTATGTACCCATCGATAATCCTTGTCTTGTATCATAGAATTTAGAAGTAGTAGATGTAGCTTATGAGCACTAGAAAATGCCACTTGTTCAACAAAATGCATGTGGCCTACTCCAAAGACATCTTAGATGATGAATAAAGGGAGGCCCACACAATTTATTGATCCATGAAGCCAACACTCATTTTGTGACGGAAGAAAGATATGACTGACACTTCTAAAAGGATAAGGACAACGATAATGTCAGCACAACAAGGACATGTTAGAGGAAGAACCCCCACTAGGATCACCTATCGGTGACCCAAGTGAAGCTTCCCATGATCCATCAACATCCAACCTCTCTTCAGTTGCACATGCTTTAGATTCTTCTGCCAAGGGCAAGGCAAATGAATATGCCTTGACCTTCCTTTTCCTAGATAAACCCTCAACATCAACTCCCCCCTCTTGTCACCTTTACCTCACCACTACTGGTCATGTGCATCTCTAAAACCACCCACATCCCTCTTGTCTCCGAAGCCACCCCCGCCACTTACCTCTCTAGTGTTGCCATATATATATAGGCAGTGATGTGTGTGAACACACTTAGGACCGCCGGGGCACTTTTTCCTTCTTTAGGAGGTTTTTTCCCCCGGCTTGTATATACGCCCATCCTTCTAGGGCTAACTTATCTTTTGTACATTGACACAATCTAATACACTTTGTGTTGTGTGCATTCTTACTTCTTCTTCTCCAAGCTTTGTGTGCTTTCCTGCAACCCTAATTCCAACAATTGGTATTAGAGCAGGCATCGGCTCTCAGGGCTACGCCGCCAGCACCCTCCGACTCACGTTCTCCGATTGAGGTGAGTTTTCACGAGCGCTTGCAGGTCCCTATACTCTGCAAATAAACCCGTAGGGCTTTGCGTTCTCAGAATTTGCATTTGAGGTTGTTTCGGGCTCCGTTTTTGCATTTCAAGTTCTGCACAGGTGTTTTCGTCATTTTCTGCAGAAATTTCGACAGTGCAATTTTCTGCAAAACAGGCATACGTGTTCTATTGTGGACCGTGCTACATAGCACAAGTTGTCTTCTATTCAGTCTTTGCTTCATTACAGGTAGCTTTTGCATCAGTTTCAGTCAGTGGCCATGGCTGATAACAGCAATGATGTATTTTCGCATGTTGTCTGCTGAAGACAAACTGGATGGAGACAGCAACTACCCACTTTGGGCATACATGATGCAGCATGTTTTGGTTGCAATTTGAAAAAAACCATAAAAATTGATTTTACCTCCAAGAGTTTGGCTTGATTCTCTAATTGCAGTGAAGCCCCCGATAATGATGCATTTTTGACACCTTGGTAAGAAAAGGGGGACTCTTGAGGTAGGCACCTCTTTCACATGTGTGGAAGGGTTTTTAATTCAAAAAAATTATGATATTTTTATCTCTCCTCACTCCTAGATCAAACCAAATAAAAAAGGGAGCCAAATTGCTCCAAATCTTGTCCAAATTGAGTCAAACTGAACCTGAAAAATTCTAAAACCCAGTTGGACTTGGTTAGTGGCCTCCCTCACCTATAAATAGACCCTCAATTATTTGTAATGGAATATTGGAGCTATATCATGCCAGTATTATATTAAAATAATCATATTTTCTATTATTCTTTAAATTTTCCTCTCTCTTGGGAGCTTGGAGCTCTCTCTCTCTACAACAACTCTTGGAGTTGCTCTTCTTCTCTTGTGGAACATTGTGCAGGGTACGGATGTACGTCCAGGTTCTGTGGATGTAGGATCTGTTGAGGATGTTGCAGGTTCTAGCAGCTCTACTGTTGCTGCTGTTTTACCCACTGCTGAACAAGCTCGTTGGGATGGTAAAGATGCGCAGGCTCATGCCTTGATTGCACTTTCTGTCAAACGTAACATCACCCCACATATTCGTTTAGCTAAAACAGCAAAACAGGCTTGGGATATTCTAGTTGGTTTGTATGCAGGTCATAACGAGGCAAAAATCGCTTACCTGCGTAAAGAGCTAGAATTGAAGATTATGCAAGAAGATGATGACATGAATGTTTTTCTTGTTGAGATTAAAGATCTCAAAGAACAGTTGATTTCTGTAGGTGAGATTATTCCTGATCATTCTCTTGTGAAGACTGTTCTTGATGCTTTACTTGAGACATATCAGACTTTTGCTTCCACGTGGAGACTTCTTAATGAGGACTGATGCTGTCAAGTATGATACTTTAGTCAACAAGCTCTTGCAAGAAGCGCAGTCCAGGCAAAACAAGGCCAGGCAACGTGCAGTTGATCAAGCATTTATTACTGCCCAGCAGCAAAGAAGAAGTGGTAAGGCAGCCCCTTCCACTGTTTCTTCTCCTATTAGTAGGTCTGCAACTTCTTCTCCTTCCACAGGTAGCAACAATAAGTCTGAGAAAGCTCTTGATAAAGGCAAGAAAAAGACCAGGTGCAACTATTGTAAGGCAAATGATCATGTCATTAAGAATTGCCCTAAGCTAAAGGCTAAAGAGGCAAAGAAGAAAGAGTTAAATGCAGCCACAATAGCAGATGCTTCTACAAATGCAGATTCTGCAAATGTTGTGCAGGATACAGAATGGGCGTTTAGCGTGTATTGCCAGTATAACCCATCTGTACATGATGCATGTTTGGCAGTTTCTGTTGACTCTCATGTTTGGTATTTTGACAGTGGTGCTACAAAGCACATTACCTCGCATCGTGATATGTTCACTTCTCTTGAGGCTGTCCCTAATGGGAATACTGTCACATGTGCCAATAATGCTTCTTACCCAGTGAAGGGCATTGGTAAAATTATGCTTACTGCTGCAAATGGCAGCGCTTTCACACTTTCAGATGCTTTGTATGTGCCAAGGATAAAGAAGAATCTATTGTCTGTCTCTGCGCTTGCTAGACTTGGACTTGTAGTCAAATTTGTGGATGACAGATGTACTGTTCATGATTTGACTTCTGGTGATACGATTATTGTATCTGGCACCTTGTTTCGTGGGCTGTATAGGCTCAATTCTTATGACAAGTGTGTGGAAGATTTAGCAAATGCAGTTTCTAATGAAAAGGTAGTTTCAGATGCAAAACTATGGCATGCTCGTTTTGGTCATCTGAACTTTGCTAGTTTGCTGCGTTTGCAGAAATTTGATATGGTTGCTTCATTGCCCCCTCTTGAGGCACCATTGAAACATGTTTGTGAAGGCTGTATTTTGGGCAAAATGCAGCGTTCTGTGTTTCCAAAGGATGGTCATGTGTGGGCCACTCGCAAATTGCAGCTTGTACATAGTGATGTATGTGGGCCTATGCAAACTCCGTCATTTGGTAAACACTTGTACTTCATGACTTTCATTGATGATTACTCAAGGCATGCATGGGTATATCCACTGAAGGCAAAGTCCGAAGTGTTTTTGTGCTTCAAACAGTTTTTTCTTATGGTTGAAAATGTATCCAATTGTACTGTGGGCACCCTCCGTACTGATCGAGGGGGGGAGTACATGTCTAAAGAGTTTGATGCATTTCTGGCTAGTCGTGGGATAAAACACCAATGTACAGTGCCGTATACCCCTTAGCAAAATGGTGTTGCTGAGAGGAAGAACATGTCACTTATGGAGATGGCACGATGTATGGTCAAGAGCCAAGCTTTGCCACATGCGTTTTGGCTTGAGGCTGTCATGTGTGCTGCATATGTACTCAACAGGTGTCCCACTAAGGCCTTGCAGTCTATTACTCCATACGAAGCTTGGCATGGCAGGAAGCCTTCTATTGGTCACTTGCGTGTCTTTGGTTGCTTGGCCTATGCTTTAGTGCCTGTGCAACAACGCAGAAAATTGGATGATAAGGCTGTTAAATGCATTTTTGTTGGTTACAGTGCTGAGAGCAAGGGTTACAGATTGTATCATCCGCAGTCAAAGCGTATCTTGATTAGTCGAGATGTTGTTTTTGTGGAAGATGCTGTGCAACCCTTGTTATCATGTACCAAAGAGACAGGTGTGAGCTCACGGGATGTATTTGATACGTTGTTGCCTCTCTTTACAGGTGGGAATTCAAATGTAAGTCCTAATGAGGCAAATATTCAGCCTATGCAGATTTCAAACGACATCATAGATCAGCCTATTTCTGATGCAGATTTACAGGATGTAATTCATGAGGATAGGGCTGAAAATGAGCAGGCTAGAGGTATGCCTAAATGGCTGGTGCAAACCTTGCGTGATAGTAAGATTGATGCACCTATGACTAGTCGAACTCGTTCAGGTTTTCAGCATGCCTCTTATGCATCAGATTGTTATGCTTTGGCTGTGTCTAATATGTGTGAAGAGGAAGAACCTCTTTCATTTGATGAGGCACAAAATTCAGAAAATTGGTTGGCTGCAATGCAAAGTGAATATGATGCTATAATCAAGAATGGTACATGGTCTTTGTATGATTTGCCCATTGGTAAAAAGGCCATTGGATGTAAGTGGGTTTTTAAGTTGAAACAAAAGCCAGATGGCAGTGTTGATCGCTATAAGGCTAGACTTGTTGCAAAGGGTTATGCTCAAGAAAAGGGCATTGATTTTGATGAGACCTTTGCTCCCACTTGTCGTATGACTACCATTCGTAGCATTTGTGCATTGGCAGCTCATAATGGTTGGAATGTACATCAGCTGGACATAAAGACTGCGTTCTTAAATGGAGATTTGCATGAGGAGGTGTATGTATCACAGCCTCGTGGTTTCGTTCAAAGAGGGCAGGAAAACAAAGTGTGCAGGTTGAAAAAGGCTTTATATGGTTTAAAGCAAGCTCCACGAGCTTGGTATGAAAAGATACATGCATATTTGACTGCACATGGATTTCAGAATAGTCCAACAGAAAGCACTTTGTATGTTAAATGTGTGGATGGTGTACATCTAATCATTGCTCTCTATGTCGGTGACATGCTGCTCACAGGACCAAATGAGAGTCATATTGCTGATTTTAAGGCTGATTTGAATGCCTCTTTTGAGATGTCAGATTTGGGGCATTTGCATCATTATTTGGGGATACAATTTAAGCAGTGTGATGGAGGTATTGCTTTGTGTGTCAGACAAAGTATATTGAGACATTGTTGCGGAGATTTGGCCTTGAAGACTGCAAGCCTATTGCTACTCCAATGGAGACAGGTTTGAGTTGAGTCTTCATGATGCTGGAGATCACTTTGATGTCACACTCTATCAGACAGCTGTTGGTTGCCTCATTTATGTATGCATTACGAGGCCGGACATTCAGTTGCAGTCTCACAGGTGAGCAGGTTTATGCATAGCCCAGGGTCTCAGCATTGGAAGGCAGTTAAACGCATCTTTCGCTACTTGAGTGGCACCATACATCTTGGGTTGTTTTATCCCAAGGGGGGATCGTTGCCGCCAGATTTGCATGCTTTTTCGGACTCAGATTGGGCTGGTTGCTATGACACAAGAGTGTCCACAAGTGGTTTTTGTTTCATGCTCGGTAGCTCATGCATATCTTGGTTGAGCAAGAAGCAACCTACTGTGGCCACTTCTAGTTGTGAAGCTGAGTACAGGGTAGCTTTCACAGCTACGGTTGAGTGTGTGTGGCTCAGACGGCTTATGGCTGACTTGGGTGTTGGACAGGAGTCTGCCACCTCTATCTTCAGTGACAGTCAGAGCGCATTGGCGGTTGCGAGAAACCCAGTTTTTCATGCTCGCACAAAGTACATTGAGGTGCATTATCACTATGCCAGGGAGAGACTCTCAGCAGGAGAGATCAGCTTGGCCTATGTGCCAACACAGGACAACCTCGCCGATCTTTTCACAAAGGCGCTTCCTCGTGAGAAGTTCGAAGCTTTCCGCAAAGCTTTGGGCTTGCTCCCCTTTGTGGATTGATCTACTTCGGGCATGGCACTCCCCTATACATGAGTGCCAGCTCTCGTTCACACCATCACTCCCAGGGGGGATTTGTTGCCATATATATATAGGCAGTGATGTGTGTGAACACCCTTAGGACCGCCGGGGCACTTTTTCCCTCTTTAGGAGGTTTTTCCCCCCGGCTTGTATATACGCCCATCCTTCTAGGGCTAACTTATCTTTTGTACATTGACACAATCTAATACACTTTGTGTTGTGTGCATTCTTGCTTCTTCTTCTCCAAGCTTTGTGTGCTTTCCTGCAACCCTAATTCCAACATCTAGGGGATGTCCTAAATGGACTCACCAAAGCCTCAAATTTGCACCCCTCTCTCCCATCACAAGGCTTAGAAGAAGGTGAGAACCCAAAACCCCTTTTTGGAGAGAAGTGCCATAGATGCACCCCCTGATTCAACTAGCACGATCCTCTTGACATCGAGATTGACATTGATAGAGCCCTCAATATCATGGAATAGGTGGTAGTACCCCGATCCTACCCATTTGATACCAATAGGATCATAAATAACCTTAATATATGACTCATTAAGCTTTATCTAAAATAGAGTTCAATCGGTAGTCTAGATCTCATTAAAAGAGGGACCAAGGGGGATAAAAAAGACCACAAACCAAGGCAGCCCTAATAACACACGACCTCATGGGTTAACAATCGATGTGGCAGGGACTCTACCTTGTCCATGCCAAGTATTGGAAGGAGTACTCTACTATGCTCCAAGGTACCTAAGGATTAGCCCTCTTTATTTCCCAATCAATTGCAGATGCGCCTGGGACCTGTTTGAGCATGAGGTGGAGAAGAACCCGAAGATGCAGTTCAATTTTCCTTGGATACCTCCACCTCGGCCACCCCGCCTTCTGTATGAAGAGAGGATGATTTGCACAGTGCGCAAGTTTATCCAAGATTATGATGCAGTTTGTCTGACCCTGACATAGTCATTATTACCATTCACTTTTTTTTAACTCATCATCGTTCTTTTGGTGGAGTTTCCAAAATGGCATGCATTTGATGAAGGTCAATAGGGCATGGGCTTCGAAATCAACAAGGACCCAACTCTTTGCTAGATACTCGACTACTATGAGTGATTTCCATGGATGTAAGGTGGGCACATGCTCACATTCTAAGATATGTTCGAAACAACCTTCTGGACATCCTACAAAGCCTTTCATTGAACCCCCCAATACACGAAGTCCCGCTTCGACTTCTACTAAAACTTCAACAGCTTCTATTACTAGTCTCCCACACTGAGCTTCACTGTCAATTCTAAGGATGGAATTGTGCTTAGGGAGAGGGGTACGTTAACCACATTGGCTAACATTACTCTAAATGTGCGGCAACACTTTCAAGCCATATTTTTTGTACCATGCAACAATGCGCTTTATGTTAAGTAATTATGGAAAATCTCTTAGCTTACAACTTGTGTAATGCTAAAAGATAGTCAAAGACTGAGCTTACGACTTATATAATACCAGTAACGTATAAATAGATTAGGAAATTAGCCTAGACTAACTTATTGGGCCTCGAACATTATGTGGGAAGTCAAGCATTGTACAAATGTCTTGTATATAAGACATTTCAACTAATAAGAAAAGACATCATCCCATTATCACAATTGAGTTTGAGTTTTCTTGCTCTTGTGATTGAAGTAGCTTAATATGCTTTCTCTTCTTCTTCTTTGTTACATGCATGCTTAGGGATTATGTAGTTGAGTGATGATTTGATGTATGTTCTCTTCTCCTTCTCTCTTTCTCTTATCTACTCTCTCATGCTCACCCCACACGACATCGAAGTAGAGGCATAGCTCTCTTTATCTTTGATCCCCACCCATTTGCAAAGCTTCTTTGTAGTGACAACAAAGGAGACAGTGTTGAGGACCCTAGTTCTGCACCACAAGAGAGGGTTACTCTCTCTCTCTCTCTCTCTCTCTCTCTTTGTAGTGACAACGAAGGAGGAGGTTAAGCATCCTCTTCACCTACACAAGAGAGGGTTACTTTACCTTCTCCCTACGTTGCAAGGCTCAAGTGTTCTCAAATCAATGAACACCATCTCTTTATTTTTAGTGAGAATGAAGGATGAGGTTGAGGACCCTAGCTCTCCATCACACAAGAGAGGGTTACTCTACCAAGAGTGGCTAGAGGTGCAAGTTGGTAAGACCCTTCCTCTCCTTCTCCCTATCTTGTGAGGCTCAAGTGTTCTCAAATCAATGAACATCATCTCTCTCTCTCTCTCTCTCTCTCTCTCTCTCATACACACCCTCTCTCTCCTCCTTCCGCCGGCCCCTCTCCTCTGTTCGCTCTACTACCGCCGCCATTGCCTTCTCGTTGGGCCGCTCGTGCTCACCGGCCGCCCTCTCTCTGTTCGCTACTACTGTTGCGGTCGCCTTCTCCCTGGGCCGCCCCTGCTCACCGTCGAATTCGCTGTTCCCTGTTCGCTTTGCGCCTCTGTGCATAGCCGCCCTCTCTGTTCGCCACTAGCGGCCAGTACTGCTGGCAATATGCTAGGCTACCTCCCTCTCCGCTATAGGATCTGCACCCCCATTTCCCCACCCACCCTTGCTCAGGCCCCCAAGGCAACAACATAACTCTCTCTCTCTCCTCAATCTCGAGGAATGGCCCCGAGTCTCCAAGAGAAACTTGAGGCCCTAGAGACGGCAATGAAGGCACTAATCAAGGAGAATAAGAAGACATCTGATTCCAACCTCAATGAGGTGGAGAACAAACTACATCGGCACATCATGGCCCTCGAAGCACGGGTCACGGGCCTTGAACAAGAGAACACAACACTCAAGGAGGAGGTGAGTGCATTGAAAGTGGAACTGGTAGCCGTCAAGAACACCGAGAAGGAAGAAGGGGAGATCAATGAGAACACTCTCACGGCCATCAAAGAAGAGATCTCCAAGGAGATCACAAAGGACATGGAGGGAAAACTCGAAGCCAAGCAGTCAGGATGGGTTGAGGTGGTGAAGAAGAACATCCGCAAAGAAGTGAGGGAGGAGACTCAAAGGGAAGAACATCCGCAAAGAAGTGAGGGAGGAGACTCAAAGGGAAGAACATCAAATCATTCACACCACCATTGAGGAGGAGAAGATGAGGCATGCCCGTCGCCTGAACATTCGAGTCACAGGTATAGCCGAGACACCCAACTCCACTCCCGAGAAAGATGGACAGCTTCTATGCATGAAGCTAGGCTAGAGAAAAGAGGACCCTCTCCCCTTCACCAAAGCATGGAGAGCCGGGAAAGACTCAACACGCAAGCGAGCCCTCATCCTATAGTTTGCAGGAGGGACGGAGAGGGTCACCTTCATGAGGAAGAGGGTCATACTATGAGGCTTAGAGGGACCTCCTATTTTCTTAGACGATGATCTCACGAGGATGCAACTAGAGCATAGGAGAGCTTGCATGCCATGAGTCTTACACGCGAGGAGAGAAGGCAAGAAGGCCTTCTATCGAGATGGTCGGGTCATCATTGATGGTGGCTGGCCCATGGATTAGCGGTTTGGGGCCTATGGGACACAGACCAGGCCACTGACAGAGATACACATGGCAGTATGGAACTGTAATGGTTCACTATGGGTGCAGCCTGGACGACTGGAGCATGTTATGGTGGGGAGAGACATCATACTTCTGAGAGAGACACATCAGAGCCCAGAGAGAGTGCTACCTCGAGTAGAGGGATTCCAGTGGGAGTCAGCATACAGGAGGGCCACACGCCAGGGTACCTCGAGAGGGTCGGGGGGAGTAGCAGTTCTATTCAGAGACGGGAGCTACAGGGGAGACTGAGAGTGGTAGCACAGGATCTAGAGGCCAGATACATGTGGATCAGCTTACAGCTCTCACAGGACAGGGTTATATACATAGCCCTATGTTACTTTCCTCCATCAAGATCCTCCTATGTCATTATAGAGGACATGCCACAGGAGGAGGAGACAGGAGCCTCGCCATACACTTGTCTGTGAGAGGAGATTATGCATTATTCTACGGTATTTCTTACGGGTGACTTCAATGCCCACACACAGAGCAGACAGTGTGAGGTGTATGACTATGATGACATGGAGATCCTCCACCCTGTGGATCCAGAGGAGATAGGGGCTAGTCGGGCATCAGAGGACACTGGACCAGACAGAGGACATTATGGGGACCACTTCGTCTCGTTATTTATAATAATGGGATGCTACAGTGGCCGGGATCAGGAGGGCTGACATGCCTCCCACATGGGGCTCATACACGGACCGGAGGCACGGTGGTGGACTACATTATGGGATCTTTGGAGGCATCACAGCTTGTCACCTCATTCTCCATCCCACCTCGTCCTATTGGGGCAGATCATACATACTTGGCATTTTCACTAGCCGGATCACCAGTATCACCATCCCCCCACATACCGACGCCACACACTACCATCTACTTCACACATGACATGGTAGACATATACACTGGCAGAGTAGAGGATGGGCTCCTACTCATGGTTCCCCTGGCACCTATGGATACCATTACAGCCCACCTGGCATCACTCCTACACACGGCTGCATTACAGAGCTTCCCACATCCTGTCCACTCACAGGAGAGCCTGCGAGATCTGGGGCTATGCCCCAGAACAGATGGTATGATGATGAGTGCAGAGCCCTATACTCACGGCTCCGCATACAGAGAGCCTTGGGAGCCATCACAGAGCAGGAGTCGAGGAGAGAGATGAGGAGACTTACTCGCCGCAAAAGGCGGGCATTTGCAGAGATACAGGTGCTAGAGATATTTCATTTCTTCATGAGAGTAGAGATAGCCCTATCTCATGGCGGCACTTTAGAGAGCCCCAGACACCGACACCCATTGCAGACCCACAGACATGGCACACATATGCAGAGGGCCTATTATACCACACCCCACAGCAGCCACCTATACCTCAGCCACCACAGGAGCCTCGACCTACCACAGCTATCTTCTTTACCCACTCGATGGTAAAGGAAGCTATCCGCCGCCTATAGCATGGATGGGCCGCCGACCATATGGGCCTACAAGGTGAGCATCTCATATATGCACTAGATTCTTTGGCTCCTTTTCTTTGGCTCCTTTTCTTGCACACCTGTTTAACAAGGCACTAGCAGAGGGTTTGCCTGTGGGGTGGACGATGCACACCATTGTGCCGATCCACAAAACAGGGGATTTGCTCGATCCGAGCAACTACAGGACTATTATGGTTGGCCACATGTTGGCCAAACTCTATGGTGGAGTGTTGGAGCAAGAGCTTAGCTTATACGCTGAGCGAGCAGGTTTACGCTCATCAGGGCAGGCAGGCTTCAGGAGAGCTTTCTCTACCACTGACCATGTATTCACTTTGAGATGTATGATTGATCAGGCCAGAGTGAGGAAGAGAAAGCTCTATTGCTGCTTTGTGGATTTCTGCAAGGCATTTGACACAGTACCACGAGAGAGGCTCTTTTAGTGCCTGCAGTCTCTTGGCATACCAGCAGATATGACATGGGGCATCTATGCATTATATGAGCAGGTTTTTGGGTGAGTCAGATGCCTAGGAGGTATGTCCGAGACTATTGCTAGCATAATTGGTGTGAAGCAAGGATGCCCCCCCACGCTATTTGGGTTATACATTGATGAGGTGGCTAACTTCATTACACGGGGAGGCGGAGATGGAGTTGATCTAACAGGTACCTCAGTACATATTATGCTTTATGCTGATGATATTGTATTAGTGTCTGAGTCTCCAAGAGGTCTACAGCAGCATCTACATGCACTCGATGATTTTTGCACACAGAGGGGTCTTACTGTGAACCTTGGGAAAACCAAGGTTATGGTCTTTCATACATCGAGAAAGGGCAGGAGTCAGCTGACATTCACTCTCGCAGGACGCCACGTGGATCCACCCCACTCCTAGCCCCTACACAGCAGGGAATTACTCTCCAGAGAGCAGAGACACTCAGAGCCCGCAGGAGACAGAGGACACCTGGCTTTCGGACACCACGCCTATACCAGAGAGAGATGACAGAGATCAGAGCTGAGTTTCACAGAGAGGGTGCGGAGCGACTGGCTCGCTTCAGAGCAGACCCAGGCATGTTCTTCAGGGAACTGTGGACACCCCCTTCATTGATGTATACCATTATATACCCCCAGTATGGTACAAGATGGAGCTAGCTAGGTTGCATATCATGATTGTATACTCCATGCATATAGCTTTGCATTCTCCTAGTAGTAGAGCTCCATCACCTCCCCCACTCATTGTACTTATTGCACACCCAGATTTAGCTTTTTTAGTTCAGTACTTTTTCATTTTGTTGGGATGACAGAGGATACCCCACACAGGTACACTGATTTGTCTCATAGGCCGAGTTTGGTCTTTTGGAAGACGTTAATAAAATCTTTCTTTCTTTCTCTCTCTCTCTCTCTCTCTCTCTCTCTCTCTCTCTGCTCCCCACCCATTTATAAAGCTCCTTTATAGTGACAATGAAGGAGACAAGGTTGGGACCCTAGCTCTCCACCATAAGAGAGGGTTACTCTCTCTGTCCCTCTTTGTAGTGACAATGAAGGAGGAGGCTGAGGACCCTAGCTCTCCACCACAAGAGAGGGTTACTCTACCAAGAGTGGATAGAGGTGTAAGCCAGTAAGATCCTTGCATTCTCCTCTCCTTCTCCCTAACTTCAAGGATCAAGTGTTCTTAAATCAGTGAACATCCTCTCATTAGCTTCTTCTCCACCCGCCTTTTTGTTGAAATGTCAAGATCAACATGAGCTAACACTCATAATGTGCCTGCGTGACCACTCCACTTTTACACCACTCATATGTTTGGTATCTGACACGACGGATCTTAGCCATCGATTCTATAGCTAGACTACACCTACCTAGTCTAACCGAGCTATGGCATACTTATCTTACCAGAGCTGACCTACTTAGCGTGTTCACATTATGGACCATTTGTACATAGTGCTCTAATACTTATGTCGTCTTTCACTTCTCTTTTGTAGACCCCTTCTGAGAGTAATAAGAAGAAGAAGATTTAACCTTCCATCTTTGTGTATGTCTAATTAATTGTTGTGTGTGTATGTGCTTGCAAGATCTCAAGCTCTCTCTCTCTCTCTCTCATCCCCCAATCTTTTCATGCTATCAGATCTTAGTCTACACTAAGGAGCTAAGCGGCAAGCAAAGGAAGTGGTACTACATGGGTAGCATCATTATCTCTTTCCCTTTTTGTTTTGGTATGACACCCCCTAGCTAGCTCTCGGTCGGGGGATGTGTAGCTTTAGAGGCTACACGTCTTTGATTGAGGAGCTGAGGTGCGAAAGAACCTATATGGTGCATCGTACTGTGTACTGAAATTTTAATGCCAAATTTATATTTTGGATGCGCTTTAACCTCCATTCAACCCTTGTAAGGTGTTTTCGAACACTTTTGAGATGTTCTAGTTTGGAACTATCTTTGTTCGAACTCTAGTTATTGCAGTGCAGGAGTGAATTTTGGGTGTGCAGACAGTGATTACACATGTATTAATGATTGTAGGTGTATTGTAGTGTACAGATTCTCTAGAAGTACCACTATACAAGTTACAAAAGATATTGCTGTGTTGTTACAGGCTGCATACAAAAATTGTCATGCGTGAAAGCTCAAAATGACCAAATTTTTTGATGAGAAAAGGATTTTGGGACTATGTTGAAAGAGATAATGAGGAGCCTCCAAAATTGTGTGAAGAACCATTCAAGACCTCTATTGTTGTAAGGGAGAATGTTCCCAACTTTCGAGATTTGGTGTCTACGTTAATCATAGAAGAGAATCCTTTAGGTGAAGACTTTTCCTCCCAAAGCAAGAACACTTCAGAATAGGCCTTTTACTTAAATTCAGGTAGAGGCAGAGGTCACGATTGAAGAGGCCAGTCTCAAGGAAGGGGGAGCCATAGAGGCCAAGATAATTGGAAAATACAGCAATGGGGATTAGGTTCAAAGGATTGCTTTCATTGTGACAAACCAAGTCACTTTGCAGCAAAATGTTACAAGAAGCAGAGTGACATAAATAGTCGCAAATTATAGTAAAACAATTATGCATCTTCATGCAAGCATGCTGAAGATAGATGTGAGTATTTATTTGTGATGCATCACATGCTGAATTCAATGACTATAAATGTATCCACAAACGATGATGATATATGGGTATTTGGGTTTGGGAGCCTCTAACCACATGACCTGTCATGGTGGTGAGTGGGGTTTAGAGATATCAAAAATCTAGAAAACCAGGTTATGTAGAGACGGAGGGATGAGATTGCTCATCCTATTGCTCACAATGGGAATGTGCCATTGTCTATGTAGGATGGCAAGATCAAATACTTAGCTGATGTACTTCATGTGCCTAACATAACAAAGAATTTGGTTTCTGTTGGGCAGATGTTTGATTGGGGTTTGGAGTTATGCGTCAACCTTGAGTGCTACTATATTGAGACTTCAACAACAAATGTCATTTAGTTGCAAAGCGCAAAATAGTGGGCAAAATATTTACTTTGGATGTAAGCATGTCTGAGGTGAAAGCTGCTATGTTTGTATAAGATATAGGCATTGTGGCCGATATAGATATGCACTACTCCCATTGGCCTTAGCAACCTTTGTAAGTACTCTCCTTTCGGTATGCTTAACAAAAATCTCAATATTGAGAGATAATGGTAACTACTAAAGAAATCAATCGAGCCACAATTAGTATTAATCTATACATATTTGCACTCTATCACCGTCTAATAATCTATTATACGACTATTGATCAAAATTTAAAAGAGACCCATGATGTATCAAATCTGATTTTAAGGTTAGGAATAGCACCTATAATTTAAAAAGCAATGTGGAAATATTAATTTACGTGAGTACAGGGCAGACTGAAGAGACGATAGATGCTAGACGACACGGCTACTAAGCTCGACAATAAAAAACCATGCAGCTAAACTAAAGCTTTTTTTGTTGCTTGGAGGTGTGAAGTCAAGCACCAAGGAGGGGGCGGAGGGGGGGGGGGGGGGGGGAGGTGTCAAAATTTAAAAGAGACCCCATGATGTATCAAATCTGATTTTAAGGTTAGGAATAGCACCTATAATTTGAAAAGTAATGTGGAAATATTAATTTACGTGAGTACAGGGCAGACTCAAGAGATGATAGATGCTAGACATGGCTACTAAGCTCGACAATAAAAAACCATGCAGCTAGGCTAAAGCTTTTTTTGTTGCTTGGAGGTGTGAAGACAAGCACCAAGGAGGGGGGGAGGTTAGACTGGGCAACAAGGTATGAGGTAATGTCTGTTCAAGTTAAGGGCTTACCTTATTTGGTAGTACCTCACTATGAGGCCATATACTTATGCCATGAAAACATTTTTCCCATTGGGTTTTTCCCCATGGCCGTCCAAGTGTGAATGAGCACCTCAGAGTTAACTAGTATATAAGCAACCTCATTCACAGTGTAGGGTTGTTTACTCATTTGTACTTTCTCTTTATACTTGCAGAGAGCTTCGTGTCTCTCCTTTAAACTTGCCAAGCTCTCTCATTTATACTTGTAGAGAGCTTCATGTCTCTCCTTTGAGCTTGCCAATCTCTCCCACACTCTATATGTACCCTTGTGTTCTTATCTTTGAGCATTGTGTGTATGTGAGTCCAGTTCTCCATTATATGTAAGCTTCATCTATCTCCTTTGAGCTTACCAATCTCTCTCACACACTTTACACCCTTGTGTGAGTCCAGCTCTCCATTGTGTGTGTGTGTGTGTGAGTCCAACTCTCCATTTTGTGTGAGCTAACAATAGTATCAGAGCAAAGCTTTTCCATAGCTTGGTTTCTAGTTTTTATCTACACTATATTCACGCTTTCCATAGCTTATTGTCAAGATTTCCATAGCTTACTTCCTTTGGTGAACTAACTTTCCTTTGGTGAACTAACATTATGTGTTACTCTCCATTATGTGTGAGTAACAATGGTATCAAAGCAAAGCTTTTCCATAGCTTGATTTCTAGTTTTTATCTCCACTATATTCAAGCTTTCCATAGCTTACTGTCAAGCTTTCCATACCTTACTTCTTTTGGTTTTCATCAGTTGGTCATAACAATTTCGCAACATAAACATCTTTTGTCATGTCATGCTTCTGGCGACTTGCATGGGCTTCTTGGGCGGTTGCGCCAATGGTTTGTGCCATTGAGGTCGAGGCAGTTATGGAGGGCGACCCATGTGTTAGTCATGCGTTGGAGGAGATTAATACACCATTTCTGTTCTTAAGCATGGCTTCTTGAGAAAGGGATGGATTTGATAGGAACAGATGCTCACATAATTATCAAGATGAAGAGCCCTTTACGCCAACGCCTTGGGCCTCTCAACGACGATCCTCGTCCCAGGTAAATAACCCGATGGGCACATACCTCCTCCACATCCCAAATACCGCACTCTGCATCTCAAGACAAATCAACGGCGAGTTATATCTCCTCCTATGGTGGACAGGGTGGCGAAGCTAGCACGACTGCTGGGTATGATCGCAGAGGATTACACGACCATCAAGGAAGATTATACCCTTTGTGTAAACCGCGACGATGATTATGGTTTAGGCGATTTGCAGCAAGTATTTGTAGCTTTATCTTCTTAAATTGGCTACTTTGAGCTTCTTGGTTCACTTACCTGCATAACTGTCTTCATCCTGTTTATAACAGATCAATCTTTAAAGACTCTGTCGTCGTCTCCTGCACTCTCCACACCCTCGCCCACCTTGCCTACCACGATGCTGGAGTTTGAAGATCTGCAAACCTTGGAGGCCATGTTGGTTCCTTCCCAAGAAGCCTGGCTATGATAGGTTGGGTTGTACGATTTTGTACACCTGCCTTGGGAGCAGTGGCGGAGAAACCCGGAGGCTCCCACACAATTACGGTTGTTGCAAAAACATGAGGCGATCCCACGGCCTGATGGCGGCATGGAGGAGATTACGTCGGTACTGGTGGCTTCGATATTTCACCTCCTTTCTACTGTAACGTCTACCACATATGAGCAAATGGAAAGGTGGTTTGGCACACGCCTCACGTCACAAAAGGAGTTTTTAATTTCATCTTGACTCACTATTACTCGGAGATCTCGCATGCGCTTCCTGGTGGAGATGGTGGCTTTGATCAATCGTGCCACTTATGCTCCCAAACGAATCATCGGGTGGATGCTTGCTGTAGAAAGTGGAAGTGTTGTTCCATGGGGCACACTCTTCCATCAAAAACTTCTCGCTGACATCAAGAAGACCATGACAAACACCAAGAGTAAGCTTGGCCCTTACTTTGCCGCCCTCTTTCAGAGTGTACCAGTGATGGCGGTAAGGGAGGAGGCACATTTGATAGCATCAAGGGAGGCGGCTCTGACCCTACAAGATATTTCATTGGTCGAGAAGCGTAAGTGCTTTGACCCTGGCCGACAAATCTCTGCTTGAGTGCTAAAGAGGCTAAGGAGTATGCAATAAACAATGGCGTCTAAGGCGTCTACACAGCAAGCTCTAGAGTAACTGAGGGTGCTGGTGGAGTGGCGCCTCTCGTCATTAATATGGAGGAAGACAAAGCCACTAGGAAGGAGCAACAAGAGATCAGATTTGGGTGTGTTGCCCCCCTTAACTATTGAGTAGGCTTGACAGGTTCCCATCCAATCATCCAGAGGCCTGTCAGAGTGTAATATTGAGAAGATGGGAAAGATGATGAACCATCTACTGAGAAGGAACATCAGATTACAACAACGTGCTTACTTCAACAATTGCTGATCCTCTTACAATCCCCTCTGAAGCTGTGGTGGCCAAAACTTGTGATCAGGAGAACATAGCGGGAGAGCCTATTCCCCTAAACCTGTTTCCCAAGTCAGAGGTTAAGGCTGAACCGGCTTCAACCAATCTTCAAGTAGCGGGCAAATCCCCCACCATTCCCTGCTAAACCCCAACAAGAATGGATAGGTGCCACTCTGGATTATCTTTATTATGTGGGTGAGACCGCCTTATGCCTCCAAAATGAAGAGACCACTATGTCACAAGAGATGCGGTCTTTCCGCCAGATACATTTAGTGGTACAGCATGAGCAATGAGCATGCTGAGCAAAATAGCTGGAGAAGCAATAGGTGAAACTGGATAGTTAAGGAGGACCTGGAGAATAGCTTGGCTGCTGCCAATGCAACAAACGCTGACCTCGCTATACAACATGCTGATCTCCGAGCAGTGTTGGACATTAAGGAGGCCGAGCTTACGACACTTAGGACTCAGAAAGACAAACTACGGCAGAAAGCCCTAGAGAATCTTTTGCTTATTATTACTGATTTACAGATGGAGCTCTGCACATCCTTTGATTGCCTAACGTAGGAAGATGCCCATGTGCACAGCAGGTTATCCGGACCCACCTGGATATGATCAATTCTTTGCAATAATTGGCAGATGCAGATAAAGTCGAGAAGCATGCTCTGCTGGCTAGAGTGGAAGCCCTCACTACCATTTAGAATGATATGGAGGAAGACCTCTATGAGGTTACGCCAGCTGAATGGGGATGAATGGCAGTTGGGAGGCCTAACAAACTTGCAATAGCTGTATGAGGATATGACTCAACGCTTACCCATACATTGTTTAGCTGTAATACTTCATGGGTCACTACGACAAAATGTGGATGGTGCTAGTACTAACAGAGGTGCATTGTTGCAAGCCCCAGATGCTGTGACAACTTCTTCTCATGAGCTTCAACGAGCTGGCAAAGTTAACAAAACTGAGCTTCAGTCTTAGAAAGATGAGGCCGAAAAATCAATGTCTGAGTTAGTGCTCCTCCAGTCTCAATACCAAAAGCTTACTTAGGAAAAAGATGACCTTATTACTTAAATGGAGCAGAGTACAAGTGACAAGGCTGCACAGATACGGCGTCTTTAGGAGGATCAGGAGATACTGAGCAAACAGCTTAGTGAGCAAAGCCATAAGGTAGAGACCCGTACAAGCTCTCTGACCCATATGGCGTCTTCAGGAGGATCAGGAGATACTGAGCAAACAGCTTAGTGAGCAAAGCCATAAGGTAGAGACCACCCGTACAAGCTCTCTGACCCATGCAATGAATAAATCCGTTGCAGATGATACATCGGCACACTGGCAACAAGCTCTTTAGGAAGAAAGGGAGCGATCAAAACAGCTTCCTGATTTGCTTGACAAGGAGCGTACCTCCCATAATCGCATGTTGACCAGACGTATCCCACCAGTTGCACACCAGGTTTAGGCGCTGTAGAACTTCATGCAAATTGTGTTCGGGTAGCATAATATATTACTTATTTTGTGGCCCATTTGACACAAGGTCAAGTGGGCATGAGGGATCCTCCCCCCTGAGCACTCCGTCTCTGTACGTAACCCAAGATATTTACTCATTTGTACTTTCTCTTTATACTTGTAGAGAGCTTCATCTCTCTCCTTTAAACTTGCCAATCTTTCTCATTTATACTTTCTATTTGTGCTTGTAGAAAGCTTCATCTCTCTCTTTTGAGCTTGCCAATCTCTTTCACACTCTACTTGTACCCTTATGTTCTTATCTTTGAGGATTGTGTGTATGTGAGTCCAGCTCTCCCTTATGTGTGACCTTCATCTCTCTCCTTTGAGCTTACCGATCTCTCTCACACACTTTACACCCTTGTGTGAGTCTAGCTCTCCATTGTGTGTGTGTGTGAGTCTAGCTCTCCATTGTGTGTGTGAGTACATCTCTCCATTCTGTGTGAGCTAACAATGGTATCAGAGCAAAGCTTTTCCATAGCTTGGTTTCTAGTTTTTATCTTCACTATATTCAAGCTTTTCATAGCTTACTGTCAAGCTTTCCATAGCTTACTTCCTTTGATTTTCATCAGTTGGTCAAAGCTTAGGTTGAAGCTCTTTATCACTCTAAGTTAAGGTGCTACTTGAAGCTTCCATTTTTCTTTCTCTCTTTGTACAATGAAGAAGGTTTCTATATCTTGAATCAACTCTTCCACTTCAAGCGCAACAGCTCCATTGCAATTGATTTATACAAGGGATTCAACTCCTCACCAAAGCGGCTCCTTTTTTCATAGTTGGATCGTTTCAATCTCAATCAGATGACCATTTCAGAAGTAGCACAGTCACCAAATGATCCGACTCCACTTTTACCGATAGGTGATACGTAGCAGATAGAATCGCCCGATTCTATGATCATTTTCAGGTTTACAATCGACCGATCCAACACTAGTCAAATTCATCGATTCCACTTTTTGGCCGATTTCACTTTTCAACAATTCCACTTTGCTGGATTGCTCGATTTCATTTTTCTAGCGATTCTAAAAGTCAAATTGTTCAATGATCTTACGCTAGCGATCCAGCAATCCTATCTTGGTGATTCAACTTCGGCGCAACGATTCCACTTTCATGATTGTCCGATTTTACTTTTAGTATCGTCCGATTCTACCATTTGGAATCGTTCGATTTAACTTTCTTGGATCGACCGATTGAGATTTTTGAATCGATCAATGGTACTTTCTTGAATTGATATCAAATTGTGGTTTTAATACTTGTATATTGAATTATATATAAATATACACACAAATATTATTTATGTGTTTTCAAAGAAATCCATTTTGAAATCATATATCAAAATTTCAAAAACACACAGATTTTTTTTTGTAATGCTAGATTTTTATTTGTACCAAGCAGTCTGCTTATGGATGAGAGCTGGAAGTAAAACTCGATCACGAGATTACCCCAAACGGATGCACGCTTTATCAATTGCTCTACCGCACTGCTGGTAAAGCACGTAGATTTGCTAAAACGAAACAACACTCAAATTTGACAAGACTCGCCCATTCTTGTTGAGTTCAACGAGCAGAAAAGGCCGTTGCACTTCGAAGTCGTAACCATTTAGGTCCCGAAGCTGAAAACAACCAGGAAAGAAAAAGAAGCGAATCCATCACAGCCAATCGCGGTCCCAGGACAATAAAGGTGGCCCTCAGCACACAGACAAGACACCTGAAAGTCTTCCTCTGGCCCATATGCAACAAGCACAAGCTTCCATGGGTGGATTTCTGGCTATCTCATCATTTTCACCACGGCCATGATGATACCTCTCACTCGAGAGAGAACATGGCTATTCATCTTCTTTGTACTGCAGAAAGGGTAGGGGTTTGGAGCATGATGAAGTGCTTCTTCAATCTATGTGCCAGGAAGGACAGCTGGACAAGGCGCTCCATGTGCTCTCTAGCATGAAGACAGTCCCCTCCATCAACATCTACATGTCCCTCCTCAAGGCATGCAGCAAGAGCAAGGCCCTCATTCAAGCCAAGCATGTCCATACAAAATGTGGAGCCATTGAAGACGCATGTCCAATATCTCTGACATTGCCTTACCGCACTGTCCTTTCCTGGACTGCCTTGATCTCTGCTTACACGGACTGTGGCTGTGCGGATGAAGCTCTCGTAATGCATCAATGTAAAGCAAGAGGATGGTGTGGAGGCAAACAGTTACACCTTTGTCAGCCTCTTCAAAGCATGCGGCAGTATCAAGGACCTCAGACAGGGCAAGAAATTGCATGCCGATGCGCACAGCACAGGCCTCACATCGAATGTCTTTGTTGGCAGCACTCTTGTGAGCATGTATGGAAAGTGTGGGGCACACACGAGCGTGTGCTCATTTGCACTCACACCTTCCTTTTGCATTTGCCTGTACAGCTGCAAAGCCTTCTTTGCTTGGCCCTGCTCAACATAAGCTGAGAGCATTGCACTCCATGACACAATGTTGTGCTGAGGCATTTCACTGAACACATCCTCTGCTTCCGTAATAGCCCTTCAGGCATGTGGCGCCATTGCAGAGAATGAAGAAGCTTCTCTTGTGGAGGGAAGATCAACCAAGGTGAAGTCCCTAGAAATTGCACAAGCATTACATGCTGATGCCAAAAGGACAGGTTCATAGCAGATGTCTTTGTTGGGCAATGCTCTCAGCATACATTGAGCACAGCCAAGGAGAGAGGGCTTTACAGTTGTACAGGCAGATGCAGCAGGAAAGGGTGAGTGCAGACCAGCTTACCTTTGTGAACCCCACATTGAATCATGGAATGCATGCATTGCTGGTCATGCAGGAGAAGGAAATTTTGTAGCAAGCTTACGCATTTTTGAGAAGTTGAATTTGGCAGGTATGAATCCCGATGATGTTACGTTAACTTTGGTTATCTCAGCTTGTAGTCATGCTGGCCTTGTTGCCAAAGGCCTTGAATACTTTGAATTCATGAGCAGAGATTATGGTGTAACTCCAGACTTGAAGCATTATGGCACTATGCTAGAGCTCCTTGGGTGTGCAGGGGAATTCAAGAAGGTAGAGAACATATTGAGAAAGATGCCTATGCAGGCTGATATGACCATTTGGTTGTGCTTGCTTGGTACATGTCGTACACATGGCAATCTAGAGCTGGCAAGGAATGCATTCGATTACGCCATAGTTGTCATGGTACGAAAATACGATATCGTATGGGAATTTTCGGTACGATATGAAATTTTCGGATACCGTACGATAAAATACGGTTTTTTTATTAACACTTACAAACTATGGAGCTTCAAGCTTGAATGTAAGAGAAGGTTGGGAGGGAGGAGTCTACAGTGCTTGAGGAACCAGAACATGGAGATGTGTCTCTCCCAGTTGGATCTCCCAGTTGTCTCCAAAAAGAACCTGCATGGGTAATGCAATACCAAAGGTCTCCCAGTGTAGCGTTTATGACTAAGGAACCATCCTTGCACAAATACGAGCAGTGCATTTAGGGTGATAGGTTTAGGGACTCCTCTCTAGATCAAAATGGCCATGTCCAAATCTTCTCCCTCGTACATAACTTGAGGATCAGACTGTCTAGTCTACCTATACCAGGGATCTCCAAGTGATGTAGCAAGATTCTCTCATTCCACTAAACAAGTGTACACTACCAATCTACCTTGCCAGATTTTTTAGGTCTCTCAGCAACCCCATATGGAATACTGAGTGGACACGAAAGTTGTGAAGTATTGTGGACATTTGGGATCTTCGTTAAGCAGGATTTCTATATATTTTTTTATCATTTGGATTTTTTTTCTCAAGGTGTGGGGAGGGGGGGGGGGGAACGTAGCGTACCGTACGAACCGTACGGTACGAATGGTTTCGTACCAGTACGAGAAACAACTATGGATTACGTAGTAAATATGCAGCCCAAGCAAGCTACTGCATATGTTTTGATGTCAAACCTATATGCCGATGTTGGGCTGCAAGAGCCTATAGGCCAGGTGTACATCTAGACATAAATAACTTTGCATGGAGGAAGTTAGAGCTGGATTGGCATTAACTGGAAGATTAGGACCCACAAGGAACAAAAATATAGCACCACCTACATGATATCAAAAATTTCCCCACATAGCATGTTGTGGGTGATGAAAGCTAGCCAAAGCATATGGTTGCTAAAGATTCACATGAGAAAGTTGACTTGCAAGGATGGTCACAATGCCACAATATGCATGCAGATTGTCATAATGTCCTATATTGAAAAACAAGGAGATCATATGAGCTGCTGCAAATCAAGTTCATTTTTAAGACTGCAAGTGTTCATTGAAGATCAGTAGCTGGGCTTGGCTATAATGATTTGTGGGAGATTTTGGCAATTCTTGTTCATTATTTTTCTAATAGTAGGAACACCTCAGGTTAAAAGCCAGCGACATCATCATGTCATTGTACACAGATTACTAAACTAAGAGTGTTTAGGGACCTAACAAACCCTGAATGAAGGGGCTGTGTTTGGAGGTGAGGAAGGATTAAAGTTAAATCAATCTCTAAATTGGATTTACAGATGCACAGTAGAGATATAGGACACATGACCCTTGGACTCAACAATCTCTGTATCATTTAGTTTGCATGCCCTGCCTAAAAACAGTGAAGGGTTCGGTTACATCAAGATTCAAAACTGGCCAGTCCAGTTTTCTGGGAATCTTTCCTTAAGAAAGTAAAAACTACCTAACTGATTTACGCCATTTTGTTACTTTTATAAATTGTCAACAACTCCCCTCCCCTCCCCTATGCCTTCCCAATGTGGGACATGGACCATCAACCCCCCGCTTGTCCGACACGCGTGGCACTGGGGTGAGCTGCATGTCAGTGCCCTATCCCGAGGGCGGTGACCCATCAATGGCGAGGGTTGGATGGATGCTTCTTGTGAGAATCATCCTGTTTGGCTGTTGATGTCAGTCTAGAGGTGATCGGGGACTGCTGTGAGCACCATATACATGCATTATGTGAAGTCCTTCCCAAAATCTGTGCTAAACACAGCTGAAACAAGGTTAGTCCTAAACCAAATCATGGGGCAGTGGCTAGCTCATCTCATGAGCATCCACCAACCTCCTTTGAGCCAAGGCTAGGGCTTCTTGCATGACCCCAAGGTCCGTGTCATACACCATTGAAGCATGCTCGTAGGCCTTTGACTCGCCATGAGCATGTTTGCCCTCCTAGTCCAAGCTAGAACTTTAGTGGTGCATGCGTTAGATACTTTATTTCGATGGTAGAGTCTTGCATCAACTCATCTCACCATGAGAAGAAAGTGAGGGAGACGGTAAGCTTGAGCTGCAAGTAACCACACACACACACACGAGTAAGCAAGCACACGAGAGACGGATGGATGAATTTTCTTCTATTCTCTTCTCTTCTCTACAACTCTAACAGAAAGATAAGAGTACACACTAAAAGGAAAAGCACTCTCCTACTATAACATACAAGGTCGGTCCATAGTGTAAACCCAACAACTATACATGAGCTAGTACTAATACTCGTCAATTGTATGTTGCTCATGTTGTCATGATAAATGACATCCCTATCCATGGGCTCACTCATATATGCAAGTAGCTTTTTCAACCAAACTACCTCACATGTTGCCATAACAGTGTCCTTGTACTCAGCCTTTATACTCAACAAAGCAACGGTTGGTTGCTTCTTGTTGCTCCAACTAACAACACTATCCATAGGTCACTCATATCTGCTAGTAGCTTCTACAACCAAGCTACCTCACACATTGTCATAACATTGTCCTTGTATGTAGTCTTTATAGTCGACAATGGTTGCTTCTTGCTCCTCCAACTAATAACAACACTATCAAAAGAAAACATAAAGCCGCTAGTAGATCTCCTATCCGAGACACTACCAACCTAATCTGCATCTTTATATCCGTATACATGTACCTCTACTCCATTATTATAGAAAAGTCCATAGTGTACTTCGGACGAAACACCAACAATCTTGACCAAGCAATGTGACTTTGCTCAATAATCATTGCCAAAACCACATTTGATTTGCAGGTCAAATATATGTGAACACACCTTTAAGCAGTGTGGATAAGCTTTACTAAATATTTGATTTGCAGGTCAAATATATGTGAACACACCTTTAAGCAGTGTGGATAAGCTTTACTAAATATAGTAAAAATGCTTAGATTTGTTAAAATTTATGCACATTAATTCTCTGCACACCTGTAAATCAACTTCTCACAGCTCACGTTGAGATCCACACAACTCAGAACATTCAATGACTTTTGAGCTAAACAGTTGCTAATCCCATCTTAATTAAGCTTAATTTGTTTGATTTTTCTTTATAGACCTATAAACAGCTCTTAATTAGCTCCAAAACTTATGCTCTAGCTTCTAATCACTTAAATTTCTCCAAAACATCACTCTCCCAAGCTCAGCAGTCTAATTAGTGACTAATTAAGTGTGCATTATTTTAAAAAACCTTAATTAGCGCTCAAAAAACTCTATGGAAAACTTTTAAACAGCTCGTTTTTTCTTGTAGTAGCTCCCAAATGCTTCTATCCACTTGTATGCACCTTACATGATGTTTAAGCACCCCATAGGCTCAAATAGCATTTGGTCACAGTAAGCTGTAGGATAGTTTGCGCTAAATTCTGTGTGCTGGATAACCCGGTAAACTATGCATTCCGCCAATGCTTATGGGCAAGTAGAAAATGCTCCAAATGGTTCTTTGCTTTAGTACAAGGCGCTCAAATATATCAATGATGTCATATTTCCATACATGAAGCTCTAAAAAAATGTGAGAGAGAAGAAGAACTCAAGAATAGCAAAAACAAACCTAGCTTAACATGTTTAACCACCTAACCATAATATATAAGTGATCCCGGGCATCCAGTGTGTACTTTCCCGACCATACACCATACTCACGCGCCCCCTGTATCCCTGCTGGTACCCCGTGCTCACTGTGGTATCGGTTACTCTAAGCCATGGGTTTTACATGATGGTGGACAGGTATGAGAGACTGGCACATGATGCTTGTTCAATTACTACCACATGTGCTATGAGTGATGCGAAGGCATGCCCACTTTGATCACTTGAATTTTGCCAATTTATTGTGCCTTAAAAGGTAAGAGATGGTGTTAGAGTTGTCAAAGCTTGTCGCCCCTATCAAACATGTATGTGAGGGGTGCATTTTAGAAAGGATACAACTGACATCATTCTTGAAGATGGATCAGTTAGGGCTATCCAAACTTATAGCTTATACATAGTGATATATATGTGGTCCCCTAAGGACACCATAATCAAGCGATGTCCCTTCTTTGGACTCTTATTGATGATGACTACTGTGGGACACCTTGGTGTATCTGTGTTGAGGGCAAAGTCAAACATTGCATGATATTAAATTAGCTACTCCTTTACCTAGCATGTCACATGCCAAGTAAAGTCGGACATTGCATAACAATAAATTAGCTACTACTTTACCTAGCATGACACACGCATGTTCTCATCATGCATCTTATTCTTGTGGATCATGCTCTCATTTGCCAGTATATGTAATGAAGAGTAACCTATTTCCTTTGAGGAAGCATAGGAAAATAATCATTAGATGTAGGCCATGCAGGATGAGTACAACTCCATTCTAAAAAATGACACTTGGTATTTAGTAGATTTGTCTTATGGTAAAAAGACCATTAATACAAAGTGGGTTTATAAGCTAAAGCATAAAGCTTATGGTAGCATTGGCAAAGCTTGTTTTTGCGAACGGTTATGATCAAGACAAGGGCATAGATTATGATGAGATCTTTACACCCACGTCTCGTATAACTACGATTAGGTGTATTATTGAATTGGCAGTATATCTCGGTTGAAATGTACATCAGTTAGACATCAAGACTGCCTTCTTAAATGGTGACTTACATGAGGGGTTTTATGTATCTCAACATTATAGTTCTTGTGAAGAGGGGAATGAATCTAAAGTATGTAGGTTAAGAAAAGCTTTATATGGCCTTAACAGGCTCCTTGAGCATGGTATGTGAAGATAAATTCAAACTTAGTTGCAAATGGTTTTTGCAATAGTCTAACTGAGAGTACTCTCTATGTAAAGAGGATTAAAGATTATCTTTTTGGAAATTGTTTTATATATTAAATGACATGTTACTCACATGCCCTAATGAGGAGAACATTTCAACCTTTAAGGATAAATTACATGTGTCCTTTGAGATGACAGATTTGGGCTCGTTACACTATTATTTGGGTATACAATTTATGAAATGTGATGATGGTGTTGTGATGTTGTAGCCAAAATACACAGAGGCTACTTACATGGTTTGGCCTTGAAGATTGTAAGCATGTTGCTACACCAATAGTAGAGACATGTGCTAGGCTTAATCTCCAGGATGTAGGCGAACCATTTGATACATCATTCTATCAGCACGTTGTTGGGTGCTTCATCTATCTATGTAATATAAGGCTAGACATTCAGTTTGGGGTCTCCTAAGTGAGCAGGTTTATGCACAATAACAGAAGTAAGCATTGGCAGGATGCCAAGTGAGCATTCAGATACTTACAGGGCACTTAGTTCCTTAGCTTATTCTATGCTAAGGGGGATGATGTTTAGCTGCATGCTTTCAATGATTTCGATTGGGCTAGATGTTATGACATGTGGTGGATTTTTCTTTTACCTTGGTGGTTCATGTATATCATGTCTTAGCAAGAAGCAACCGACTGCTGAGACAGTGGCCACTTTGAGCTGTGAAACTCAATATAGGGAAACTTTTACAATGACTATGTAGTGTGTATGGCTTATATGCCTTTGGCAGATCTTGGTTTTGGATAATAGTCTCACTGATAGCTAGAGTGCATTAGCCATTGGTGAGGAACCCAGTGTTTCATTCTTGCACAAAGCACATTGAGGTGCAATATCATTATGTCATGGAGAGGTTCAATGTAGAGGGATTAGCCTGGCTTATGTCTCTACACAGGACAATGTGGTAGATATATGTTCACGAAGGCTCTCTCATGAGAGAAGTTGAAAGCTTTTTACAAAGCTTTGGGCTTATTACCATTTGGGGATTGATCAGACATATGATCCCTATACATGCTCGCATCATCACTCTATAAGGAGGACTTGTAGCATTTATATGGTAGTGATATGTGGATGTAGGCTAATAATGGGTGAGTATGTAAGTGACCTTATCATGTCACTTCACTTATACTTCACTCATGCTCATCGATCTACTTTGTGGATGTAGGCTAATAATGGGTGAGTATGTAAGTGACCTTATCATATCACTTCACTTATACTTCACTCATGCTCATCAAACTACTTTGTTTTGCTTCTATCTCTCTCTCTCTCTCTCTCTTACTTGCTCCATCTATGTATGTGTTGCTACATTGATCTCCACTCCAACAAATATCCACATGGAGTATTCCCATTATTATGGTGGGGTCATTATATCTACTTTGAGTGTTGTGCTTCCATCTCTCTCTCTCTCTCTCTCTCTCTCTCTCTCTCTCTCTCTTACTTGCTCCATACATTGATCTCTACTCAACATGGATTACTCCCATTATTATGGTGGGGTCAGCATATCTTGTAGTATTTTGTTTAATTAAGGCTAAATCCTTGTGGTTAGCTCTTCATTAACATTAAGGTAAATTGGAAGAGAGAGAGAGAGAGAGAGAGAGAGAGAGAGAGAGAGGGTTCATAAAGCAAAAAAGAGATTAAAGATTTGGATAGGGCCCCAAGGAGTTATCAGAAGGTCTGCCAACTATTATGTGTGGGAGTTGTGGTTTCTGTTTACTGAAATGCTTTGGTGGATTTGGATCAGCTAGGACTCCTTCTCTTCCAAAGCTTGATTTATTTGTTCTTCTCTCTTTTGTGTGGAGTCTCTTAATTCCTAGTTTTTGTTTGCCAATTCATTTTTTTTCCTTTGTGAGGGTAGTGATTGTGTCTTATAGATTGGAGAGATTGGTCTTGGTAGTAGTGATCTAGCAATTGACTTATTTTACTAAATTATTTGATTGGCGTTGTTAGTTACTTCCACCAATTGCATTATGTGTTGCTCTTGCAAGTTATGTATCTATACTTTCAGTGCCTTATGCTTTCATCCCTTAAAGCAGTGTTTTTACCTTCTAGTTCTTTGGTGAGTATGCTCATTCTATTGCAAAACTTGTCATATTATCTTAGAAGTTCTATAATTTACTTTATAATGTAGCTTGCTCCTCCTCTTGAGCTTTATAATTTACTTTATAATGTAGCTTGCTCCTCCTCTTGAGCTTTCCTTTGGGCACTTAGTTCTTCATGTTGTAGTTTGAGAGTTTCCTGTAGTTTACTTGTCTTCACAGTTAGCAAATATTAATTTCTCTCTACAGGCCAAAGCTGTGAGATTTGTGACCGTCGCCTTTTGAACTGCATCCTTTGTGCTCCTATTTGCTAAGTAGCTTTGTGAGCTCATGTATTTTTTGGAGAGGCAATGCTCCAATCATTATATTAGCGTTTTAGTAGATATGCTTTCTCTACATACCTCATGTCATGGAACTGGTGGATGAGTGTATGGTTCCTTTATCAAACTCCTATGTGTTCTCCAAGTGTGGCTGCTTAGGTAGGATCTCCTCTACTCATTCATGGCCATATCCATTCTTTCATGCTTGAAAGAGGTTGTGGTTTTTTCCTTTCTGCTATGCTTTGTGGCATGGGTAGGGTCATGGTCAATTATTGTTGTGATTACTATTATAGACTGCAAGGTTAAGAATGAACACTACTAGCTTTTTGTTGGTAATGATTCAATATAATCCTGGGCATTGATCTTAAGTTTTTCTTCATTTTAGCAGGTGGCTCCTTGGAACTTTCACAATGGAGGGGAAACTAGTCATTGATAGCTTTGCAGGGACTTGTGTCATGGTGGCTAAGGCATGCAAGGAGCTTTGCCGACATTGTATAAGCATAGAAAATTATTGGTTGTGCTATAATCAGGAGCTGGTTCATCTCCAAGGCGTTCCCATCTAGGTTTCTATTTGTTTTTGAAGGAAAAGAATCTAAAAAGATTATTCAAGCAAGCTCGCAACCTCAAATTTTGTTGGAGTCACCTTGGCGTGGATAACACTAATGGTTGCTAGGGCATGTCGCATTTGTACCACGTGTGCTAGTTCTATAGCTTGGCAACTTTCTTATTATTCCCACCACCACCTGGATCTACCAATAAAACCCAACAACTTGCTTATTATCCAACACCACCTAGAGTAGAAATGACACATGCAATGATGCCATACCCTTATTGTATACCAGAGCCTAACATGACCAGCCCATATTAGTATCTGAATCGGGGGGGACCTCCACGACCCAACACAAACTAGCAAGATCATGCAACTTCAAGTAGTGTTGGTACCCCACATGGAATATGAGTCAAGGAAATGGTCATGTCATTGGTTACCAAGAACACTTATTGATATTTTCCATGGATTTTGTATTCAATGTCTCTTGTACGGAAGTGACTTTTATCAATATCTCGTGTGCATGTGCAATGTGTTGGTGTGTACATGTGTCAATAACCCGAGAGAGAGAGAGAGAGAGAGATTTATGTTAGAGATAACTATGTGTTACGATTTCAACCGCTCGCTAATTCTACAAAACTACTCGCATGTAACTGCACCCAAGCGCTTAGCATAGAAAAACGTGTTACATGAAGTGCAACCACACTTTTTATCAAAAAATAGTAGGACTAATGTTAACCATTGTGGTTATCAAATCAGCGTAGAGTGGAACAAGGGGTGCTTTAGTTCTTGCATATATGACGTC
Source organism: Cibotium barometz (assembly GCF_041138505.1). NCBI lineage: Eukaryota > Viridiplantae > Streptophyta > Polypodiopsida > Cyatheales > Cibotiaceae > Cibotium > Cibotium barometz. Next base: position 28,100,866 of record NC_141105.1, read on the forward strand.
TTTTGCACCATCTCGATGATTTAGGGCAACATTTTTTCAAGGGAGAGATCACCAATTATGCTCAATGGAAGCAAAAGAAGGACATGGGGACCTCGTCTCCACACGATCACCACCACTTTCCTCCACCCATCCCATTTTCCATGAGCCCAACAAGGTCAAGTGCTTCCTCATGGCCACCTGGTGTTCCATTAAAGGCACCATTTTGACCTATAATGCCTCATATGTCACCCATGCATCCTTAAAGGATGCCCTCATCATGGGCACAATGTCCCAAAATAGCAAGGTTGCTATTCCCACCTCCTAGTGTAGGCAAACAAGTAGACCCTACATCATATGGTCGAGCTCCCCATATGTAGCCACCTTACTAAGCATGTTGCCCTCCGATGTAATCCATCTTTTGTAATACCAAAAAATGGTAATCTTTCACCATATTTTGCACTTTGTACACTTAACTTGTCGTACCCTAAACCTCATTTCTATAGTTTTTGTTGCTACTATGACACTGTATTTGAAGTTGTTATGACATTGTAGTTAATCGTGATCATAACAATCTTCATATTCCCCATTGCTTTTGTAAAGAGAGGAGAGGGAGCAAGATGGAGAGAGAGAGCAAGAGAAAGAATAATAAGTGAAAACAAATTCTGTTGTTGTCTTTGTGTACCTCTATTCCTTTGTATGTTGAGTATGAGAATCTTATTATACAAAATCACGAAATCTTTAGTGGGTGCATGGTTTAAAAATACTTGTTTATAAATTATAAAGGATGGAAATATGATTCCCATAAGTATAAACTAATTCTTTTTCAAGGAAAGAAAGAGATATCATGTGATTTTATGCCCACTTGCAACATTGCCGAATCTTTCATAGATGTCAAGCTAACTATTACTTGTATATTTATGTCACATCGAAGTGACTTAGTGAGTGGTTGAGAAAAGAAAGATTCTAGTTTCATAAATGTAAAATTTTTGGGTCGAGGACATGTGAGTCTAAACCAAAAAGTATTATGTTATATATCCTTGTGAATTAATGTGTACCCAATGCAATTTTTGCATTTGAACCATTTTCTATTCTTCACACTATATTCTTGTGAATTAATGTGTACCCAATGCATATTTTGTATTTGAACCATTTTCTATTCTTCACTCTATATTCTCTCGAAACAATGAGATTTCATTTATTTTTAACTATAGCATTATAAATATGTGCACTGTGAGCATTATAGCATTATAGACGATTAAAGAGAGAGTAGAGAGAGAAACCACTTACCTAAGCACTCGTCTCACTAGAAATAGATCACCCAAAAAATGCCCCTTTACACTTAGAACATCCTCCACCAAAGTCGGTCTAGATCGCCATCTAAGCTCTACTTGTTGAGAGTGCACAGATGGACAACACCATCACATTATACCTATCTTAAAATTTTAAATTCTCTCAATTCTTTATCTATTGCATTTTGTTTTGCTATCTATCTTTCCATTATGCTATATTCTTATACCCAACTTTGAGAGTAGAAAAAAAAAAGATTGTTGACTAAATGACTTATAGAATTTAAAAAACTAGATGAGGCCAGGCTACACTCATTAGTGGGCATGTGTGCCAAAAAGAAGAGGAGAAAAAGATGGTGTAATTCAAACACAAATACAAGAGGCTCAAGGTAGGGGATTTGGACCTACTCTATAACCTCAAGAAAAGTAAACGAAAAGCCAAGCTTAGAGGGATGCCTTGAACCCATAAAATCTTATGTGAAAAATGTCTTAGGATTGTGTATAATGAGTGTACCCATAAAATCCTAAGTGAAAAATGTATCAAGACTTTATAATGAGTGTAAAGGTGTTGCATAACTTCAGTTCCACATAAATTCTTATCCCGTGGAAGTCGTTTCTTTGTCTTCATGATTATAGGAATTATGCTAGAAGAAATATTCCTTGAAAGAGGGTGGGTTGCTAAGCATAACTGCAACATCAATTGGAGGACAAGGACTACACTTGTCAAATTTGAGCAAAGAACTATGAGTGTTCTTCTTCAGAAGGAGAACCAAGACAAATCTCCTTGTAGATCCAAAAATTTCTCGTGCAATTGCAAGCAAGTCCAATCAAGATAAGTTCGATCATTTAAAAAATCCAAGCCTCATTAAAACAATCCCAGCCCTTTCCTAACTATACCCCAAACAGAGGCTAATAAGCCAAAAGATGAACCTAAGGTTGAGAATCCCAATCCAAAAATAAGAAGGAACCACAAGAGGAACCAAAAAACAGTTAGAGAATTAACAATCTCTGTTGATGCCTCCACTTCACCACCATGGCCCAAGGATAAACTTTGACAAGTATGTATACCAAAAGCCCCAACCATTTCGAGTGGTGTATCCCCTACCTCTCCAAAAAGTTAGATTAAGGTAGCCATGGATCCCAAAAGCTAGTATACACAGAACCTATAGTAGCAGACCTCAACTGGTATGGATTCCAATAGGAAGAAACACTATGCAAAGAAATGATGTAGCCACCCAAGGATATATAACCACAAAATGCTCCCTTAAGGCCTGAGATATTATCAAGGACATGGCTTCAACTCGTTTCCAAAGATAAAGTCTACAAGGGGGGCCATCAATAACAGAGCATGAAGTCAAAGACCATCAAAATCTATCATTGTGCTCAAAGCCAATCTAGAAGCTAGCCGAACTAAAGCAAGTATGAGTACGTAAAAGGACCAATAAGGGCAAGGCTAAAGTAGAGAAACAATTGACCATGGAAGAGCGGGAACCACTCTAAAGGCAAATTCAAGACTCCCCTCAACCTCCAACAACGTGAATAAAGTTCCTCTAAGTCCAACAGAAGTGTCGGGTTGACAAGTAAACCTTGCCATAAAAGGCTTAAAAACCTGAAATTCTTCAATGCTAACATGGGAAGAAATAGTGTTTATAAAGAGGATGCTATCACCCTCATGCCAAATCCAAGGACAAAGAAAGTTATTTCTTACTCAATGGCAGCATCAAGCAAAACAAAGCCAAAAGAGAAGACCTAGAGGCTACTTGTGCTAAATTGTCGAAGCAAAAGAAAAAGACCCAGAGGCTACTCGCTAAATGTTCAAGTCGCCAGAGGCAAAAATGTGCCAAAAACATAAGAGACAAGAGTCAAGAGTCGGGTTATGAAAGGCCAAAATGTGTCCAAGTATAAATCATATACACATAGCCAAAGGCATAAGAGGTAAGAGTAGCGTATAAAAGACCAAAATGTGCCCAACTGTAAATCCTATGCATAGAGCCAAAGCCATAAGAGTCAAGAATTGGGTTATAAAAGGCTAAGATGTGCTCGTGTAAATCCTATGCACAGAGCCAAAGCATAAGAGTCATGAGTTGGATTACAAAAGGCCAAAATGTGCCTAAGTGTAAATCCTATGCACATCACACACATATCCATTCACAAGGTCTTTTCCTATTGAGTCCCTTGTGCTAGAGAGACAAGCATAACCGTTAAGTCAAGTCACCTATATGGGAGGTGATAGGAATAAGTGTCAAAGTCCAAGTCGAGGTCGACTAAGTGGAGGAGTAGGTATCACTCACACCCTAAGCGCGTACTACAATTAAGCGAAACCTTGACTTCAAGGGCCACTCATCACGTACATTTTTTATAAGAGGACAGAAGGGAAACCTTCCACTACTTGGCCTAGTGTATGCCCCATCACCTATTAGGCACCTTAATTTTGTTGTGACCCTTTGTGCAAAAACCTAACCAAGGTTGAAGAAATCCCAAGGGAATGAAAAGGGAAAAATACAACTGCCAAGTTTGGATCGTTGATCTGAATTCGTTCAATGATGCTAACATTTGGATCGCACCCTTGTCGATCATGGCCAAATTGTAGTTGTTACGATTGCCCAGTTTTGATTGTCATCACGATCACCTAGTTCAAATCGCCTAATCCCGATCGGCGGACACATTACAATCATCATCCAGATCCATATCCCAATGTCCAGATCATCACATTCTTGTTGGCATCACAATCGCCTAATCTAGATCGCCCGCGGCCCAATTCAAAGCGCACCGATCCAAATCATGTATGTCCTGATCGTCACAGCACGTGATCATCACCAACCCTGAAATCGAACACATTTGAGTTATCAAAGTTTCCAATCATCGCATAGCACGATCGATAACCTTTAAATTAGACACATTTGAATCGTCAAAGTGTCAAGATTGTGCCGTTTTGATCATCAAGATTGCTCCATCCCACTCGGGCAAATGAAGATCATCTAGTTGCGATCCTCCATCTCGATCACCAACCCAGATCACTTGCCACGTGGCCGATTGAATTGGGGTGTCTACATATAAAGCAGCAGATGCTCTCAACACAGACACAGATAAAACTCTGTATCAGTTCGACTCACTTGAGCGTCATCATGCTCCTCTACATCAATTTTCATCTCCAATCCATTCATTTCTCCACTCAACTGCCCGATTCACTACTCATCGAAGGTGAAACCATCAAAATTGGGTAGGTTTTCTGCACAGTGCAATGATTTATGTGAGGCATAACTCCCATAGTAGGTTACTACTACGGGACCCACGCTAGGCTGTCGCAGTGTTTGGAATGGCATATATATCGCGTTCAATTAATGTATTTTTTACACACATAAAGTAAACCCAGGTGTGAACCCAAGCGTGTTAGCTTCTCCTCTGAAAATTTCAAAATTGTGGCTCCTCCTCTTACCACGTGTTAACTTCTCAGCCACTTGGAACCTTCAGCTAATAGATGAAACCTCCTACCTGTGCATTGCTGCTGCGACAAAAAGTTTTTTGCTTGCATTCATGTGTGTATGTGTGAGCACTTGTGTGTCTATATGTGTCTGTGCATGCACATGTGAGGGTATGTTTCTCTAAAAATATGTGTGCACACACTTGAGTGTATGTGTGCACATACATACACTCAAGTGTGTTTGTGCATGTACGTGTGAATATGTGTGCATGCACGATTGCAAGTGTGTGTGTGTGTGTGTGTATCTATATACATATATAAATACACACACACACACACACACACACACATGTATATGTGTGTGTATATATATATATATATATACATACATATATATATACCCCCCCTTCCCCCTCAGTGTGTATTTGTGTGTTTGTGGCCTCCCTCTTTTCCTAACCTTGTGCTTCCCTCCCTCCAAGACCCCCCCTAAAAAAAACCGTCTCTTCCCCCTCATGTAGTGTGTGTGTGTGTGTGTGCCTGTGTGCCCACCTTGCCCCTAGGATAGTGTATGTGTGTACGTGTGTGCATGTGTGAGTGTATGTGCATATTTGTGTGTGTGTGTGTGTATGTGTTTGTGTGTACGCGTGTGCATGTGTGTGTGTGTGTATGCGTGTGCACCCTCGCCCCTCAAGTACTGTGTGTGCATGTGTGTATTTGTGTGTGTGTGTGTGTGCATCCTCACCCCTCAGGTACTATGTGTGCATGTCTATAGTGTGTGTGTGTGTGTGCATCCTCGCCCCTCGGGTACTGTGTGTGCATGTGTGTGTGTGTGTGTCCCCTTCCCATAGGGAAGTGCTTGTGTGTGTGTGTGTGTGTGTGTGTGTCTATATGTGTATGTGTATTTGTGTGTGTGTCTATGTGTTTGTGTGTGCTCGTGTGTGTGTTATTAGTTTGTGTGTGTGTGTGCACCCCCACCCTCAATATGAGATTAACCTCACAAGAGACCTCCGCCTAGGATACCTTACACTCATCCGTTAGAATACAGAAAGAGATATTGACCCCACCATCATTATGGGAATCCTTTGGGGGATATAGTACTAATTGACCCAACTAATATCTTTTTCTATCCCTTAAATCCCATAGTTCTCAACCTTCGTAGTTGGTGCCATGTGCTACAACAATCATACATCTTGGATAACAGTGTCGATAAACTCGACCTATTCATGCTAGATGATATTCCAACAACACTGGCCAACTACGAGGTTGTTGCAAGAAGTTATCAATGGGTCATAAGCCACGGTTGGATAGAAGTATATAATACCCATCATCTAAATCTTTCAGAATCTTCTTTATATCATCCTTTTGGTATTATGAAGCTTTATCAAAATATCCATAAGCATTTAGAGTCTATGCTCACAACTCTATCTAGTGTATAATTTTGATAAACAACATATTGAATATCTTGATATAACCCCATAAGATATAACTGAACTCCATGAATTTATGAAAACTAACAAGCCAACCCACCCACCCCCTAGTTCGGGAGAGGGCCAAGAAGAGACACAAGGCTCCTCTATCTCAGCTACTCATTCCGTGTTCTCTTCAATAGCAAGCAAATTATTAAACCCCTTTCCGAGTGTAGCTCCTACTATAACCAATCTGAGGTAGAATGCACTTTCTCTCGCGTACCTTCTATCCCTATCGATATTCCCACTAACCTTGAAGATTTACTAACATGAATGTCCTTGAGTCCTCTGCAGAATATGAGAGGTTCATCAAAGTAGGAAACCCACTCTCCAAAGCTCATGTTTAAGGTGTTGGTGCAAATCACACCATTTTAACCCACCCGAAGGATCATGCCTGATGCTTACTATGCTTACTGTGTAGTGGAACCAAGAAGGCAGCCTTATGTGCCTTACACTCTCCATGCACCAATGCCAGATCTAGAGGAGATATTACCAACCGGGGGCGAAGGTACATTATGGGAGAATGTGGCAAGCATACCAAGCTGGCAAACCCCCACCTAGCCGACCTGCTAGAAATTCATAGTGTTACCTTCATGATTGGCTACTATTTTCGCAGGTGGCGCAAGGCACATCTAGTTCATACAAGGGGAGGCTACACAACCATCACAATAGATGATACCAATTCCCGCATCAAGGATTTTGGCCTCTGTAACGCCTCCGCTACGGCTGCGTCTTCCTCAAGCCGCCATAGCCTTGGCGTGGAGAAGAAGAGAGGGTGGAAGTCGGTTCACCTCCCAACCATATAATGACGAGTTAGGGTTTCTCGTTGGGTTTTATAGCAAAACCCTGGCCTGTGTCCACACCTCCTAGCCCGGCCGCCCATCTTACTTAAGAGCCGTGCTAACTTAAATGTGTACACACATGGACCAAACCCTAACGCCCATTAACCCCTGAACCCCGCTAGCACTAATAATACTCTCGAGACTCCGAAAGCTATTAACTTATGCTAGGGTTCGACTTCCGTAGGACCATAGTCCTGACATTACTCCCCCCTTCGAAAAGAGTTTTCGTCCTCGAAAACAAAAGTGGGGAAACGTTTCCTCATCACACTAATGTTTTCCCAAGTGGAGCCTTCCTCTGGACGGTCCTTCCACTTGATAAGAGCTTGTTTCCGAACTTGGTGGCGAGTACGTAACATGTGATAATCCAATACTCTTTCTGGTTCATGAGGCAGTATTGGGGGTTCCACATATTCTACCAAGAAAGAATCATCCACCGGCCTTTCATGACCCATAAGGCGTTTCCTCAAACGGCTTACGTGAAAGATGGGATGAACCTTGGAATGTGCTGGTAACTCAAGTTTATAGGCTACTGGGCCCACCTTCTTGAGTATCTTAAACGGTCCACAAAATCGGGGCGACAATTTTGGTACGGGACCCGTTTTTAAACTGATGGAGTTTTCTGGTACCTTCAGAAACACCCAATCACCTTCTTGAAAGTGAAGTGGCCTACGTTTCTGGTCCGCAAACTTCTTGTAACGATCTTGCGCTTGACGAACATTTAATCGTGCAAGGCGCAACATATCCATATGGTCTTGGATAAAATCCTTAACCTGACTGATTTTCTCATTCGCCAGTCCCACCGACACTGGTGAACGTGGCTGAAAACCATACATCAACATGAAAGGGCTAAAGCCTGTCGAGACATGCTTTGCACTATTGTAAGCAAACTCAAGAATAGGCAAATAAGACTCCCAATCAGATTGTTTTTTGCTGACATATGCCCGAAGCATATCTTCCAGCACTTGATTAACCCGTTCAGTCTGACCATCTGTCTGCGGATGATCAGCTGTACTAAGGTTCAACATAGTACCCAACTTACTGAATACTGCTCGCCAAAAATGGCTGTTAAACTTGCGATCGCGATCACTGACAATATTGGATGGTAAGCCATAAAGTCGGTAAACATTCTCCACGAAAAGGCGTCCCAATTCTGGAGTTGTAACTGTTTTCTTAGTAGGCACAAACCGACAAAGCTTGGTTAATCGATCCACGATTACCCAAATGGCATCATGTCCACGATTCGTTGTGGGCAAGCCCGTTATAAAATCCATAGAGATACTTTCCCACTTTCCGTCAGGAATCTCTAATGGATGCAGTAACCCGCCAGCTTTAAGACGTTCTGCTTTGTTCACTTGACACTTCTGACACTGCAGAACATAGTCAGTAACATCCTTGTGAAGTCCAGGCCAATAGAAATGCTTTCTTACGAGAGCATACGTTTTGCGAATGCCCGCATGACCTGCACTTGGACTATCATGACACTCAAAAAGAATTTGGCGCCTAGTGTCTAAGTCCAATGGAACACAAACTCTCCCCTTGTGGAGTAAGTATCCATCATCGATGGAAAAGTTTTTCCATCGCTGTAGTTCATCTTGTGATAAAGAAGAACCATGTGTGGAAGAACTGGAAACACTACCGTTTGAGTGAGAGGGACCCCTCATTTGAACATGATTCCACACCTTTGAGTATGTTGAATCCTGCTTGCATTTGCCTCGTAAAGATTCTAACAATTCGCTTTTCAACTCTGTGAATAGCAGCGAATTAATCTCCGGCATACGACTCAAGGCATCAGCTACAATATTGTAACGTCCTTTGCGATAGCGTAGTTTGCAATCATACTCCTGAAGGATCTCAGCCCATCTGGCCTTTCGACCCTGCAAATCTGTTTGGTTCATAAACCACTTTATGCTTTCGTGATCAAAAACAAGCTCGAATTGTGCACCATATAAGTAATGTCGCCATTTTCGTAAGGCATATATGATGGCAAAGAGCTCACGCTCGTAAGCTGAGTAGTTTTGTTGAGCACGATTGAGCTTCTTGCTCTCATAGGCAACAGGATGACCATCTTGAATGAGAACCGCACCCACTGCCTTAGCACTGGCATCCGTTTCAATCACAAATGGTTTTTGAGGATCCACAATTGCCAAGATGGGAGCTGTAGCCAAAGCAACTTTAAGCTTATCAAAGCCACGTTGTTGCTCCTCACGCCATTGAAAGGTAATTGCCGCGCCTTTCAATTGATCAGTCATGGGAGCGGCAATCTTTGCATAACCGTTCACATATTTGCGATAAAATCCTGCCATTCCCAAGAAGATTTGAAGTTCTTCCTTACTTCGAGGTGTTGGCCATCGCATAATAGCATCAACCTTACTAGCATCCATAGCAATTCCGTCTGCAGAAATTACATGACCTAGGTATTGTATGCTATCCTTGAGAAATTCACACTTACTTTCTTTCGCGTAAAGTGCATTCTCGCGTAGTAACTGAAAAACTTTTCGTAAGTGTTCCAAATGCTCTTCTAAAGTCGAACTATAGACCAAAATGTCATCAAGAAAGACAATGACAAATTTGCCTAAGTACGGCCTTAGTACGCTATCCATAAGCGTCATAAACGTTGCCGGGGCATTAGTAAGCCCAAACGGCATAACCAAAAACTCATAGTGTCCAAAGCGAGTTCGGAACGCAGTCTTGGTTATATCATCAGCGTTAATACGCACTTGATGATATCCTGAACGTAAATCAATTTTAGAAAAATACTTCGCACCTTTGAGTTGATCAAACAACTCATCTATCTTAGGTAGCGGGTATTTGTTCTTAATGGTTACCGCATTCAAGGAGCGATAATCCACACACATGCGCATGGATCCATCCTTTTTCTTCACCAAAAGAATGGGCGATGCCCATGGTGAAGCACTATGGCGAATGAAGCCCTTACTAAGGTAGTCAGCAAGCTGACGTTCCACCTCAGCTGCTTCAGTCGCACTAAGCCTGTACGACGGCTTACTAATTGGTTTGGTGCCCGGAACGACATCAATGCGATGAGGCAAAGCTCGTTCGGGTGGCAAACCCTCTGGTAATTCATTAGGAAAAATATCTTTAAATTCTTGTAACAGTTGTTGCAAAGACAAAGCATTAACTGGTTGCTTAAGATTATTTAAAGAGATTTTAGAAGAAGGTAAAGAGAAAGAAGGCATCGCTGAGGAAGATTCATTTGAAGAAGAAACATCATGCACATCAAACCCACTAGTTTGAGACACAGAATAACAAAAATAGACTTCTTCTATTTGATTACTATGCTCCAAAAAAGAGAGTTCGGCATTACATATGAGTGGTGTTGGGGGTACATCACGTTCCCCAATAAGTAAAACATGCTTACCATTGGCCTCAAACGTAAACGTATTATGTTCATAACTCCTTTTGAGTGATGACCCTAACCCATATAACCACTCCCGTCCTAAGATGACATCCGCACGAGACATATTCATCACTTGGAAGTCAAGAACCATAGTGTGTTCTTGCACAAACACAGGCACTTGCCGTACTAGAGTATCCCACACATCGTGATCATCCCCCTGAATGGTGGACACCACATAACGATGAGAACTCTTTGTCTCCGGCAACTTTAATTTCTTAACTAATGCATAGTTCAAAAAATTGTGCGTGGCACCATCATCAATGAGAATACGTACTCGATGACCATAAATGGAGCCATGCATACGGACCAAATCATGTGGTCCAACTGTCTCTTGCCACATAGATGCAGTGAGATTACACTCATGCATCTCGGCAGTGTGCGAAACCTCTACCGCAGAATACTTAGGATCAGCATCCAAGGGAAGTGTTTGCACCATGTGTACAGCCTTCTCCTTGACCTTCTCCTTATCCTTATTCTTGCGAGGCAACTGTGGACAATTTTTCTTCTCATGATCACTACCTAAGCAATGATAACATAGTTTCTCCTTCTTGGCCCGTTCAAAGTCTTGTGAAGACAACGGACCACTTGACCCTTTAGACTTCTTTGTGTTTTCAGTAGAATTGCTGGCAAGTTTACGCTTATTAGCATTAAATTGCGAGCCATTGAATTTGGCCGGTCTATCCATGCCCTTCTTATCCATGGTGTCATCAAAGATAAGGGCACTTTGGATAGCTGCTTCCAAAGTTTTAGGATATTGGGTTTTAACCTTTGCCTGATATTCTTTATCAAGGCCTCTAACAAACCCACGAACCTTTTGAAAGTCGTCCAAACCATCTAGCTTGAGAATGACTTCACGGTATTTGGACACATACTGATTAAGTGTAAGACCTTCCATCTTGCACTTGTCCCAGGCTGTCCAACTCCGATCTTTCTCGTTTTGTGGTAAGAACTCCTTTTTAAATGCTGTCACAACCTCCTCCCAAGTCTTAGGGCGAGTTTCAATAGGTAGACTCATCCACCACTTGTAGGCTTTACCTTCAAGTGTGAGACTCGTCTCAGTGACCATAACAGCAGCGGGAGTGCGGCGTAAGCGATGCAAGTCCGTCCACTTGTGTAAAAATGTATGGACCGCATCCTTGTTACGATCGCGCTCCTCTCCCTTAAACACAGGCGGCTTCACATTTTTCAACATAGCCCCTTCCTGCGTTGCAGATGGTGCAATAGATTCTACTATAGGATTTGGAACAAGAGGAGGCATAACTATCGGAATAGGCCCTCCACTTGCCGCCGATCCACTTGCAAAACGTGCCATAAATTCAGTAAAAAGCGTGCTCATGTTTGTGAGATTGGTATTGACATTTGTTATAGTGCGCTCAAGTGCAACTACCCTTGAAGTGAGACGCCCAAACTCTACCGTGTCTACCAAACCATAATCATCTATTGGACTCGCACCCCCTTCGGCATCGGTCATGTTGTCATCCCGATCAGGCGCAACGGCCTGTCGCGAATCACCCACACCACCACCCAAAGGGTGTGCCTCACTAACATCATGCATATCATTCTCAAAATCGAAGTGAACATGAGACGGTTCCGCTGAGGCCATGGTATGCACGTGCTTACAAATAGAGAACGGATTACCTTCAAAAGTGAACTCCAATTGAAGCGTCGTAGAAGAAGTCCTCTTGCATGCACGGAAATCGAGAAGAAATCACCACTTGAGTCGTCAATCAACACATGCATGCAAAAAAGTGTGTTGCATGTAGCATGTCGTTGAAGATCCGTCCACCAAAAACTTCCAAACTTGGAGCATAGAAAACTCCTCTCACAAATTGAAAGAAGGAAAGTTGAAGGTGAAAAGGTCACTTTCCTTGTAGTTTGTGTCACTTTCCTTGTAGTTTGTGTCCTCCCTTGAAAGAATAAGTAGAGCTCTTTTGAAGAGAAGAATCAACACAAGTGAAAAGGTGAAGTGGCTAGCACACTTGCCTTGGAGCTTGAGGTTGTGGGTTCAAAACCCCACTCCTTGGATGGTGAAGCCTCCCCCTTGTGCCACTCAAGTAAGGGAGAATTCTCGCGCGCTCGCCAACGGCGCGCCAACGATCGCTCACCGATCGCCTTCGAGGACTGCCGGTCTGCCTTGGTCGCCGCCTTAGGCGTCTGCTAAGGCCGTACGGACGACGGGTAGGTGGCGGCGCTCGCTGTGGGCTGTTCACGCGGGCGCGTGTGGGCTGCGCTCGTGCAGGTCACCGTACGGGCGGCGGCGCTCGTTTCTTTTGCTGCAGCGTTGAGCTCTTTTTCTCGTGCAGGTCACGCCGGTCGCCGCTAGCTCTGATACCAGTGTAACGCCTCCGCTACGGCTGCGTCTTCCTCAAGCCGCCATAGCCTCGGCGTGGAGAAGAAGAGAGGGTGGAAGTCGGTTCACCTCCCAACCATATAATGACGAGTTAGGGTTTCTCGTTGGGTTTTATAGCAAAACCCTGGCCTGTGTCCACACCTCCTAGCCCGGCCGCCCATCTTACTTAAGAGCCGTGCTAACTTAAATGTGTACACACATGGACCAAACCCTAACGCCCATTAACCCCTGAACCCCGCTAGCACTAATAATACTCTCGAGACTCCGAAAGCTATTAACTTATGCTAGGGTTCGACTTCCGTAGGACCATAGTCCTGACAGCCTCCTACAACCGGATTGGCAAAAAGAATACCTACAACCGGATTGGCAAAAAGAATACCTACGATTCCAAAATATCATCAATACTAGTGTTCTCTGCCAACTCACAGGGTGGATCCACTCTACATGCCTATCAACTGGAGGCTCACCCCACTACAATTTCATGATGCAAAGCAAAGAGATTCTCATGTTTGCTAGCATTTCTCACCATCTACCTTCCTAGATATTACAATCCAAAGACAATAAATGCTCACATGGATTAGATATTGGCACCGAATTCCTGATCCAGACATCGCAGCTGCTGTTAGATTCCCAAAGTTGATCATAGTCCTTATTGATCAACCGAGGGAAAGGTATGATGGATTTGAAGTAGAACAACTTTGCTTTGACATAAACACAGGGCCCAATGAAAGAGGCATGATGTTATATTATCATCGCCTATGGTGTCTTCCCAGCTACATGCATATCACGTTTGAAGACATGGTGGACACCGGGTTCTGGACATCCCACTCAGCATTTAGAAGAACCCTGAAAAAGCTTTAGTCATGCTGGAGCTTCTATCGACATGAGTTCGGCAACCAGGTCTTTCGACCTCGGTAAAAGGTTCTACAGATACATCAAGAAGGGGGAGGTATTAATAACAAAGATGCTTCTCTAATTGAGGACATTAATAAGTGTCATGTAAAGGCACTATACAAGTTGTATTGAGATACTGGCCACCCAAGGCCTTAGTTAGTAAGTTTTGGGCACCCAAGTGTGAATAAGGGCATGTTATATAAAAGACAATTCTCATAATGAAATGATACAATCCCCCTTTGTGCTATGAGAACTCTGTGTGTGTGTGTGTGTGTGTGTGTGTGTGTGAGAGAGAGAGAGAGAGAGAGAGAGAGAGAGAGAGAGAGAGAGAGGTCTCTAACTTGGGCTAGTGACTCTCTCCATTTATCGTCATTATAGTATTTGCAGTCCACTTATATGCTTTGTTGTTCTAGGAATCTTGCAGTATTGCAACGATTCATGGGATCTCTAAGACGAGGTGGGGAAGCATGGATGCCTTTGATAGCCTTGGAGCCCTACGCTTGATGTGGGCCAATTTTCCAACAAATCTCCGTCTCTGCAAGGAAGATGTTGTGGCTTCTTGATGGAATGTTTTTAGGAAGGTACTTGTGGAGTTAGATTTTGTGCTTGCTGTAGAGTTCCTACAGGTTGACAGCACTATGGTGTGCACTCTACATGTGGAGTACTTGGGGATTGCTATGTGAGAGGCAAGAACTTGGAACTTCACATTACGAAGGAGTTTGTTCTTGCACTTTCTATGATATCTTTATGTCGTCAAAAGATGGCTAAGAAGAGGTGAGTGCAGGACTGACTGGATTTTATTAAAAGTGAAGCTCAATGATTTCCCTCTCTAACTTACTAGTGTGTGCACGTAGGTCACTGTTTTGGTCATCACCATCTTCACGCACCCCAGTGAGAGTATGTCCAGTCGTCCGAAGTATGATAGGCGGGGAGGTGAGGTAGCTGCAAATTGTTTAGGTTTTGAGGTGGATGATGATATCTTCTTGGAGCCGAAACCACAAGAGGAAACCTCACCATACCAGTTGGATGTGGACTGGAATCCCATCCGAGATGCTGTTGAGCATAGAGAGCCTTTCGCAAGGTAATTACAACACTCACTTTATTACAACTTGATTCGAGTAGTGTAATCGTTATATCTTCACTATCTTAAACATTATCTTCCATTTATATATATGCCAATTGTGAGCTTGTACTATGGTAGGTGGTTACTCTCGAGACGTCACCGATCATGGGGGATGCAGTCCTAGATTGCTTTGCTAGTACTGGGACCATGGCTAGAGCATGCAGGCTATTGCAATGACATTGCATCAGTGTGGAGAATGATGAGGTGTGCCTTAGTTCGTGTCTACGAGACCACTTGCCTACGTGCACGATGATTTGGGTCACCAATTTTTTAGGGGTGAGGTCAGTGTGAGTATGCTCGACAAGAGAAATAGATGGACATGGGGGCACTATCTCCACACGTTCCTCAGCCACATCCTCCACTCCTCCTAGTACCCATGAGTCCATCATAGTCAAGTGTCTCGTCATGGCTACCTGGTGTTCCAAGGGAGCCCCAATATTGACATGTCATGTCATATATATCTCCCATGGGTTCTTTTACAATGCCCTCAGCATGGGCACCATGGCCTGAACGTGCGAGGCCATTTTTCCCACACACACCTGCACCATTTGGTAGATCTCTCTACCCTATACTACCTTCCTTCTTCCACTAGCACCTGTGACATCCATATTGATGTATGTCACTAGCTTGTAATGAAAGAAATATATTATTTTAGACATTATTTGTGTACATTCAAACAATAGCATTGTTTTTATCCTCTTTTGTGAGGACTATTTAGGTAATTAATTTGACAATTGAGAGAGATGGAGCAATTGCAAATAGATCTCAAACGACACACGAGAGAGAGAGAGAGAGAGAGAGAGAGAGAGAAAGAAAGAAAGAAAGAAAGAAAGATTTTATTAACGTCTTCCAAAAGACCGAACTCGGCCTATGAGACAAATTGGAGTACCTGTATGGGGTATCCTCTGTCATCCCAACAAAATGAAAAAGTACTGAATAAAAAAGCTGAATCTGGGTGTGCAGGGGATGGAGCTCTACTACTAGAAGAATGCAAAGCTATATGCATGGAGTATACAATCATGATATGCAACCTAGCTAGCTCCATCCTGTACCATACTGGGGGTATAAAATGGTATACATCAGTGAAGGGGGTGTCCACAGCTCCCTGAAGAACATGCCTGGGTGTGCTCTGAAGCGAGCCAGTCGCTCCGCACCCTCTCTGTGAAACTGAGCTCTGATCTCTGTCATCTCTCTCTGGTATAGGCGTGGTGTCCGAAAGCCAGGTGTCCTCTGTCTCCTGCGGGCTCTAAGTGTCTCTGCTCTCTGGAGAGTAATTCCCTGCCGTGTAGGGGCTGGGAGGGGTATGGATCTCTGAAAAAATGTAGTAATCTGTGTCTGTCGCCCCCCCTCTGGAGCTGTCTGAGCCTGTAATAATGTCTCTCTGTGGCGCTGTATGTCTAGAATGTATCTCCCCAGTATGCGCTGGTCTGCTGCCTCAAAGATCTGGCGTAGGGAATGTGGCTCTCTGAATAAAATGGGATATCTCTCTCTGATGGCTGTATATGCTCTGCATCTACATACATAATGCTCCTCACTCTCCACCTCCTCTCTGCACAATCTGCATACCCTCTCCTCTCGGGGGATCCGTGCTGCTCTGCCAGTCTCAATCTCCAATCGGTGTGATGAAACTCTGAGCTGACCAATAACCACTCGGGAGCCGTGTGGTAAAAAGCCCTCCATGTATCTAGGCCTCTCTATAAATCCATCATCAGTGATACTCATGAAGTGATCTCTGTAGTATAGCATCTTCGGTGGAAGAGGCTGTGTAGGCGATATCCATGTCTCTCGTGTATAGAGCTGCCATAGATCCTGTCTCAATACTCTGTTCCTCTCACTATGAGAGAGACGGATATGTGGTGCATCCCTGTCATACTGGAACGGTGGTAGATGATCCATGTCTAGGCCATGCTGTGAGAACCAATGTGTGACCTGTGCATACCATGATCCTCTGTCTCCTGCCTCAGCCAACTGTCTAGATGCCTGAAAAGCTCTGTATATGATAATCTGTCCTGTGGCATCTCTCTGAATCTGTCTAGCAGGCATATAGTCTGAAATATGGCCTCTACCATCATAGGAGGCACAGCAAACTCTGCTCAGATAATGTCATGAGGTACTGACGGTTTGCTGCGTATCATGCGTGCCATCATGAGGGCATGTGGTCTCTCTATCTGTGTCCACCAATGGGTAGCAAGGCCTGGCGCCCATACTGCTGCTCCATACATCAATGTCGGTGTGACTAATGTGTCAAATAGCCACCCCTTCGTCCGGGGCTCCTGAAAATGCGCCTGGTGGCACTGTCTCTCTAGCATAGCCAATGCTGCATATCCCCGTGTCAATCTAGCTCTGGCTGCTGAACCCATGGTAAAGCGTGTGGCTGCTGCAGAGAAGGTAACCCCTAGGTACACGTATGATGTCACCACCTCCACCTGGCATCCTGCGAGAGTGAATGTCAGCTGACTCCTGCCCTGTCTCGATGTATGAAAGACCATAACCTTGGTTTTCCCAAGGTTCACAGTAAGACCCCTCTGTGTGCAGAAATCATCGAGTGCATGTAGATGCTGCTGTAGACCACCTGGGGACTCAGACACTAATACAATATCATCAGCATAGAGCATAATATGTACTGAGGTACCTGCTAAATCAACTCCATCTCCGCCTCCCCGTGTAATGAAGTCAGCCACCTCATCAATGTATAACCCAAATAGCGTGGGGGAAAGTGGGCATCCTTGCTTCACACCAATGGTGCTAGCAATAGTCTCGGACATACCTCCTGGACATCTGACTCGCCCAAAAACCTGCTCATATAATGCATAGATGCCCCATGTCATATCTGTTGGTATGCCAAGAGACTGCAGGCGCTGAAAGAGCCTCTCTCGTGGTACTGTGTCAAATGCCTTGCAGAAATCCACAAAGCAGCAATAGAGCTTTCTCTTCCTCACTCTGGTCTGATCAATCATACATCTCAAAGTGAATACATGGTCAGTGGTAGAGAAAGCTCTCCTGAAGCCTGCCTGCCCTGATGAGCGTAAACCTGCTCGCTCAGCATATAAGCTAAGCTCTTGCTCCAGCACTGCACCATAGAGTTTGGCCAGCACGTGGCCAACCATAACCGTCCTGTAGTTGCTCGGATCGAGCATATCCCCTGTTTTGTGAATCGGCACAATGGTGTGCATCGTCCACTCCGCAGGCAAACCCTCTGCTAGTGCCCTATTAAACAGGTGTGCAAGAAAAGGAGCTAAAGAATCTACTGCATATATGAGATGCTCACCCTGCAGGCCCATATGGTCAGCGGCCCGTCCATGCTGTAGGCGGCGGATAGCTTCCTGTACCATCGAGTGGGTAAAGAAGCTAGCTGTGGTAGGTCGAGGCTCCTGTGGCTGAGGTATAGGTGGCTACTGTGGGGCATGGTATAGACCCTCTGCATATGTGTGCCATGTCTGTGGGTCTGCAACAATAGGTGTCGGGGTCCGGGGCTCTCTGAAGTGCCGCCATGAGACAGGGCTATCTCTACTCATGAAGAAATGAAAGATCTCTAACTCCTGTGTCTCTGCGAAGGCCCGCCTTTTGCGGCGAGTAAGTCTCCTCATCTCTCTCCTCGACTCCTGCTCTGTGATGGCTCCCAAGGCTGTCTGTATGCGGAGCCGTGAGTATAGGGCTCTGCACTCGTCATCATACCATCTGTTCTGGGGCATAGTCCCAGGTCTCGCAAGCTCTCCTGAGAGAGAGAGAGAGAGAGAGAGAGAGAGAGAGAGAGAGAGAGAGAGAGAGAGAGAGAGAGAGAGAGAGAGTGAAAGAGAGTTTGAGCGAGACCTTGAAACAATTATATTTGTGCTTAGAAAAGTTATTTTTATGCTTAAAATAGTAGTTTTCATGCTTAAAATAGTAATTTTTATTTCTGAGAAGTTATAAATATAGTGGAGACTGCCATTTTCCAATACTCTTCTTCTAGGCACATATCCCACCCCACCCTCCCCTTATATCTTCATATTGCAATAGGCTCTTTGTCAACTCTTTTTATCATGGCTTCATCCAACAATCCACGTTTGCAAGCATCTTAAGTAAAGCTCTTCAAACTTTCATGCACCTCAAAGAAAAGGAACCTAGATCAGATGCCCTTATGGAAGCATGGGACAAAAACATCTGAAGTGCAGGAGCTGTATAAGAAACTCACAAGAGAGAAAGTGGTAGACCTTGCTAGCAAGAACATGCTAGAGGTGAAAGCAACAAACATCCATTGGGATATGGAGAGCTTTTGGCATCATTGAAAAGGCAAAGGAGGCTCCTCTTCGAGTTGAAGTTGCTAATTTCATTGCAAATTTAGAGTAGACGGAGAAGGCGAAGATGATAGTTGAGGCCCAAAATGCTTTCATATAGTGTTGCATGTGCTCAACATAGTCGCAGGTGTTTGTCATAATATGCTATAATATTGCTATTTTTATTTGAAATATAATGGAAGTTGCATCTCTCTATGGTGTCTTTGTGAAGAAGTAGCAATGATAGTGGTGTGTTCAACATCTTGGCCAGAGTTTGCCATGTAATGCTATGATCTGTAAATAAGCTTTGGAATACAATGCAAGTTTTAGATTATAATATGGTGTTGTCTAAATGAGTTGCAATGATAGTGGCCCATGGAAGTAAAGAACATTGTGTACACATATGCTTTCATGTATTGTTGCGTGTGTTCAAGTACCTATAGGTGTTTGTCATGCTTTGGTGTTGTAAAATTTGATTTGGAATGTAATGGAAGTGTTCGATCACAATACTGTGTATTGTTGCGTGTGTTCAAGTACCTATAGGTGTTTGTCATGCTCTGGTGTTGTGAAATTTGATTTGGAATGTAATGGAAGTGTTAGATCACAATACTGTGTCTTTGTAAATGAGTTGCAACAATCATAGTGGCCCATGGTGTGTAGTGCTCAACATCTTGTAGGTGTCGTAGTAGAGGGAGAGGAGTAGACAAGAAGTGTAGAGAGAGAAATCGCTCGCCCCTGAACATGAAAAAGGGCTCGCTCAAAAATACTCGCCAAAAATACTCGCTCAAAAATACTCGCCAAAAAAATACACACGAAGCCCACTAAACTTTGATTCTTGTATAAACCCCTTCCCAAGGTACACCAAAGCCTTGAGTGGATGCTAACACATGAGTGGGTGGAGGCTCTGGGTATAAACACCAAAATTTACTCTTACAGAATAGCCAAACATATTATCCGTATGGTATTCTAAAACTTTTTAATATAATATGTGCACATCTCCATACCTTAATGGAGACATTTGTTTATGATTTTGACCAACAAGTGCACATAGAATACACAACATTTCCTGAGAAGGAGGATCTTCATAATAAAAATGACGGGAAGGCTAACTAACCGCTAACAAAGTGCGACTTTCCTTCTACTTCTTGTAATCTCACCTACTAACCCACTTGAGAAACCATTCGAAATTGACCCTTCTGCTGCTCAACCAAGTCAAGAAGAACTAGTTGACTACAAAAAAGAGCCAATCCTGGATCTCCCACCAAAAGAGTATGAGCAAATAATCTGAATAGGAGGCAATCCTTTGCTAAAACCACATCTCATGAGAAGGGCCCTTCTGCAAATAACACCATTTGATCTGACAACAATGCCAATTATCAGAGAAGCTTATCCCAACTCTCAATAAGCTACAGGTTTTCCATATCCACCATTAGTCAGGCCAGAGGCAGTGGAGCTTGGACCTCTGCACTAACAAGAGACACTGTGGGCTAAATGTGGTATGGAATTCAAGGCTTGCAAACTTGCTAGAGATCAGGGTGGTGATATTTATGATTGCTTATGCTACAAAAGATGGAAGAGATAAAATCCAGAAGAATCAGGAGGTGATTCTTTAAGATGGCACACCATACATGATAGTTTAATACCATCCATTGGGGGATGAATGCTTTGATTGTATATGCATGCAGGGTTTTCAAGGCAGATGTCCCGTTCAAATATCATCATGCTAACAAAGTGCATATAATTTGCTGGCACCTGCTGCTGCAAAGCTCTATGAACATCAATAAATTTAACAAACGGCCTAGGGCATAAGGAGGGAACACAGCCTGTAAAGACAAATGGAGGTATTGTGCATGATGGCTGTGGTGCTGTAGCGCCAAGTTCGGCAAGCCAGCAACCACCTTTAGGATCCTTCTCTCCTTGCCCAGAGTCCGGGCTTAGTGTGCTATCTTTGGCCAACAAGCCTTGTTTGCAGGCTTTTGATGATGGCATCCCTCTTAGTGAGCTCAGCTGCATATAAGGCATTAGTATTCTATCTGTTGGCAGCTGATCTCAGCTTGTTACTCTTGGAAATTTTTCAAGGCCTTGTCCCTCCCCAATTTCTTATTAAAGTGGTACGGTTTTACCAATAGCTAGTGGGTGGGGGTCATCACCCTATACAATTTGGCAATTCGTGGTGGTAGAGGCCGCAGCAGCAAGCTTTAATCGATTCCTCAGAATGCATTCTCTCCATTTCTTTTGACATAGGGAATGAGAGCATCCTTGGACTACATAGTTTCTACAGTCCTTCATGTTTTCTCTCACAAAAGTGTGACTTGTTTTCCTGATTTTGCCACTGATCGTCGTTGTGCTTGTGCATTTGTGGAGCTGGGATAGCCAGGCCACAAAGTCTTGAATCAACTCAATACATCTGGCTTATATGTCTAGTTGTTTGGTGTGGCTATCAGATCATGGCTCTTAGTCTATCACATTTACATATTTAACATCAAATCTGCACGCAACTTAGCAATTGGGGAACATGGGGACTCACTTGGTCCTTGTATTACAATTTCTTGCTACTTTTGCACTATATTCTTTGCTTGTGTGGTGCTAGCAATGGGGCCTTTGGTTTCCTTACCCTTGCCTTTGCCTTATTGTTGTGGTCTCGGATGGGGACATGGTCCTCTCCCCATGTCAAAATCTGACTTTGAGGTCATAACTAATTCAATAGCTCCGAGGGTAATTTCTTTAATTCTCTATACACCCACTCAGCAAAATTTTGTATAGTCAACTACATCCTACTCCTTGTAAGCCCGATAGAGTTTTAGAAAGATGCCTCAGTAAAAGCGGTTAGGTTTTTAAAATGAAATGTAAGTAAAAAAATGGCTTTTGTGGGGGATGACTAGATAAGGTGGTTGACATTGGTCCAGTGGGGCTTTGCTAGGTTTGTGGGGCCAAACAATGTAATTATTTCCAGTTATGTGGCATTGTGATTTATCCATGAGTGGCAATCTTAATGCATTTTGTATGGCCTCCATTATCAATCTTAATATCATCTCAATATAACCCTTTGTCCACATAGACCTCGGATTAGGTCCACATGAATAGCTTTTGTGATTTGGTTGTAGGTTTTACCATTGTCTAGAAGCATTTGAGGAAATCCTACTTTCTCTAGGAGCCTGCTAGCATTTTCATCCTCAAGGACTAGTCTTTGTGGCAATCAAGGAACGGCACCTTTGTGTAATAGGCGTTGTCTCTATGGCCATCCTTGATATGGAACTTTAACATGTAGTCATTCACCCTTCTAGCTCCTTTGCTTAAAAATATCCCATTATGTCTGTGGTTATTTGGTAGGGGGTATATGGGGGATCCCTTCTTTTGGTGTGGCTATCTGTCTCGTGGTTATTTGGTAGGGGATATATGGAGGGATCCCTTCTTTTGGTGTGGCTATCTGTCTCGTGGTTATTTGGTAGGGGATATATGGGGGGATCCCTTCGTTTGGTGTGGCTATTTGTCTCGTGGTTAAATGGTAGGGGATATATGGGGGGATCCCTTCGTTTGGTGTGGCTATCTGTCTCGTGGTTATTTGGTAGGGGATATATGGGGGGATCCCTTCGTTTGGTGTGGCTATTTGTCTCGTGGTTAAATGGTAGGGGATATATGGGGGGATCCCTTCTTTGTGTGTAGCTATCTGTCTCTTCTAGCAGGCCTACTTGTCTCGACGACTGCACCCTTGATGACTGTCATCTTGCTGTTCTCTATAGGCTAATGTAACAACTTGAAAGAAAGCCTTGGTCTGGAAAGATTTTCAAAAGGGCTTCAAGCCCTAGCTTGCATCCTGAGAATAGATTTAG
This sequence comes from Cibotium barometz, assembly GCF_041138505.1. NCBI lineage: Eukaryota > Viridiplantae > Streptophyta > Polypodiopsida > Cyatheales > Cibotiaceae > Cibotium > Cibotium barometz. Next base: position 28,123,725 of record NC_141105.1, read on the forward strand.
GAAAAATCTCCCCTATGGGGCTTGTCCCTTAACCAATCTTATCACTATAACCTACAATCCCAACTCTTCCTAGGTACACCAATCTTATCACTATAACCTACTACCCCAACTCTTCCTAGGTACACTCTCAACCAATCTTATCTCAACCATATCTCCCCTGTGGGGCTTTCCCTTAATCAATCTTATCACTAACTATTCTATCTATTAAAAAACTGAAGGTTACAAGTAGCTAACATGTGGAGAAAGGAGAGGGAGAATTTTTAAAAAGGAGAAAGAAGAAGAGAAGATAGTCTTTGGGGGTTTCTTTCCCACATGCCTAGATGCATTAGGGCTCATAATTAATTGTCACCATCAAGTCATTTGCTCATTGAATGAGTTTCTTGTAGATATATATATATATATATAAAATACATTAGAAAGCAAATTGCCCACCCCTCCACATACACACACATATTATCTTAAGAGATTCAAATTTTGAATTTGAACGCGTGAAGGGGAGGTGATGAGTGCCTTGGAAAGAGAAAACATTTAAAGCACCTCTTTTCAATCACAAGGCCTTTTGTCAAAGAATGTATTTAAACGCTTTGTTTGGGAAAGATGATCAGATTAGATGCCTAGATTTGGGCTAGAGGTAAATTTTATATTTATTTTACTTATACATATATATTTATATAAAAACCACACATAATAGATATGCACACACTATACATACACACACATACATATATATAATATACATGCACACACACACACACATATATATATATAATATACATACACGCTCACACACACACACACATACATACACACACATACACACACACACATACGTGTACATGCACATGCACACATACACACACGCACACATACACGCACACATACACACACTATCCTAGGGGCATAGGGACACACACACACATACGTGTACATGCACATGCACGCACACACACTATCCTAGGGGCATGGGGACACACACACACACACACACACACACACACACACACATGTGTACACATGCACACCTTACCCGAGGAGCGGGGGTGCACACACACACACACACACACACACACGCATGCATGCACGCACACACACAAGCACTACCCTAGGGGCAGTGGAACACACACACAAACACAAATACATACATGCATCACATAGTACCAGAGGGGTGGGTGCACACACACACATACTAATACACACACACATGCCCACGTGCACACATAAACACATAGACACACACACACACACATACACACACAAAAATGCACATATACACACATACGCACATGTACACGCACGCACACATGTACACACATACACACACACGCACACACGTACACACACACACACACAAATACACACATGAAAAATAAAAAACACGTACACACACGCACACATACACATACACACACACAAGCTCAAGTTTCCATGTTAACATAACCGACTCGAGAGTTTTTTTATATAACCATTATCAAGGGCTTTTAACTTGGCTACAATATCTTTGGATTTATTACCATAATGGGGGTTGTGCGCCTCTGGTTATTACATTGGCTACTCTAGTTGCATGCGTATAATTGCTCTGCACATGCCGATTCTTCATGAAAGCTCATGTGGCGGTGGTAGGTGGTACCCTCTGCTTGGCCTCGACTATAAAATGGACACCATATGGGGTGAGTTACACAAACTCACTTAGCCTATATTGTGCTCTATTGGTTTTTCTCTGGCCATGTCCATTGTTCTTACTTCGACTGGGAGTTCATCCTCTTAAGTACTTACAATTCTGTAAGGGTTTGATGTATGGTCTATGCTACCGCCGATGGTTGTCTTATCGCATGGGATAATGATTACTTGAATCCCTTTTTGCTTATTACAAGCAAGAAGGCCCTATGATTTTTGGACAGATGCATCTTGTTGCTGCATGACCCATATAGATTTTGGTTATGTTCTTATGTCTTTAAATATTTCTACTGTTTGCTCTAGCATACACATATCATGCAAAGGATTATTAAAATCGATGATTAACGGTACCTGATGATATTTTTAAATTTTGCTCTTTGATGTGAGGGCATACACATCTTGCTATTGCATGTCCCATATAGACTCTGGTTTTGGTCGTATTGCATGCCCCATATAGACTCTGGTTTTGGTCGTATTTCTCTAAATACTACATCGGTTTGCCTAGTAATGCATTGGCATGTCATGCAAAGGGCTCTTAACACCTGTGATTAATGGAACCCTTCGATTTTTGATACGTATGTGTTTTGCTCATGAAGGTCGGGTGCTTATGGGAGAATGATTTTATGAATCCTATCTAAAATATTTTTCTTAGGGTATTAATACTTTGGCATGTACATCTTGTTGTTTGCATGCCACGCACATATATTCTGGAAAAAGCTTTGAATTTTTCTCCTCTGATTTTGCGAATGTTAGTCCTAATGCATGTCAGGAAATGGACCTTTAATGTCAACTACTTGTGAGGACTTGTCATGTGGTTGTTTCTGAAATTCTTTCCCATGCTTTAAATTGTGTATTACGCTATCTCTTGAATTAATGGGTAGAGGTGCTATGTATTCTCTTGAATTAATGATTAAATGATGTATTAATTGTATATGAGGCCGGCTTTTGAGATAAGCATGACAGTGAGTAATCTCTAAAATATATATATATATTGTTGTCTAGGTTAGTGCATGCCCTTCGGGTTCTATATATTGTATCTCTAATAATAGTTAGCACCCTTGATTAAGTCGACTTCTCTAGGAGGGCGTTGCTTTGTCTTCATCTGTGAGATAAATGGTTGACTATCTTGCATAGCTATCTTGATCTCAGACCCAGCACCGGGATATTTTCTCTCTGATAGATGAACCACTCGTGATGTGTCCTATAGAAACTTACACAATTGTTTTCTATGATTTTACATGATTGGGCATATTACAGTTAGCTCTTTGATGAGACAATTGTGAGGTATCTTTGAAAAAATATGGCTAGGTCCATGGCTAAAGCCCACTAGGATAGCAAATTGGCATCTATCTCTATTCAGTTACACTTAGTTGATTATAAGCCACGTGATCTTCTGAATGCTTGGTTGTATGCTAATCATGTGTTTACTACTATAAGGACATCTTATAAAGGGGGTTTCTCTTGGTCCCAAGTTTTTTCCTAAATACCAGGTCTTAACTTTACGGCCTAATATAGGGATCCACTCCATTTGCCTTTTACTTGACCCGAATATAGCTTAAAGTTAAGGATCTTTGGGTGGCATCTATAACATGTGGTAGATCTTAGGACACCTCTAATACACATACAGGCTAACAACTTGTTTGTTTGTTTTGGATGGATGTAGGTAACAGGATCTACCCTCTCAAATGTCTTGCAGTTTAAGCTTTACGACACATGTTGCATTGTTGGAGACACGTTCTTGTTTAACTCATAACATGATTATTGTAAACAATATTGTTGTTGTGTAATCATGTTTAACACTTCATTTATCAAGACTGTTTGGGTCCTCAAACTTTTTGTTTGACTGTGGATATGTTATTAAATATAGATTAAAAACACACACTCTAGCTGCTGCAGTGAGGCTGTAGTGTATACTTTTTTACAAAAAGGATATATAGAACCCTTGGATTGAGATTCTTTAACCTCGGAGTTTAGCTTCCCTCACTACCATAATGCTCTAGGGTGGATAGTTTTTAAGTAGGTGGCTTGCCACCTAGGTTGAGATTATGGCTCATAGCAATAATGGTTTGCTTGCTGGTTGAAGGAAGTCTTAATCTCACTCCATTTAGATTTCAAACACTGATGTGATTTTTTTTTGTTATAGATACTACCTCTTCTCAGAGGGGTTGAAATACCCCTGGAACATACTCCTTCAAAAGCATGCCAACATGTTCTGGCTTGCATAAAGGATGAAGAAGCTCATAACAAAATTCTGTCCTATATCAATTTTGAGGCTTTCCCTTTAGGGTCCATATTGCAATTTCTTTCATTCAATGTGACTGGGTTCAAGTGTTGTCAACCCTAGACAAGAATAAGGAAGAAGGCAATCATACCATTTTAGACTTACTGTCGCAGATTTCTATGCTCACAAAGGCCTACCACTCAGATCTCACATCCTTTGCGTGGCTGATGCTAACATTTCTAATTTTCTAAGCAAGCAATGTGGGTTGGAGTCTTCCTTTCTAGCAGCTCCCTCCACACCAAATGTTCCCTTAACAGGTAATATTTTTAGCAGGGATCCAGTTGCTTTGGAGGCAATTAAGTCATTCCAGGTAGACATGTGCACCATGTCCAATTCTGAGTTTGCTAGAACTGGTACCAAAGGTGTCTAAAGTCTACCCATTCTTACCTATTCGTCAGGTAGAGGTAGAAGCGACTGGGGTTTCACATCATCTTTGGACTCTAGCAAATATGGGGTTTCTTGCACCTATCTAAGAAAAAAATTTGGATTTATCTTGCTAACCTACCTGTGTTCACTCTCGAAGAACGCAAAAACCATGCGGTCAATCAAAGGAGTTCAATGTATGAAAAGAGGAGAGATGCTAAAATCACCTTTCTCTCTATGAGCTTCTTGGACCCTTCTAAATGCTCATCTCGCTAGTTGGTATCTATGACTGAACAAAAGGTACCATGACCTTTTCTAAAGCCAATGCAGATTATTACTTAGAAACTATCTGGAATATTTATAGACCTTATCTAAAATGTGCTTGTAAATTTCTTGATCCTAATGCCCGCTGCTGTGACTCAAGTATCATATGGTTTGACCATGCCATATGGTTTTCTTTGAATCACTTAGAGGATTTATTTCCAGATAAGCAGGTGGTCTTCCATCTTTTACTTCTATGTTCTTGGCTTGGTGGATAAGCCAAGAACTTGGTTTTGGCATAAATCGCCTTCTTACAATTTAGACAGATTATGCTGGATGTACTCATTGAACTCAAAGGAACAGAGCTAGATACCATAATTACTACATGTAGCATTATATGGTAGTGTCTGTGTGAACACACTTAGGACCGTCGGGGCACTTTTTCCCTCACTAGGAGGTTTTTTCCCTCGTGCTTATGTACACCCTCTTATCTACTCATTTTGGGGTGTGTACTTATCTTTTGTATCTGGCACACATTTGTTTATTCTAATCTAGTGAGTTTGTGTGCTCTCAAGCTTCTCTATCTTGTGTGTGTGCATTGTTGTAACCCTAACCCTAATTCTAACAATTGGTATCAGAGCTAGCTTCCTTGACACTTGATCTAGTAGTCTGCCTCCCTCCTCACGACCCTTCTTTTCTTTCTCCGATTGAGATACCCTCTTAGGAGAAGAAGGTATATACTGTAGTGTGTTGTATACAAAGTATAAGAAATTTTTAGGTCTGCAACGCGATTCGAGCGTGTTTCAGGCAAGTTTTGGGCACCGCAAGGTTTCTGTAGACATTCTAGAGAAGTGTCATTTTGGATTGATTTTGCTCGATTTTGGGTGTTTGGCTCTGCCAGCGGCAAAGATTTGGTGTGCAGTAGCATCTACAGTGTCTTCAACAACATCGACCATCGTACTTTCGCTAATAACACTCTATTCTCTACTTTGTGTTATTTTTCATACACTGTGTAGGTGATTTAGTCAGTTGGCAGCCATCCGGGGTTGCATTCAGTGAGTACTTGCAGTGTGATGAAAGATTTTGCATTTGGTAGACAGTCATGGCTGGCAGTAGTGATGTATTCAACATGTTGTCTGTTGAGGACAAACTTGATGGGACTAACTACCCATTTGTGGTCCTATATGATGAGGCATATATACTGGTTGCTAAAGGCCTTTGGAATGTGGTCAGTGGTAGTGAAACTTGTCCTGTTTCACAACTACCAGTGCAACTAGGTGTTGCAGGTACATCTGAAGTAGAATCTAATACAGATGTGGCTTCTCCACATGCACCACTAGTACCTCCCACTGCTACTCAAACGTGATGGGATGGAAGAGATACATAGGCACATGTATTGCTTGCACTTTCTGTGAAGCGGAGAATTATTCCTCATATTCGGTCATGTAAGACTTCAAAACAGGCATGGGATGCACTTGTTGCATTATACCACGTGCGCAATGAAGCACGTGTTGCATATCTACACAAACAGTTGGAGTTTGAGTACATGAATGAGGGAGACTCACTGGACAACTTCTTGACCAAGATCAAAGATTTTAAGGAGCAGTTCACTAGTGTGGATGAGATATATCCTGATAGTACATTGGTGTCCATAGTTCTTAATGCATTGTCGAATTCTTATCAGAGTTTTGTCTCTACCCTTAGACTCATGATGAAGGGAAATCCAAATGCCTACATTTGATGAGTTGGTTTTAGTACTCTTGTTTGCAAGAAGAGTAGTCTAGGCAAAATAGATCTGTTATGCGATTTGGTGACCAAGCTTTTGTTGCCAGTTAGAAAAGCAAAGGTAAAGCTTCTTCACATGGTGGCTATAAGCCAAAATCAGAATCTTTATGTAAGATTCCTCCCCCACCCCTTTTTGATGTCTAGTATCTTTCCCTGTAATCAATCCCTCTTCAGAAATATAAAGACCTTGTTTCTATCTGTTTTAGCCTAGAGAGAGAAAAATATTCTAGAGAGAGAATATTCAGATTTTGAATATTTTTGGATAGAAAAATATCTCTTCTAATTCAGATGAGTTCCCCTGAAACAGAAATTCAAAAAGAATTTTCCAATGTGCAATTGGAATTAATTGAAAATAGCTATAAAGAACCTTAGCCTAAGGGTCTAGATTTTCAGAAATCTTTAGACTATGGTCCAATTAAGGTTCCTATGGACCAATAGCATCAATCCATGTGTAGGGAGGAGATAAATCCAACTTGTAAAAAGAAAATACCCAAAAATGAGTAAATGCTCACATGAGGTGAAGAGTTGAAAATGTACAAGGTTTATTAGTAAAAAAACTATGAGCAATATTAAAAGTATGACATATGTAAGGAAGAGGAGTTCTTTAAAGGAGGTGCATATTTCACATAAGATGAAGAGTTGAAAATGTACAAGGTTTATTAGTAAAAAATTATGAGCAATATTAAAAGTATGACATATGTAAGGAAGAGGAGTTCTTTAAAGGAGGTGCATATTTCACATAAGATGAAGAGTTGAAAATGTACAAGGTTTATTAATAAAAAATTATGAGCAATATTAAAAGTATGACATATGTAAGGAAGGGGAGTTCTTTAAAAGAGGTGCATATTTCACATAAGATGAAGAGTTGAAAATGTACAAGGTTTATTAGTAAAAAACTATGAGCAATATTAAAAATATGACATATGTAAGGAAGGGGAGTTCTTTAAAGGAGGTGCATATTTCACATGCTTGAATGAGTTTTAAACTCATAAAAATTGAGATATTTCATCTCTCCTCTCTCCTCATTCAAGTCTAGTTCCAAAAAGTTAGCTTAACTGACCTAAAAATGGTCAAATATTGACCAAACTGATTTAGAAAATTCTAGAATCAGTTTGTTTGGTTAGGAGCTCAATTTTTCCTATAAATAGAAGCCTCACCCTTGTTGAAAAATATATAGTGTTTATGCATCGTTACTCTACTCCACCTAAGCCAAGAACTGTGAATTCATTTAATAATTCACTAGTTTTTGGAGCTTCCCTCTTTCTTCAATCCCCATTAGTGGCTCCATCAACATAACAATTGATTGGTTGGGGGCCTCTACCGTGAACAAAGAATCAAGCAAGTTGTAAGGTAATTAGTGAATATTCATCTTTCTATATTTTCTCAATGTTTCTCTCTTCTCAACCCCTCTCAAGCTTGAGAAGTTTAATTGGTATGGTTTTTTTTTTAATGCTATTGAAGTTTGAATAGTAGTGAAGAGTTACATAATTTAATAAATGCTATTGAAGTTAATTTTCATTTATATGATTCTTATGTAAATTCTCTCTCTCACTCAAGAAATGGTCATACTCATGACCCATTCTCAATCCAAATCAAGCTTTTCATAAAGCTTTCCCTTAACCCAAGATAAAGCTATGCTTGAGGCCAAATTAATGGCTTTTTCTTATGCTTTTAGTTTATGTATATTGATGATTCAATCCATTATGGATTAAGGATCCAATTAGAGAATCATTTTAATTATTTCCTTAATGATAAGCTTTATCCCTTAGAAAAATTGAGATTTATCAGTCATAGCAGCGGAGCTATGGCAAAATTTTTATAAAAATTATGCATAAAAAAATTTTCATTCAAAGCATAAAAAGAGGACTTCCTACCATATTCTAGGAATCATCATCCTAGATTAATTGAAAGAATTTCATTATAATCATGGAGAAATTGAATTTTAATATTATGCATAAAGGATAAATTTTTATATCAAAAGTGTTATTTTTGCCATTTTTATTTTCATGCATAGAAGTATGCATAATGGATAAATTTTTATATCAAAAGTGTTACTTTTATCATTTTTACTTTCATGCATAGAAGTATGCATAAAGGATAAATTTTTATATCAAAAGTGTTATTTTTACCATTTTTATTTTCATGCATAGAAGTATGCATAATGGATAAATTTTTATATCAAAAGTGTTACTTTTATCATTTTTATTTCATACATAAAAGTATGCATAAAAGAAAATTTTTATATCAAAAGTGTTACTTTTATCATTTTTAATTTTCATGCATAGAAGTATGCATAAAGGAAAATTTTTATATCAAAAGTGTTACTTTTATCATTTTTAATTTTCATGCATAGAAGTATGCATAAAGGAAAAAATTTTATATCAAAAGTGTTACTTTTATCATATTGGATTTCATGCATATAGGTATGCATAAAAGATATTCTTTTTATACTAAAAGTATGATTTTCCTCATAAATGGATTTTATGCTTAACTTAGATGCATAAGAGAAATTCTTTTATTCTAAAAGTATAATTCCCTACCAAATTGAAATCATGCATAAGAAGATGCATAAAAGATTGATTTTAATTTCGAAAGTGTTAGTCTCCTTAAATGGAATTTATGTATAAATAAATGTGTAGAGAAATCTTATATCAAATAAAAGAATTCTCTTTTAAAAAAAAAAAGAGATATGAAATGTCATAAGATGTGATAAGAGGTGTATGAGATGTGATAAGAATTGACAAGATGCGTATGGAAAGTGATAGGATGTGATAAGAGGTGTGATAAGAGGTGATAAGATACTTATGAAATAAGTTAGGATGTGATAAGATGAATTAAGATGTGTATGGGGGGATGAGGTAAGAAGTGTATGTGATAGGATAAGATGTATATGGGTTGTGATAGGGCGAGAATGGATGTGATGTAAAAGATTAGATGTGAAAGTATATGGGGTTATATAAATGGGAATGTGAAAATGGATGTATGTATGTGGATGTGTGGATATGGAGATGGGAGTGTGGATGTATGAACATGAAAATGGATATATGCATGAAGATGTATATGCATAGATGTAAATGTGGATGTAGATGTGGATGTATAGATGTGAATGGATGTGGATGTATAGATGTGAATGGAAATGTGGATGTGGATGTATGTGAATGTGGATGTAGATGTGGATGTATAGATGTGAATGTGGAATGTGGATGTGGATGTATGTGAATGTGAATGTAGATGTGGATGTATGTGAATGTGAATGTAGATGTGAATGTGGAATGTGGATGTATAGATGTGGATGTATGGGAATGTGGATGTGGATGTATGTGAATGTGAATGTAGATGTGGATGTATAGATGTGAATGTGGAATGTGGATGTGGATGTATGTATGTATGTGGATGTAGATGTGGATATATGGATGTGTATGTATGAATGTGGATATGGGATGTGGATGTATAAATGAGGATGTGAAAATGGAGATAAGCATGTAGATGTGGATGTATGGATGTGAATGTGGATGTGGATGTGGATGTATGGATGTGGATATGGATGTGAATATATGATATGTGATGTGAAGGAATCTGAAGTGAAGAGATGGAAAAGGAGGTGATTGGATGAGTACACATATACATGGAATGTGGAATAAGTAATGTGGATTAATGAGGGATAATGTGGAAAAATGAGAGTTAATATAGAAACTGTATTTGTAAACTGTTTGTAAATGCTGTTTGTAAATGGCTATTTTATGTCAAGAATGCTGGGGAAGCATTTTGACCGTCTTGTGATTAAGGTCGTGGAGACCTAACTGATAAAGTTGCAACTGCTGACGGAGAGTCAATGGAGGACGTCTCGCGTAGCAAGGTCGACCGAGGTCTTGACCAGCCTCGGTTCGATTAAAATGGTGAGCTTCCGGTACGGTGGATGAGGGACCAAGGAAGCGGCCTATGAGTGAAGCGCTAGGTCACCTGCGAAGGATCCTAGAGGGTGCTGACCATACGGTGCTCGGGCTCTGGGTCGCCTAGGATACCCACGCGTGCGTCGAGGAAGATATTGGAACAAGGAGTAAGAGTTGTTTTGTGAAACCGGGCATGGATCTGGTTGACTGACCTTGCTGGTCCTCAACGGATGAGTCCATGGCTCTTTTATATGGATCTGTTGGTTGATCTTGCTGATCTTCAACGAGAGTCCATCTTGATAAGTGATTATATTGCCGAGTATTATGGGCTAGGAACTATGGAAACGGCCTCTGTGTGGACAGGTGGTGAGCGTTCTAGTTGCCAATGATGCCATAGATACTCTGATGAAGGAATGATGGGAAATTATGAATCAACTGGATAAATTGGGAGATTGTGATCAGTGGTACTATGGTTTCATTAAAGGATTGTTTTAAAGTTAGCTGATGCTAAGAAAAAGGCAATTTTCATATTGGGTGTGTAAGTGGTGTGGCTAGTTTTATGTTTGCATGAAATTCCGGCTAGGGAGCCTTGGAACTCTTTTCCTTGGTACCCGGGACAAAACCTAACCAAATTCCAAATTGGATCCCATCACTACAGTGGTTGGGCGGTTGGCTAACCCATGGGATCGGATGGGGTTAGGCTGGACTGATGGATCCATAAATCGAGACTCAACTTTGTTTTTACGATAGATAAAGTAAATCCCGGATAGAAATTGTTCTATGGATAGGAATCAACGGCTGTGCCTCTTGATGGGGAAAAAAGCGTTGATCCCAATGATCCAAGTGCAAGTTTCTACCTTGATTTGACCAAGTACCGTTAAAGGTGCGGTCAGATCAGTTGATCCGTAATGATCTTGACTACGTTAGAGTAAAGAGTTATCTTGGTGGAATGATTAGTCTCTTGTCCGGATATCCGTGGGCGAGGCCCCGAGTGTGAGACCCCTACCCACGCATGATGTGCTACTTCCGCTGCTAGTACCCCGAATCCGTTGATCGGTGGGGAACAGGGATCTCACAGTTGGTATCAGAGCCGCTTTTGAAAGCTAATAAAGATAATTAAATTCTTATCTGAAATTGGTAATAAGAATTCAAAAACAGCATTTTCATAATGTATTTTCATCCCGTAAGCTTCTTTAATGAAGAAATTTTAATCAAAGAAATTATTTTTATAGATGGAAGTTCCACATTTATCTGGTATTCCCGACCTCACCCAGTCTCAAGATATGATTGCATTTGCCTTCGAGCATCTCATCTCTTCCGCTTCAACTCAAACAAGCCGAGTAAGACTTGCACGCCATTTCAAGGATTTATATTTTCCTACCCCAGTGGAGAGAATACAACATAAGTGGGTTGCAGGGCAATATGTCCACGCTCATTGCAACCGCCGTACAATGCTGTGGCAGAATCTCTCATTGACTATGATCCTGTTAAAGCTGAAAATGGTGCGTGGTGTCATTCTATATCATTCGACACCTCGAAATTTCAGACTTTCATGTCAAATTTATAGACTCCTTAGTCGATTTATCCCTAAGGAGAAAATAATAATTTCCTTCGCAGTTAGAGAACTTATGTAACAGGGCATGACTATGGCCCAGTACCGTCGTCTTATACGTCTCTCGAAGAGATTTTGAATTTTGGAGCCGAACCACTCTATGTAATTATTGCAACTTGTATATAAATATACAAATGTTTTTTTTTACGGACGATCGGATAAAGAAAAATCTATTTATCAGACTTAAGTCATAGATCTCCAATAAGATCAACTGAGGAGCAAATTATGTCAAAAGTTTATCAAGACGCACAAAAAGGTTGTAATTGTTTGATATAATTCATACAAATTGTTAATTCAAATTGAAATTCGTAAATTAGTAATTGGGTCTTCAATTGGAAGTACCGCAATTGTATGGAACCCTGACTTGCTTGAGACCTAGACATGATGGTATTTACCTTATAGTTTCGAGTATCATGACTATCCGTATATACCGAGGGTATAACTGCAGCTCTTTACCGATAGTATATACGAGTAAATCTAAGACTTGAAATTATAAGCGTTAATGCTATCCAGATGATGATTTCGAATGTGGTTGATATGATTTTTAATTCTATTTGAGAATTGATGAATTGAATTGGATTCTGATTGAAAAATGACGATTTTCGAAATTTAGTTGAAATGTAATAAGCTGAGCGAAACCACAATGAGGATGAATGGGACGAGTCCCAGTGATGATATTCATAACTGGAATGATGATAATGATTTCAGCAAATCACTATGAGATTAGTGGATTGTGCTGTCAGATTGCTACTGTTAACACTTGAGACGGTAGATTAAGTTAAGGGATGACAAATTGAGAACTTGCTTAACTAAAATTCCTGTGGAGGAATGTTCAGAAGGAAAATTTTCAGACTAATGGACCATTATCGTGTTAAAGATATGAATGATATGATCTGAATGAATTGTTATTTAATGATGAGTTCTATATAAGGGATAATTATCCCCGTATTCTGTTGGGTTGACCAGAATATAAGGAACCCCAGAATAAATTGGATCTTAAGAAAAAGAGTTGTCCTCTACCTTGCGAGATGAGGACATCTCGCACTTTTCAAGTGGGGTAGAATGTAAGATTCTCCCCCAGCCTTAGAGGTATACAGGAGTAAGAATCTCCCTTTCTGATCTTATAATTATTCTCTCTCTGAAATAAAAGAAAGATTCTGTTTAAAAAAGGAAGAACCTTTTTCCTGAATACTTCTCAAGAGTCCCACCTGTTTTAAGATTCAGAACAATGAGTTCAGAAGGAGAATCGATGTTTTGGATATCAAGGTTTTGGTCTTCATTCGAGTACGGCCCAAAAGAAGTTCTTTATCTCTTGGGAAGAAGTTATCTCCCAGATATTGTGGACCAAAGAAAGTAGGTGATTTAGCTTACGAGCTTCTTTTATCTCCTCATCTCAAAGTTTGAATGCCTTCTATAGAAAAATGTGCCAAACCCAAATCATGGAAAGACGGTAAAACTTCAGTGGCAAGTTACCGTTGGCTTCTAAGTTACGCTAGCTCCTTCCTTTATATAAGTCGTAACTTTTACTTGTCGTTCACAGTAATCTTACTTCCATCGATCTCCTTTCTTTCTTAATCTCCTTCATGGCTTGGCAACAAGAATTAGTTTTATCCATGATGATTTCTCACCTTCAAGACGCAAGGGAGTCTGTGAAGAAAGATTTTATAGAGCAGTATGAGCGCTCACTTTTCCCTCACTTGGGAACTTCTGTAGCACAGACAAAATGGCGGACCTATCAAGACATAACTAGGGTAACACCCTGGGGTCAGCAGCACTTTCGTAACAATGTCCGCTTGGCCATGGTTATTGAAGCTTTGGGTTTGGGTCCCCGATACTACTGCGTCATGAGATCAAGGCATCCTGGGTTTTCTGAGCGGGTCTTCTTACTGGCGTGTTTTCTTCCTCATGAGAAGATATGCCTTTACCCCGTTTTTGGCTTGCCTCTCAGAGATCCTTTTCTTAGAACACCTCATACCACTGAGATAGGCGCAGCAATAACCCACAGAATCATTCCCATAGATGAGTTACCTTATACTTGTGCAGCTTGTGAGGACTGCTTTTGTGACCATATGATGGACGGGCTTATGGAAGTGTAAAGAGTTCCTCTATCCTTACTGTATAAGTTCCGAGAATGAATAAAGTTTAAATCTTGTTCGTATTTTGAATCTTGCTCTCTTTAAGACTTATCTTAGTGGTTAATCTTGATTAAAATTTTTCTCTAAGTCTCATATTCGTGCATCTTGCGAAATTATCCCAGTTTGCGAGATGAGGACATCTCGCATTTTTTTAAGTGGGGTAGAATGTAAGATTCCTCCCCCACCCCTTTTTGATGTCTAGTATCTTTCCCTGTAATCAATCCCTCTTCAGAAATATAAAGACCTTGTTTCTATCTGTTTTAGCCTAGAGAGAGAAAAATATTCTAGAGAGAGAATATTCAGATTTTGAATATTTTTGGATAGAAAAATATCTCTTCTAATTCAGATGAGTTCCCCTGAAACAGAAATTCAAAAAGAATTTTCCAATGTGCAATTGGAATTAATTGAAAATAGCTATAAAGAACCTTAGCCTAAGGGTCTAGATTTTCAGAAATCTTTAGACTATGGTCCAATTAAGGTTCCTATGGACCAATAGCATCAATCCATGTGTAGGGAGGAGATAAATCCAACTTGTAAAAAGAAAATACCCAAAAATGAGTAAATGCTCACATGAGGTGAAGAGTTGAAAATGTACAAGGTTTATTAGTAAAAAAACTATGAGCAATATTAAAAGTATGACATATGTAAGGAAGAGGAGTTCTTTAAAGGAGGTGCATATTTCACATAAGATGAAGAGTTGAAAATGTACAAGGTTTATTAGTAAAAAATTATGAGCAATATTAAAAGTATGACATATGTAAGGAAGAGGAGTTCTTTAAAGGAGGTGCATATTTCACATAAGATGAAGAGTTGAAAATGTACAAGGTTTATTAATAAAAAATTATGAGCAATATTAAAAGTATGACATATGTAAGGAAGGGGAGTTCTTTAAAAGAGGTGCATATTTCATATAAGATGAAGAGTTGAAAATGTACAAGGTTTATTAGTAAAAAACTATGAGCAATATTAAAAATATGACATATGTAAGGAAGGGGAGTTCTTTAAAGGAGGTGCATATTTCACATGCTTGAATGAGTTTTAAACTCATAAAAATTGAGATATTTCATCTCTCCTCTCTCCTCATTCAAGTCTAGTTCCAAAAAGTTAGCTTAACTGACCTAAAAATGGTCAAATATTGACCAAACTGATTTAGAAAATTCTAGAATCAGTTTGTTTGGTTAGGAGCTTAATTTTTCCTATAAATAGAAGCCTCACCCTTGTTGAAAAATATATAGTGTTTATGCATCGTTACTCTACTCCACCTAAGCCAAGAACTGTGAATTCATTTAATAATTCACTAGTTTTTGGAGCTTCCCTCTTTCTTTAATCCCCATTAGTGGCTCCATCAACATACTTAACCAATTGATTGGTTGGGGGCCTCTACCGTGAACAAAGAATCAAGCAAGTTGTAAGGTAATTAGTGAATATTCATCTTTCTATATTTTCTCAATGTTTCTCTCTTCTCAACCCCTCTCAAGCTTGAGAAGTTTAATTGGTATGGTTTTTTTTTTAATGCTATTGAAGTTTGAATAGTAGTGAAGAGTTACATAATTTAATAAATGCTATTGAAGTTAATTTTCATTTATATGATTCTTATGTAAATTCTCTCTCTCACTCAAGAAATGGTCATACTCATGACCCATTCTCAATCCAAATCAAGCTTTTCATAAAGCTTTCCCTTAACCCAAGATAAAGCTATGCTTGAGGCCAAATTAATGGCTTTTTCTTATGCTTTTAGTTTATGTATATTGATGATTCAATCCATTATGGATTAAGGATCCAATTAGAGAATCATTTTAATTATTTCCTTAATGATAAGCTTTATCCCTTAGAAAAATTGAGATTTATCAGTCATAGCAGCGGAGTTATGGCAAAATTTTTATAAAAATTATGCATAAAAAAATTTTCATTCAAAGCATAAAAAGAGGACTTCCTACCATATTCTAGGAATCATCATCCTAGATTAATTGAAAGAATTTCATTATAATCATGGAGAAATTGAATTTTAATATTATGCATAAAGGATAAATTTTTATATCAAAAGTGTTATTTTTGCCATTTTTATTTTCATGCATAGAAGTATGCATAATGGATAAATTTTTATATCAAAAGTGTTACTTTTATCATTTTTACTTTCATGCATAGAAGTATGCATAAAGGATAAATTTTTATATCAAAAGTGTTATTTTTACCATTTTTATTTTCATGCATAGAAGTATGCATAATGGATAAATTTTTATATCAAAAGTGTTACTTTTATCATTTTTATTTCATACATAAAAGTATGCATAAAAGAAAATTTTTATATCAAAAGTGTTACTTTTATCATTTTTAATTTTCATGCATAGAAGTATGCATAAAGGAAAATTTTTATATCAAAAGTGTTACTTTTATCATTTTTAATTTTCATGCATAGAAGTATGCATAAAGGAAAATTTTTATATCAAAAGTGTTACTTTTATCATTTTTAATTTTCATGCATAGAAGTATGCATAAAGGAAAAAATTTTATATCAAAAGTGTTACTTTTATCATATTGGATTTCATGCATATAGGTATGCATAAAAGATATTCTTTTTATACTAAAAGTATGATTTTCCTCATAAATGGATTTTATGCTTAACTTAGATGCATAAGAGAAATTCTTTTATTCTAAAAGTATAATTCCCTACCAAATTGAAATCATGCATAAGAAGATGCATAAAAGATTGATTTTAATTTCGAAAGTGTTAGTCTCCTTAAATGGAATTTATGTATAAATAAATGTGTAGAGAAATCTTATATCAAATAAAAGAATTCTCTTTTTAAAAAAAAAAGAGATATGAAATGTCATAAGATGTGATAAGAGGTGTATGAGATGTGATAAGAATTGACAAGATGCGTATGGAAAGTGATAGGATGTGATAAGAGGTGTGATAAGAGGTGATAAGATACTTATGAAATAAGTTAGGATGTGATAAGATGAATTAAGATGTGTATGGGGGGATGAGGTAAGAAGTGTATGTGATAGGATAAGATGTATATGGGTTGTGATAGGGCGAGAATGGATGTGATGTAAAAGATTAGATGTGAAAGTATATGGGGTTATATAAATGGGAATGTGAAAATGGATGTATGTATGTGGATGTGTGGATATGGAGATGGGAGTGTGGATGTATGAACATGAAAATGGATATATGCATGAAGATGTATATGCATAGATGTAAATGTGGATGTAGATGTGGATGTATAGATGTGAATGGATGTGGATGTATAGATGTGAATGGAAATGTGGATGTGGATGTATGTGAATGTGGATGTAGATGTGGATGTATAGATGTGAATGTGGAATGTGGATGTGGATGTATGTGAATGTGAATGTAGATGTGGATGTATGTGAATGTGAATGTAGATGTGAATGTGGAATCTGGATGTATAGATGTGGATGTATGGGAATGTGGATGTGGATGTATGTGAATGTGAATGTAGATGTGGATGTATAGATGTGAATGTGGAATGTGGATGTGGATGTATGTATGTATGTGGATGTAGATGTGGATATATGGATGTGTATGTATGAATGTGGATATGGGATGTGGATGTATAAATGAGGATGTGAAAATGGAGATAAGCATGTAGATGTGGATGTATGGATGTGAATGTGGATGTGGATGTGGATGTATGGATGTGGATATGGATGTGAATATATGATATGTGATGTGAAGGAATCTGAAGTGAAGAGATGGAAAAGGAGGTGATTGGATGAGTACACATATACATGGAATGTGGAATAAGTAATGTGGATTAATGAGGGATAATGTGGAAAAATGAGAGTTAATATAGAAACTGTATTTGTAAACTGTTTGTAAATGCTGTTTGTAAATGGCTATTTTATGTCAAGAATGCTGGGGAAGCATTTTGACCGTCTTGTGATTAAGGTCGTGGAGACCTAACTGATAAAGTTGCAACTGCTGACGGAGAGTCAATGGAGGACGTCTCGCGTAGCAAGGTCGACCGAGGTCTTGACCAGCCTCGGTTCGATTAAAATGGTGAGCTTCCGGTACGGTGGATGAGGGACCAAGGAAGCGGCCTATGAGTGAAGCGCTAGGTCACCTGCGAAGGATCCTAGAGGGTGCTGACCATACGGTGCTCGGGCTCTGGGTCGCCTAGGATACCCACGCGTGCGTCGAGGAAGATATTGGAACAAGGAGTAAGAGTTGTTTTGTGAAACCGGGCATGGATCTGGTTGACTGACCTTGCTGGTCCTCAACGGATGAGTCCATGGCTCTTTTATATGGATCTGTTGGTTGATCTTGCTGATCTTCAACGAGAGTCCATCTTGATAAGTGATTATATTGCCGAGTATTATGGGCTAGGAACTATGGAAACGGCCTCTGTGTGGACAGGTGGTGAGCGTTCTAGTTGCCAATGATGCCATAGATACTCTGATGAAGGAATGATGGGAAATTATGAATCAACTGGATAAATTGAGAGATTGTGATCAGTGGTACTATGGTTTCATTAAAGGATTGTTTTAAAGTTAGCTGATGCTAAGAAAAAGGCAATTTTCATATTGGGTGTGTAAGTGGTGTGGCTAGTTTTATGTTTGCATGAAATTCCGGCTAGGGGGCCTTGGAACTCTTTTCCTTGGTACCCGGGACAAAACCTAACCAAATTCCAAATTGGATCCCATCACTACAGTGGTTGGGCGGTTGGCTAACCCATGGGATCGGATGGGGTTAGGCTGGACTGATGGATCCATAAATCGAGACTCAACTTTGTTTTTACGATAGATAAAGTAAATCCCGGATAGAAATTGTTCTATGGATAGGAATCAACGGCTGTGCCTCTTGATGGGGAAAAAAGCGTTGATCCCAATGATCCAAGTGCAAGTTTCTACCTTGATTTGACCAAGTACCGTTAAAGGTGCGGTCAGATCAGTTGATCCGTAATGATCTTGACTACGTTAGAGTAAAGAGTTATCTTGGTGGAATGATTAGTCTCTTGTCCGGATATCCGTGGGCGAGGCCCCGAGTGTGAGACCCCTACCCACGCATGATGTGCTACTTCCGCTGCTAGTACCCCGAATCCGTTGATCGGTGGGGAACAGGGATCTCACACTTTAGGTAAGGATGTAGAGAAAGAAGGTGATAAGCCTAAAAAGAAGGAAAAGTGTCACTATTAAGGAAACAAGGGCACTACATAAATGAGTGCAAGAAAAAGCTAGAGAAGGAGAAAAAGAAAGAATCGGGCATGGCTATGGCTGATGCATGTGCACCAAGTGCAGAGAAGAAGGAATCTGTAAGTTTTTCTTAAGATGATTGGGCATGAAGTTTACATTGTAGCTATGACCCTTCTATTCATGATATATGCATGTCAGTGGGCACAATCGGATGCTTGGTACTTTGACAGTGGTGCTAGTAAGCACGTTACTTCACAAAAAAATTTGTTCTCATCTTTGGAATCTATCCCAAGTGTAGGAACCATCACATGTGCAAATGGGTCCTTATATCCTGTCAAAGGAGTTGGTAGAGTTGTGCTCATTGCTCTACAAATGGGGATGCATTTACTCTTTCTAAAGTTTTATATGTGCCAGGCATTAAGAAGAACTTGCTGTCAGTTTCAGCCTCCTTACCTTGTCAGGCTTGATGGTGAAATTTGTGGATGATAGATGTATAATTCAAGATAGAAATGATGGTTATTCTATTATTACCTTAGGTACCTTGTTTCATGGCCTATACAAGATGGATGTATTTGAGAAGTTGCAGCATGATGCTTGCTCAATCTCTACGACTCGTGCTACGACTGGTGTAGAATTATGGCATGCACGATTTGGCCATCTGAATTATGGCAGTTTGTTATGCCTTCAAAGGCATGATATGGTGTCTAAGTTGCCAACTCTTGAGACCCCTGCTAGACATATATGTGAGGGTGTATTCTTGGTAAAATGCATTGGGCATCATTTCCAAAGGATGGATCTGTGAGAGCTGTTAAGAAATTATAGTTTATACATAGTGATGTATGTGGTCCTATATGAGGACACCATCTATTAGGGGATATTGCTACTTCGTCACTTTTATTGATGATTACTCCAGATATAGCTGGGTGTATCCAATAAAGTAGAAGTCAAAGGTTTTTATATGCTTTAGGCACTTTGTGTCCATGGCTGAAAATGCATGTGAATGTAAAGTTTGGCACCCTTCGTTCAGATCTAGGGAGGGAGTATATGTCCAAGGAATTTCATACATATATGGCTGAAAAAGGCATAAGGCATCAATGTACAGTGCTATACACACCTCATAAAAATGGTGTGGCTAAGAAGAAGAATAGATCTCTCATGGAGATGGCACGATGTATGGTGAAAGCCCAAGATTTACCTCATGGTTTTTGGTTAGAGGCAACTATGTGCACAAACTATGTGTTGAACAAATGCCTTACCAAGGCCTTGCAGTCTAAAACTCCTTATGAAGCTTGGCATGGTAGGAAGCCTTCTGTGGCTCATTTGCGTGTTTTTGGTTATCTTGCTTATGCTCTTGTGCCTGAGCAACAATGTAGTAAGCTTGATGATAAGGCAGTTAAATGCATATTTGTGGGATACAGTTCAGAAAAGCAAGGAATATAGACTCTACCATCCGGCCTCAAAGTGGATTTTGGTAAGTAGAGATGTTGTTTTTGTTGAAATCTCAGTTCAGCCCATGCTTTCATGCAAAAAACAGCAGAATGTATGCTCACAGGACATGTTTGATTCACTCCTACCTTTGTTTAATAGAGGGCAGCCATATGTAGAGCAATTGAATGCTCAACCAAGTGCTAAAATCTAGCCTTTGTTGTAGGTGCAAAATTAGCCTGCAAATCAGCCTTTTGATGAGGCAATTATTGAGGATAAAGTGGATGAGGAGAGATCAGCCATAGAAGAATCTAGGTGTATGCTAAAATGGCTTGTGCAAACATTGAGGGATAGCCCTTTACCTAGCAAAACTCGTGCAGGTTCTCATCATGCAGATTATTCTCATGTAGATCATGTTCTCATTTCTACTTTATGTAATGAGGAGGAACTTGTTTCCTTTGAGGAAGCACAAGATGATGATCATTAGATGCATGCTATGCAGGATGAGTATAACTCTATACTCAAGAATAACACCTGGTATTTGATAGATCTACGTCATGGCAACAAGAAGGCCATTGGCACTAAGTGGGTTTACAAGTTAAAACTCAAAGCAAATGGTAGCATTGATTGCCTACAAGGCCAGACTTGTTACAAAGGGGTATGCCCAAAAAAAGGGCATTGATTATAATGAGACCTTTGCACCCACATCTTGTATGACTACCATTACGTGTCTCATTGCTTTGGCAGTACATCATGGGTGGAATGTACATTAGTTGGACATTAAGACTACATTCTGGAATGGTGATTTACATGAGGAGGTGTATGTATCGCAGCCTCTTGGTTTTGGTATGAAAGGAGAAGAGTCTAAAGTATGCAAGTTGAAAAAGTCTCTTTATGGCCTTAAGCAAGCTCCTAGAGCATGGTACGAGAAGATTCATGCTAGTGTTTCATGCTCACACTAAGCACATTGAGGTGATTACCACTATGCCAAGGAAAGACTCTCTAGAGCAGAGATCAGCTTGGTCTATATGCCTACACATGATGACAACATGGTAGATTTATTCACGAAGGCTCTTTCTCATGAAAAGTTTGAAGCTTTTCGTAAATCTTGGGCTTACTTCCTTTTTAGGATTGATCAGCCATACCCTGTACATGTTCACATCATCACTCCACAGGGAATTTGTAGCATTATATGGTAATGATGTGTGTGAATACACTTAGGACCACCGGGGCACTTTTTCCCTCACGAGGAGGTTTTTCTCCCCATGTGTATGATTATCACGAGAAGAATTCTATGGGTTTTTAGACAATCCTTTCGAGATTGTCAATGGTATACAAGAAGAACTTAGAAGAATGAATATTGAATTCCTTAACACTAGATAACATGTGCTTGTCCCTACTTTTAAAATCCACAAGAACAAATTTAGAAGGATTTCTAATGTTGCTAACTGTATCTTCACAGAAATCACTTTAATTCATCACTAATGTTCTTAACTTGGTTCTTTGTGACTTTCATAAGATATCTGTGGGGTTAAGCAGTGGGAACTTAAAGTTTTTTTACGCATCCAGTCTAACCCTTTTTTGGATTACAAAAAACTCAACTGAGGTAATTCTAAATCTTCCAAAATATATCTTTTAGATATTTACTACAGATATCACACACTGCTATGAAAATATCCCACTGTCTAGGGATGCTAGCCTTATGAACATACTTTACAAGGTATGTAATATGGTGTTTGAAAAAAGGAAGAGGGATGAATTCTCAAACGTTTCTCTAAGTCACGGTAATGCGCAATGGGTTAAAAAACCATCAGCTAGATTTCCAATGACTATAAACAGAGGAGATTATTCAACATTTTCTTTTTTGGCTTTTTAATCACAATTTCGTTCAACTAATTTAAACAAATGAAAGGTACTCCCATGGGGTTCTCATGTTCGCCAATCATGTGTAATATCTATTTTGCTTATTTTGAATACTATTTTTTTTCTCATACAGATAGTACACACAAAACAATGCTAGAAAGCTTCAAACACTCGTTTAGATATATGGATGATATCCTCCATTTGAATTGTCCTCTGTTTGCTTCACTCCTCAAAGAAATTTACCCAATTGACCTTACTTCAATCAAACCTACCTGGATAAATGGGTTATACATTGATGACAATTTCTTTGTCACTGAGACTAACTATTTGAATATTGAATTTTCCCTGATAAGCCCTTTCATGGGAGAATTTATCACACGATATACTCGGAAACAAGAAATCTACTGATTATACCTTCATAATTTGTAAAGAGGAAAAGTAATTGCCCCTTTACTCAAGCCTTAAATACCATTCTTGGGCCTTTTCACTTGGTAATATACTCTTTGGCTAACCCTTTTGTTGCCTTTAAGGATGTTTCTAAACTTATCAATAAGTTTTCTAACAATGGCTTCAGAAAAGTTGCTGTTCTTAGGGTTGTCATTGATTGTTTGGCTCGCAATGAATGGCCTAGGGTTAGATTCAACCCATCTCTACTTATCAATTTATTGAGGCAGTAGGCCCATACTCATGGGGCCTAACACCTAATATTTGTTAAGTATGGTGCCTGGGTATGGGTGGGCACATGCACGCGCGCGCACGCACACACACACACACACACACACACACACACACACTCTCAACATAACCGACTCGAGAGTTTTTTTATATAACCATTATCAAGGGCTTTTAACCTGGCTACAATATCTTTGGCTTTATTACCATAAACACCGATTTTTCATGAAAGCTCATGGCGGTGGTAGCTAGCACCCTCTGCTCGGCCTCGACTATAAAATGGACACCATATGTGGTGAGTTACAGAAACTCACTTAGCCTGTATTGTGCATTATTGGTTTTTCTCCGGCCATGTCCGTCCTTCTTGCTTTGGTTGGGAGCTCATCCTCTTAGGTACTTACTATTTTGTAAGGGTTTGATGTATTGTCTATGCCACCAATGGCAGTCTTATCGCATGGGATAATGATTACTTGAATCCCTTTTTACTTATTACAAGCAAGAAGGCTCTATGATTTTTGGACATATGCATCTTGTTGCCGCATGACCCATATAGATTTTGGTTATGTTCTTATGTCTCTGAATATTGCTACTGTTTGCCCTAGCATACGCATGCCATGCAAAGGATTATTAAAATCGATGATTAACGGTACCTGATGATATTTAAAAAAAATTCTCTTTGATGTGAGGGCATACACATCTTGTTGTTGCATGTCCCATATAGACTTTGGTTTTTGTTGTATTTCTCTAAATACTACATCGGTTTGCCCTAGTATGTCATGCAAAGGGCTCTTAACACCTGTGATTAATGGAACCCTTTGATTTCTGATACTTACGGATTTTGTTCATGAAGGTCAGGTGCTTATGGGAGAATGATTTTATGAATCCCATCTAAAATATTTTTCTCGGGGGGTATTAATACTTTAGCATGTACAACTTGTTGTTTGCATGCCATGCATATATATTCTTGAAAAAGTGTCTGATTTTTGCAAATGTTAGCCCTAATGCATGCCAGGCAATGGATCTTTAATGTCGGTGACCCGTAAGGACTTGTCGTGTGGTTATTTCTGAAATTCTGCCCCATGATTTAAACTATGTATTATGCTATCTCTTGAATTAATGGGTAACAGGTTCTATGTATTCTCTTGAATTAATGATTAAATGATGTAACTGTATATGAGGCCGGCTTCTGAGATAAGCGTGATAGTGAGTAATCTCTAAAACAATAAATATATTTTGTTGGCTAGGTTCAGTGCATGCCCTTCGGGTTCTATATACTGTATCTCTAATAATAGTTAGCACCCTTGATTAAGTCTAACTTCTCTACAAGGGCGTTGCTTTGTCTTCATTTGTGATAAATGGTTGACTATCTCGCATAGCTATCTTGATCTCAGACCCAGCACCAGGATATTTTCTCTTTGATAGATGAACCCACTCATGATGTGTCCTGTAGAAACTTACACAATTGTTTTCTATGATTTTGTGGGATTTGGCATATTGCAGTTAGCTCTTTGACAAGACAATTATGAAGTACCTTCTATGATTATGCAAGGTTGGGCATATTGCAGTTAGCTCTTTGATGAGACAATTATGAAGTACCTTTGAACAAATATGGCTAGGTCCATGGCTAAAGCTCTCTAGGATACCGAATTGGCATCTATCTCTTTTCAGTTACACTTAGCTGATTATAAGCCATGTGATCTTCTAAATGCTTGGTTGTATGCTAATCATGTGTTTACTAATAATAAGGACATCTTATAAATGGGGTTTTGGCTGGTCCCAAGTTTTTGCCTAAATACCCTGTCTTAACTTTATGGCCTAATATATGGATCCACTCCATTTTCCTTTTACTTAACCCGAATATAGCTTAAATATGAGGATCTTTGGGTATAACATGTGGTAGATCTTAGGACACCTATAATACACATACATGCTAACAACTTGTTTGTCTATTTTGGATGGATGCCGATAACAGGATCTACCCTCTCAAATGTCTTGTTGTTTAAGCTTTACAACACATCTTGCATTGTTGGAGACACAGTCTCCTTTAACTCATGACATGATTATTATAAACAATATTGTTATTGTGTAATCATGTTAAACAATTCATTTATCAAGACTGTTTGGGTCCTCAAACTTTTTGTTCGGCTGTGGATATGTTATTAAATACACACACACACACACACACACACACAAAAGCACTACCCTGGGGGCAGGGGCACACACACACAATAATATACACATGCACACATTAGAGAGAGTGTTAGTGTAGATAAGAACAATGTTAGTGTTTGAGGAGGGGCCTGAGGAGTTACCAGCCAACGAACCTATTTTCGAGGCTCGTTCGATGAGGAGTCGTAATTCATCAGTTGTTTCCATCCTCCGAGTCCTTTGTTACATGGTGAGCTGGCATTCCAGTTCTTTATCCGTGAGTCGTTTGTGGAAAGGAGGTTGGAAATGGCAGCTTCTTGGACTTCTCTAGCAGCAGCCAACCCATCATATCTTCTTATGGCTTCTTCTTGTTCCCATCTTTCTCTTTTCAGAATCATGGCCTTCCCCTGTGGCATCTAGTTCTGTTGATGTAGCTTCTTCATATCTTGTACTCACATCTATTTGGGGTAGTTGTTGTTTTGGAGCCTATTCAGCACCTATCTCCATCGAAGGTGGCTGATCCAAAATAACCAGGTCGCAGAGTGGTGAGAGGTTTGGGAATACCATTTGGGCAGGGTTGGAGGGTGGTGTGGAAGTGACAACTCAAGAGCTACGCTTGCTAGTATCCCTTCAGTGCCCTGTGCTTCATTCTGCTCCAATGCCTACTTCAATGATGCTATTTCTTGTGACAATTCTTCTTCCAAGCGCTAGGATTCAGCTTCAACTTGCTGGAGAATCCCCCTCATCTTTTTTTCTTTCTTGGTCCTCTTACCCTTCTCTAGCTCTTGTAAAACATCTCCTTAGTTTCTTTTAAGACCGCTTGTCCTGTTGTAGCTCTTCGAGCATGATAGGAGATGGTTCCAAGGGTGCTACAACATGGGGTACCTGTGCTCCATGTGTGCCTTCTGGAACTGGAAGGTTAGCTGCATGGCTGAGCACTCTCATATGGAGATAGGGGTTACACACCTTTGATTGGTGTGACTTTAGATAATTCTCCATTTCACCTATGAATGTACCATGCCCACTCTTCTTCTTTTTCTTCATGAACCTTGGCAAGGCGGTTTAGGGGGACCCTATTAAACCTGTCCACGGGTTTAACCTACATGAGCATGGACATAGCTCTGCAAGCCTTTTCATCTACTTCATCCCTCATGTTATCATATTCTGCCCCATTAGAGTTATAATAAATCCTCTTCAACATGTCTTCCATGGGAATTTGCTCTCGAAACTGTGTACATGTGTCAGGATTGGTGGGGGCAACTGCAGAGTGTCACGTATCAGCTCCTCTATGATGAGGACCTACTCAGTTGTGCCATCTGACTTTGTTATTGTATCCCTCTTGGTAGATTTATCATAAGTCTTCAAATACTCCACACATAAGTTTGTGTTAGTACTACAGGGGAGGATTTCTGCCATTCTCCCAAGGCCCACCTTTTCCAGCTTGTCTTTGACCTCTGTATCCTCCAATATCTATAAGCACTTTGGGCTGTGGTACTCAAGCAAAATCTTTTCGTGAGTTGTTTGTATATCTGTGTTGATTACAAAGCCCTAAAACTTCCATGCATATGGCCCAAGATTGTTGAGTTTAGTGCTTCGGGATTCTCTCTTCCTTCTGTCCACTAGTGACCCCCGTTGTACTGGCTTGAGTGATGGTCAAATTCCCTTCTACTTCAGGGTCTGATGTAGTGATGGAAGCCATCTAGAACATTGAAAAGAGTGTCAATCTCGTTAATGACTGGTAGGAGCTCAAGGTCCTTGTGTGTGTGTGTGTGTGTGTGTGTGTGTGTGTGTACTAATGTAAAGAGTGTTAGTGGGGTGAGCAGTAAAGTTTGTGTGTGGGAATGAGCTTTAATTCGTGAAGGTGCAGGTTGTGAAATAGAAATGCATGAGGCGTTAAACCATGAGATGCTTTAGCTATGAAGGATTTAGCACATGAGATGCTTAAGCCGTGAGATGGTTAAGACGTGAAGGGATTAGCACGAGAGATACTTAAGCCATGAATGGCTTAGCACATGAGATGCTTAAGTTGTGAGATGCTTAAGATGTGAAGGGCTTAGCATGTGAGATGCTTAAGCCATGAGATGGTTAAGACGTGAAGGGATTAGCACGTGAGATGCTTAAGCCGTGAGATGGTTAATATGTGAAGGGCTTAGCACATGAGATGCTTAAGCCGTGAAAGGCTTAGCCCGTGAGATAGCACATTATTACTTCATGAGACAGCAGGGTTAGTGGGTCATGATTCTCAGTGGAGAAGAGGGGTTATTGATGTATGTGTGGTATGAACAACTAATTTAAAGGGGTCGGTGAAATGTTATTCCACCCGAGGGGTTGGTGTGAACCTCATGAAATAGCAGACTGCTATTTCAAGGGTTTAAAATCTTATGCCCTTGTGATTCGATTTGGGGAGAGATGAACATTTATACATGCAATGGATTGTGAAAAAAAAGGGGGAAGTAATATGTGCAATCGATTAATAAGATATGAATCGATTCAATCTGTATCCCCACAATGATTTTATTCATACGAATGAAACAAACAAAGGTGGATAACGTGCTCCTACCTGAGAGGGATGGTCACAACAAGAAAGGAGGAAGTGATGCACATCAACGTGGATGCAATTCAACAGGCGATGAAGATTGAATACAACAAGATCACATGGAGGAGGTCATAGAAGAATGCACAAAAAAGGGAAGAAGTGGTATTTATGATTCAACCATCGGTATTGGCAGCGGCGGCCAGCTTAAATGGGAATGCCACATGTTTGCTCTTGCAATAGGTGGAGGGCTTGTGACCGTTTCATAGTGTGAAGTGCTAGAGTCGGTTCACGACGTGAATCATTTTGAAGTGTCTCATAGCGGGAAACAGTTCTAAGTGTTTCATGGCGTGAAGTAGCTCGGACCAGCTCACGGTGTGAAACTGTTTGATCCCTTATGCATGTAAATTTTGATACCATATGGCTTCCTATATGCTCAAACACTAAAGGCCACACATTATGCATTCAGAGGAGGAGAATAGTACACGTGAAACAAATGAACATGTTTCACAGCATGAAAGGCATACTCTTTTACCTTGTACCCATTTGCTTGGGGATGGGTACCTCTTATGATCCTTCTCCATTTATTTCCATGTAAACCAATGGCGTACTTTGGACCCTGTGGGGTATTTGTTGTTGCAACCGCTTCAGCTCAGAGTGAGAGCTTTGGATTTTTCCCTCCATCTAGTTTAGGAGTGCATCCACCAAATCTTGGTGAACCTATTCTGTTTCTTGTGCATGTGAGTTCACATCTTCTTTACCTTAGTCCATAATTTGGTTCAGCTCTTTCTCCCTCATGGATGACATTGGTGGTGTCACACTCTCCTGTTGAACATCTTTCTTTTGCTAGACCAATGTTGGTCCTTCTTTGTCACTTGATTTAGCAGTGGATTGGCTTTGTTTGTTCTTGTTCTCTTTTGTCGTCCTGAAGGTGCACACATCAGTAAGTCCCACCGTCTCTGAATGCCAAGTTAAGTGCGGGATTGCTTGGAATATTTCTTTCTATCCTTGAAGTGCCTTCCTGGTCCCTTGCTTGTAGCATGGCTTTTTTGGATGGATTCTCATGTGGACTTGTCTGTATCATAGTACCTTTGGGCTCGAAGCAAGCTAGGTTTTGGGTATCCACTATTGATGTACTGGTGGTTACTTTTGTTGCCTTTCTTGTGGTTTTCTTATATGGAGATGAGATTGTGACGTGGACGCTTTCTCTATTATGGCCTCTACTTTCTTTGGTCCTTGTTGCCATCACTGAGCCGCGTTGCCCGTTCTTCCCATTAGATGTGACAATTACTAGCACAAATCTAGGATCATTCAAGAAACATCTCTTCCTCCATGGATCCTGTAGGCATGAAAAATACCTTTCCAACCAAGGGATTATTTTTTATAGAAATATTAACATTAAAAAATTCCACGATTCTTGTAGTTGACAAATGCACATTGTGAACCTGTGTATTAGAGGCCTCGAGGTGAGGTTTGCCTAGAGCTACCCATGTTTCATAGGAGATCAAGTTATGACTTGATCCCGTATCAATTGATCAAATGCTTTTAGTGTGACTCTTTTTCGTATAGAAACTCTTACACTGAGACGTGCAGGCTCAATGTTGTCTAGGTCTTCCTCTCGTCAAACAAGGTGAAGCCGTGTTCACATGTAGCCTTTTTCCCTGGAGTCTCTGCTCTACCTTAGCTTCCTCTAGAGCTTGTCTGATATTTTCTTTGGTTAGCTCCTTTCTTGTTTCAAAAGATGCTCTTGTGCGAGCATTTCCTGGGTCAGGGGTCCATAATACTTTTTGAGTTTGTTCCCATTGATGTAACCTTCCATTTCTACTCCCTCGATGGTTTTAATTTAGACCGACCCTTAAGGGGTGATCTCGGACACTCTAAAAGGTCCTAACCCTCTGTATTTGAGTTTCTTTTTCTTAGTGCCTCCAACTCCATACAAGAGTACGAGGTCTCTTGTTTTTAGTTCCTTGTGTTTCAGGTTATGTTCAAACCAACTTTTTCTTCGTGATTTCTCGATTCATAAGCCCATGTAATGCAATTAGCCTGGTTTCATATCAAGTTTTTCCAAATCAACCAATCTCTTGGCTAATGCATTTTCAATAAGCCTTTCTTGTACTGCAATTCGCAATCTTGGAACTAAAAACTCTATTGGCATTACCACATCAATGCCATAAGCTAGGCGGAAGGGAGTATAACCCGTCACTACCTTATACGATGTACAATAAGCCCATAGAGCTGCAGTCAACTTGTGTTCCCAATCCGTGCAACTGGCTTCTAAGGTTTTCATCAAAATAACACATAGAATCTTGTTGGTAATCTCTACTTGACCATTTGCTTGTGGTGGGTAATAAGGTGATGATTTGGATACACTACAAGGAATCTTGTAAGTGTTCAATCACCTCATTAATGAAATGTGAACCCCAATCACTGACTAATTCAAGTGGGAATCCAAATCTAGAAATGATCTGTTCGTATAAGAAATTGGTTGTGGTTTGAGCATCAGCTCATTTAGAGGCCCTTGTCTCTGCCCACTTTGTGAAATAATATGTGGCCACGATCACATATCAGGCTTGTGAGACGGATGCATTGTTGGACTAATGGGTCCAACAAAATCAATTCCCCATTTTTTAAAGGGTTGTACAATTACAGGGGTTCATGGCATCCCATCTTATTGTTGTGGAATAGCAAATATTTGACATTCCTCGCATCTTTTCACAAACTCTATAACGTCCCCAAATAACGTAAGTCACCATAGTCCCGCTTAAAGCACTTTGTGAGCTATAGCTTCTCCAGCGAAATGTCCCGCTTAAAGCACTTTGTGAGCTATAGCTTCTCCAGCGAAATGTCCCGCCAGCTATTCCTGAGTGTGCTTCTTCTAATAACATGATAAATTTATCTTCTCACATACATGTTCTTTAGATATCATACTTGCCTAGCTTATATAATTCTCCAGCAATCAATTGATAAGGTGTAGCCAACTTAATGAGTTAACACATTTTATCCTTGTTCAAAGGTCGATCTTGAGGAAAACGATGAGCTATATATTTCAAAATTTCCTCACTTCACTCAGGCACCATGTCAAGTTTGCACAGATAAGCGTCATGGAGGTCATCCATCAATGCTAGTTGTAGGTTCTCTATTTGGAATTCTAGACATATGGTCAGCCAACACATGTTGTGTTCCCTTTCTTACTGTAACCCCGTAAAGTCAAATTCCAAGAGTAGAAGTAGCCGGCATGTGATTCTTCCCGTGGTACAAGGATTGTTCACCAAATATAATAGGGCTTGATGGTCCACAAAGAATACAAACTTGTTGGCCAGTAAAAGTAATGTTGATATTTCTTTACAACGTAAACCATGGCCAACCCTTCGCGCGTAGTTCATCTCTGCATCGTTTAGATGACGACTTGCAAAGCAAACTAGGTAATCTATTTTT